>NC_089268.1:8396300-8709597 GCF_963930625.1 Muntiacus reevesi
AAAACCATAGCCTTGACCAGACGGACCTTTGTTGGCAAAGTAATGTCTCTGCTTTTTAATATGCTATCTAGGTTGGTCATAACTTTCCTTCCAAGGAGTAAGCGTCTTTTAATTTCATGGCTGCAGTCACCATCTGCAGTGAATTTGGAGCCCAAAAAAATAAAATCTGACACTGTTTCCACTGTCTCCCCGTCTATTCCCCATGAAACGATGGGCCCAGATGCCATGATCTTAGTTTCCTGAATGTTGAGCTTTAAGCCAAGTTTTTCACTCTCCTCTTTCACTTTCATCAAGAGTCTTTTTAGTTCCTCTTCATTTTCTGCCATAAGAGTGGTGTCATCTGCATATCTGAGGTTATTGATATTTCTCCCAGCAATCTTGATTCCAAAAAGAAGTATAAAAGGAAATATCAGAGAGGAGGGCAAAAGAAAAATTTAGTTCTAAAACTGTACTCTAATAGAGCAATGTGATGAAATGACATTGAAAGGAAATGAGCATAACTATATATTTCCAGGTGCCAATGAATGGCTGTCAACGGAGCATTCCAAGAAGGCAAATGAAGACTGAGGGAGGGCAACTTCTCTTCTGCAGGCAACTCTCTGCTTTGTGTTTTGTTGGGTGGTTTTTTTTTTTTTTTTTTTTTTGGAGTATAGTTGATTTATAATGCCATGTTAGTTTCAGATGTACAGCAAAGTGATTCAGTTATATTTTTATATGCATCTATTCTTATTTAGATTCTTTTCCCATATAAGCCATTATAGAATGTTGGGTATAGTTACCTGTGCTATACAGCAGGCCCTTATTAGTCATCTATTTTATACATAGTATTGTGTATATTTAAAAGCAGAGACATTACTTTGCCAACAAAGGTCTGTCTGCTCAAGGCTATGGTTTTTCCAGTGGTCATGTATGGATGTGAGAGTTGGACTGTGAAGAAAGCTGAGCACCAAAAAATTGATGCTTTTCAACTGTGGTGTTGGAGAAGACTCTTGAATCTCTTGGACTGCAAGGAGATCCAACCAGTCCATCCTAAAGAAGATCAGTCCTGGGTGTTCATTGGAAGGACTGATGCTGAAGCTGAAACTCCAATACTTTGGCCACCTCATGCGAAGAGTTGACTCATTGGAAAAGACCCTGATGCTGGGAGGGTTTGGGGGCAGGAGGAGAAAGGGACGACAGAGAATGAGGTGGTTGGATGGCATCACCGACTCGATGGACATGAGTTTGAGTAAACTCTGGGAGGTGGTGATGGATAGGGAGGCCTGGAGTGCTACGATTCATGGGGCTGCAAATAGTCAGACACGACTGAGCGACTGAACTGAACTGTGTACCTATCATAGGAAAATGAATATAGTTCTCTGTGCTATCCAGTAGGACCTCGTTGATTATTTTATATATAGTAGTGTTTATATGTCAATACCAACCTTCCAATTTATCCCTCCCTCTGTCCCATTTCCCCCCAGTAACCATAAGCTTGTTTTTCACATCTGTGACTCTGTTTCTGTTTTACAAATAAGTTCAGTGTTTTTATTTGTTTGTTTTGTTGGTTGTTTTTTGTCCTGAGCCAGACCAAGGGGTGAAGAAGCCACGGTCTGAGAGAGCTGTGGCTCGGAGTCGCTCCGTAGGAGGCATGGGGATGTGCAAGGCATGAGGGAAGCAGACAGGAAAATTGCACACAGCAAAGCTAAGTGGCTGAGCAGAACAGAGAAACAGGACATGCCCTGAGTCACGGAGGAGAGCCTTCATTTGCCAGGTTAGGAGGAGGTGGAGAGAAAGTTGCTAAAACAAGAGGTAGCTGCACTCCTGCACTGATTTGTTCTAGCCACAGAAAATCAATAGTCATGAAATAAATGAGTTCTGGTTTTCAACATTTCAATTCTCTGAAGTTTTAGAATGAAAGGAGAAACATGCCTCAAAAACAGCTCCTCCTATTTCCTTCTAACAAATAAAAATGAGCATGTTTTTTATTTTCCTGAGAGTAGCAACATTTGGTCGGCTTCCTGGGTAGCTGAGATGGTAAAGAATCCGCCTACAATGCAGGAGACCCTAGTTCGATTCCTAGGTCTGGGAGTTCCCCTGGAGAAGGGATAGGCTATCCACTCCAGTACTCTTGCCTGGACAATCCCATGGTCAGAGGAGCCTGGCGGGCTACAGTCCATGGGATCACAAAGAGCTGGACACGACTGAGCAACTAAGCACAGCAGTGGCAACATTTGGTAGTTATTCTTATGAGATATTTAAAGAAATCATCATCTTTGACTAACTCTTATGAAGGGCTATGTATTTGATATACTAAGCACTTTACACACATGAATGTAAATCTTCACCATAATCCTTTGATCTAATTTTACAGAGAATGAGATTGAGGCTCTAAAAGATTAAATACCATGCCCAAGACTACAGTATTAGTAATTAAACACTTATTTGTTCAATGTTTCCTGTTTGTTTTTGTTGGTCATAGAGTCATTAGTCTGTTTCATCCATATTAAAGCATATCACATGTCTGACTTGTAAATGGTAAACTCTGTCCCCAGAAGAGTTTCAACAGAGGATTTAAGGATATACGGGATTATAATATTCAATTAAATGTTGGACAAAAGGCCCTCTCAATTCTCCTTCAAATGTAAGATGTTATAATTAAGAAATAACTAGATCAGATAGCAAAGGACTAGGCATCTCATGCCCTGACGCCAGGCTGGAAAACTGAGCACCATTTCTCATCTCCTCTGAACCCAATGAAAGGTCAAAGAAGTGTCTACCACCACCATTCAGCAGCTGGTTTGAAATGACATGATGTTATGACGGGTTGAGTCAAAATTTTATACCTTTCGTGACTTTTCTATTTTCTTTGCCAACCTCAATATAGGTAAGGAGCTGAATTACTCAGGAAAAACATATGTCTACATTTAAGAAATATGGAAATCATTAATAAAATAAATTATTATTTTCAGGCTAGTTCTCAGCAGTGAAGGCTATTACATCCTGTCACCAGCAGAACAACAAAGTTATTTTGGATAAGAAAATATATACAAGAAAGACCATAAGATATTTAGAAAACTGCAATTTTAAAAGGAGTCACATTCCAAAATTGGTTTTGTTTAAAGTTAACTTTAGGTAATAAGTGATGCAGTGTTGTGAAACTTTAAGCCAGTGTGACAGAAAGCACTTTCTTAAAGAATGTGCTGTGTAAATTGATTTTTCCTTCCCTTTCAATATATAACCAACTCTGAACAATTTTATCTGTCAAATGAAAGAGAATGATCTACACATGTCTTCTTGTAAAGATGAAGCCCGACTTCAGGTATACAAAGCAAACTGTCATTTATAGAAAATGTATCTAATAATTTATTAACAGTTACATATTAATTTTTTCTGAAAATCTTAAAATATATTTTGGACGTTTGCATAACTACTAAAGTTGGTGTAAAAATACAAGATCTAGCATCAGAATTTATTGTCCATAAGACAGAAGTGACAAAATATTCAGCAGCTGAGGTCCTATGTAGATAGGATGGTAGGTGGAGAATGCAGGTCTAACGGATTCTAGGAAAGACAATGTTGAATTTGGAGTCAAAAAAATTTAATATCTGGTGACCTGAGTCCTGAATAGTTATTAACCCTGATTCTATTATTTTGTTTTGTTTATCTTGAAAAGCTAGTGCCCACAAGAAGGTCAGTCCTTCTACCTTCTGACCTCTGCTCAGCCTTTTACCATGATTCATTACAATATAAAACCCAACATGAATCTATTGAAATGACTTTGAAGGAAAAATCCCCAAATTGTCACATCCTCACCTCTTCTATAATATTTACAACAGAGTCCCAAGAGAAGAAAAATCAATGAGACTTGTTTCTCATTAGTGGCTACTTTAGAATCAGACTCTCAGATTCTGGTACTACTTCATATCAGCCAGGTTTAAGGACAAATAAAAATGTTTAAGAGGCTTAATTACCCTTGCTGAAAGTAAAGGAAGAAATTTCCCTCCCTTGTTCTTAGAGCATTTGTTTCAGAAAACTTGTCTCCTCTCTTGGAAATGGAGATAAATCCTTGTGAAACCTAGATGGGCTTCTTATCAGTTTTAAGACTCAGAAAAGTCTCAAGGACTTGACAACCATCTCCTTTAAAGGTAAACATCCAAAGGAGATAGAATAAGCCTTATCTCAGTTTCTTCTAGGTTCTCAGGAAGGATGGGAGTCTAACTTTAGCTGACACCTGGATCAAAGTTGTAAAAATAGTTCCTGTCATAAAGATAGGAGAAGTTTCTTTTTCCTTTGTATAAAGTCAATGAACTAACACAGGTGGTCCTCCCAATTACCAGGTGATTTAGAATGAGCTAAACTTGACTTTTTTGTCAAGCTGACTACTTGACTATTTGTCAAGTCCTCTTATTTGAGGGTAAATCGAATTATTGTTTATCTTGAGAATATATATATATATATATATATATATATATATATATAATGGGTTAAACCTACTTGGCTATATGAAAGGTGAGATGTCTTTTGTCTTTGTGATCTTTTGGTGCTTGTAATAGACATCACACTCTGGTTGAATGCTTAGTCAATAATAAAAGTGCTGTTTCTTCTCTACTACCTTTGTGAGGAGGACTTTTGGGTTGGTAAAAAATATTTATTTTAATTTTATTTTCTCAACACAGGCTGTAGGCTTTCAACACAGAAAGGTCATGTTGATAGGGCTCACTGCTGCAAATCTGGTGGTCAGAATATCTTTCTTTCTATTTTTCCTTGCCCACCTGGATGCCTGGGCAAGGTAGGGATCTACTCAGGTATTCATATGAAGTGTCTTCATAAGATAGATTTACCCTGGACTTCCAACCAGTTGTCAATCAAAGCATATGAATCTTCTTTTCATCAGGAGTTACAAATATACAGATATCAAGTACTTCTATAAGGTTACAACCTTGAACACTGCAATCCAAGATTTATCAAAGCTTGATTTTGATAAATAATATTTATGGGAAATTGCTTGCAGGGAACAGAGTGGGCCCATTCCTCTTGATAATTCCATTTTTACCCTTGAATCAAACAAAAAAATGAGAGTGGTTTCCATGGACAAATAACTTATTTTTCTCTTTTCTGTGTTCTCATCTAGAGAATAAAAATAAAGGAAGGAGACACTTGTCCCATAAAATTAGAACTTGAGAGATCAATGGAGGTTCTGGAATTAAAAATAAAATGAACACAAAATCTTCTATACACCACAGGAGCAAATCGATCCTAGATGGTCACCTTGCCAGCAGAATTGTTATCTTGCCAACTCAAGTATTTATCAAAAATCTGCAAAGAGAAGGAATAAGAACACAGGAGAAGAATTTGCCTAGTATGTGTTTTATGAGCAAGTAGTGACTGATTAGCTCTTCAGTTGTGTTAATAACAAATGGATCTGAAAGGTCAGAACCAAATGCATATTTAATCATGTTCTTGGAAATCAATTGACCCTCAAGTTAAAAATGAAATAGACCTAGGACTGCATGTAGCAGGTGATGTGAAGATTGGCAGGTCAGTTATAGCTCATTCCCAGCCTGACTTTCACATTTAAACTTGTAGACAGAGAAGTGAGCTATCTAAACTTGTTGTGGATCCAAGTTGCTGAATTCACCAGACATGAGGAATACAATCAGAAATGATGATGATGACTGCTAATGGAAGTTAATTCTTTCTAAATAACTATAACCAGAAAGCATTTATCTCAGGCAGAGAGTCTGCTCTAAATTACGGCATTGGTGTCAACAATTGGTGGGAATGTAAATTGGTAAAGCCACTATGGAAAATAGTGTAAAGGTGCCTCAAAAAAACAAAAACAGAGTTGTCATAGGATCCAGTAATTCCACTCCTGGGCATATATCCAGACAAAACTAATTCAAAAAGATACATGAGCTCCTATGTTCTTAGCTGCACTATTTACAATAGACAAGACATGGAAATAATCTAAATGTCCATCAACAGATGAGCCAATAAAAAAGATGTGACGTGTACATACACACACATATATATATACACATTACATATATATATATACACACACACACACATATACACATATATATACACATATACACATACATATATACACACACATATATATGTGGAATACTACTAAGCCATATAAAAGAATTAAATAATGTCATTTACGGCAACATGTATGGACCTAGAGACTATCACACTAAGAGAAATAAGTCAGAAAGAGAAAGACATATACCATGTGATATCACTTATATGTGGAGTCTAAAATACAACGCAAATGAACATATCTACAAAACAGAAATGGGTTTAGAGAACAGACTTGTGGTTGCAGGGGAAGTGGCAGAAAAGGGGAGAAAGATTGGGAGTTTGGGATGAGCAGATGCAAACTACTACATATAGGCTGGATAAACAGCAAAGTCCTACTGTATGGCACAGGGAACTACATTCAATATCCTTTGATAAATCATAATGGAAAAGAATATGAAAAAGAATGTATATATGTATAACTGAATCACATTGCTGTAGAGCTTAACACAATACTGTGAATCAACTATACTTCAATAAAATTACTTTAAAAAAAATAAATGTAAGCACACTCAAAAGAAAAAGAAATCTATGAAAGTGACCTTCTTTGAAAACTGATCAGCCAGCTGATCACAATGTTTAAATCCATTATTTAGGGATCTCACCTTCTTCTACCTCAGACACAATTTAGCAACTGAACAACAAAAGCCCCTGGACTTAGTTCACATCCGATGTTATGCCCAATCCCAGTCTAACTATTTTCCAAACCTTGTGTAGAATGTCAAATGAAACAGATATTAGGTTTTATTAATTCAGTAACAGTGAATCTCAATGTAGAACAGATATCTCAAAAGTAATCTACCATAGGTTAGAGTATAGGCTAAACTTTTATGACAGTAGACATGAAGAATTTGTGACCCAAATCTTTATTAATTCAAAGCATTCCCTAAAGCAACATTTCTTTTATGATTCTTTTGCTTTTACTTTCAAATTTTTGTTTCCAAGATTGACTTGATTGGCGTTTCTAGACGACAATGAAGGAGCTAGAATTTGAGGCTCTCAACTCCAGTTGTACATGTAAATCACTGGCAGAGATTTTAAACCTGCCTTTGCCCACCTCTAGAGATTCTTGATTCCACTTTCCTAGAGGGGAAGTGCACTCTTTGGGCTTTATAAAGTCCTGTGAGGGGACTTCACTGGTGGTTCAGTAGTTAAGACTCTATTCCCAGTGTAGGGGCCACAGATTAGACCCCTGGTTGGAGAATGAAGATTACACAAACCACTGGGCAAGGCTGAAAAAAAAGGTCCCAGGAGATTTTAATGCTGAGCCAGAGCTAAGAACCACTGTCCCAGATGATCAGCTGAACTGTTTTGAGTTAGCTGTTTTTAAATGGACTTTATAAAGCATAGGACTTACAAAAATAATGATCAAATTAAATCCCACATTGCAGGCAGATTTGTTACCAGCTGAGCCACAGGGAAGCCCTTTCAAATGGACTTTATAAAGTATAGGGCTTATAAAAATAAGGATGAAATTAAATCAAGTACATCTGAGGTTGTTTTTAACTGAATTCCTGAACTAATTTAAACAACTAGTGCCTACAAATAGCAGGATCAAGCAAAAGAAACAGTAATCTGGTAGTCCGAAAGGCAGGCTGCTGTCTTTAGGAAATGAGAGAAAACCAAGAGGGAAATTCTGAGGTTTGATCAAGGTCCTCCCATGAGTGTGTTTGCACTGGGCCAGTAACTAGCACACTTTACTCGCTAGATCATATGGTCATAAGGCCAGAATTACTTTATAAAAATGGGTAGTTTTCTTGATTAGTGCTTTGAAGGTAAATAAATACGAAAAAGAAGATTTGGGGAAAATGCACAGGTAAATATTACCATTGATCACACAGAATAAGAAACTATCAAAAGTTATTAAATCACTCTATATGTGCCAGTGTAACTAAGTAAAACAGAGCACACTGGATGCCTAAAATGGTAGCTTAATTATCAAAAACATTCTTTTTTTTTTTTGAGTTTGATATATATTTATTTTTACTGAAATGTAGTTTGATTTACAATGTAATGTTAGTTTCTGGTATATAGCAAAGTGATTCAGTTACACATATAATGTTAATATATTATATATAACATATATAACCCCTAATGGAAAAGAATCTGAAAAAGAATGTGTGTATGATATATACATATACTCTTTTTCAGATTCTTTTCCATTATAGGTTATTACAAGATACTGAATATAGTTCCCTGTGCTATACAGTGGGACCTTGTTCATCTATTTTATACACAGTAGTGTGTATCTATTAATCCCCACCTCTCAATTTATCCTCCCCTCTTTTCTCCCTTATTAATTTTGTGATTTTCTATATCGACGAGTATGTCTCTGTTTTGTAAATAAGTTCATTTGTATCATATTGTAGATTCCATGTATGTGATATCATATGATCTATAGATTATTAATAAATGGATACCCCTCAGCCCCAGTTTCCTCCTCTGTGAAATGGGAAAAGTAATACTCAACTTGCGATGTTTTTTGAAGATTAAGTAAAACAATGCATCTAAAGTGCATAGCATGTTAACATGTGGTAAACTCTCAATAAATTGGTAATTATAATCATTCTTAATGTTGGCATGTGTCCACAGAAACCAACAGGCTTCTGATAAGAAGAACTGTTAAAATCGTTCCGTAATATTACTTGGCTACATGTACCAAAATTTTCCCATATGTGCATACTCATTACACCAATAACCCTGGTTCTGAAAAAAATCAGAGATATGGTCAAGGATACAAATCCACACCTATTTATAGCATGCTTTTATATTTTAATAACTAAAGTTATAGCAGAGGGACACATCAATGCTGTATGCTAGAAATTTCAAATTTTGCATAAATTGGGATGTCAGTTTATGAAATATACCCCAAATTGTGGAAAATATACTTTGGGGAAAAATTCAGATTTCATTAATAATTTTACTTGGAATTTCATTATTTTTATCTCTCTTTTGTATTATTGCATTATATATATATATATATATATATATATATATATATATATTTAAACATGGAGGCTACAAAATTGAGCATGACTAATTTGTAAGAGTATCTAGAATGAATGAATGAATTCACTTTTTACCTTCATAAAGACAAGTCCTTTAAAAAAGTACTTTTTTCCCTTACCTTTACCACTTTGCCTAAAGGGATATAGAAGAAAATATTGCTCAGTTATTCTTGCTCGACAGAAAATTCAATTTTTTAATATAATTTTTTCTTGCCCCTTTGGTATAGCATTTTTTAAAAATAAGAAAGGTCTTTTCATTTATTTTTCTCTCAGATCAAAATGTGAAAGTGGCTCAATATTTGAATGAAATTTAGAGCTATATTTGAGATGACACACTTTTGCCTGTATGCTACCCGCCATACGCAAAATTCACTTGGGGGCTGGAAAACCAAACTACCAGAAGGTCCTGGGATTTCTGACTCGGAGACACTTATAAATACTATGGAACATTCACTGACCTTCTAGAAAAAGAAAACAACAATGGCTTCACATAATGAATCCAGAGAAAAAAATCATAAAAATAGCTGAGATAGAAGTATTTTGTGATCAAAGTGCTACATATATGGGCACCTCTAGTACCACCTTCCACATTGAGAAGCAAGAATTTACTCCTTAACTACCAGATGTTTTTGAACAACACAGAGTAGTTTAAAGTTCATTCTATCTTTAAAATAAAACAGATTTTATTAATTTTTAATAGAAGATTGGCTTACTTCTACAATCCAATATTACATGGAGATGGATAAGCAGATGTTCAATTATATTCTACATTTACCTCTTTGGAATCAAGGGTTTCGTGTTCCGGAATAGCCATCATTGGATGACTCAGCTTCACAGATAAGACGCCCAGGATGTGATCAGAGATAGAGGTAAGGAGAGATAAAAGTTTAAATTTAAGTTGGCAGTTAAATGATGATGCAAGTATATTATTGCTGATCATAGTAGATTCTACCAAGTGTAAACATTAAGATTTGATTGTTAGTAAAAACAAAGGAAGATAGTCTTAACATAGAAAAAAATTTTAGCAGATGGTGAATCCTTAGAGCCTAAAACCACATCTTATTTCTCTGTGTGGCCCACATACACTCTAACAGTGCTTGGCACACAGCATAGACAGTTATTAAATGTTTACTGAATGAATGAATGGTTAACATACACTGGCAGTTATCAGAGAGAGGAAATGAAGTTAAATCTATTTTTCTCACAACAATCCTCAAATTGAAAAGTTCCAAAGCAAAAGAGACAAATTATGCTCAGACCAGCAACGCAGATGCCTCTGCAGATAGTTAATGCCTATATGAAATGTAAAACATTGTGCATTATTGTAAACATAAAGAATCTCAAAACACAAGGGCTTCATAAACATTGCAGTATTACCAGATGCCATTATGATACATGATAATGCAGTTTGCAACATAGTGACACCTTAACAGAGGGAGGTTCTTTGGTTTTTATAGGAAATTTTACTATTGCATGGGTTTTCTGAGCACTATACATACCCTTAAACCTATTAGGAAAGAAAAAATCATAGATATGCAAGCAAAAAAGACAGGCAGGCAGAATGAGGGACACAGGCAAGGGGAAGGCAATCATTTGTAATAAATCTGTTTACTCCCTTTATTTTTTAACCGTCTCTCCTCACTCCAGCTTTAAAGTAACCACAATACCTGATTTCCCAGAAATGTCCCAGTTTCTACTATGATCCTGGGCAAATCCAGGCTAAGGAAATAATTGGCTGCCCTTTACTCTCATCGTATCCTGATTTGGTCAGTGAACCATCAGATCAGTAACCAGATCCTGATGTTCCAAGGAAATTCGGAGAGTCCCAGGAGTGCAGCCATGGCCCCAGAAGGACATCACCAGCGGCTGCCAGGGAGGCCAAGGCCCATCTCCTTAAAGTTTCCTGAAGTTCCCCTCTATTCCAGTCCATTTTCAAGAATGGAGCCTGCTTTTATTTAAAGCTATAGCTTTATTACATCCCACTCTGTCCCAACTGTAAAATAGCCTGGGTGTCATAACATCAGGGCTCGTAGAATCCTGAGACCATTACTTTAAATGGAAGCGTGATCTGGCCCCAAACCAACCAGAGATCCAAACAGCTTTCCAAAAGTCAGCTGAAAGCACCTGCTCTCTCCTGCTGATCAGGGTCCCCTGAGATCCTAAACCTGGCTTAGGATCAGATGCTATGTACCCCTTCAAAACTCAAACCTAAGTCCTGGAGACAGCAAAATTTAAGCATACCTAGGCTAAGTGGTATGGTAATTATATGAATCATCAGAGTTTGTACAAATGTCAATCTCCATTCTCCTAAGCTACGATAGGATAAAGATCCTGAAATCTGAAAATGTTGTCTCAATAAAATATTCAACTGACATTGGAAAAGCAATTGAGTAATTATCTGATATCTATTTTACATTTTATTTTTTCAATATAGGTATTCATTTAAATCCTAAAATATATTTTAACATGGAATTTCAAAAACTACGTATGAGCTATCTTAACCAACAAAAAATAACAGCAAACAACTGATTCTGATTAACTGGTAATCCCCAAATATGTGGCTTTGGAATGCTTTCTTCTATTTATGATCTTGGGACCCAGTAGGTTTGCTTTTTTATTATCCTCAAGGTAACTAAAAACATACAAATTGTGGTTCTGTTAATGGAGTAAGTCATAATAGTTTACAGTTTGTCCTCACATGACAAATTCATTATATGTGTGTGTTTATATAGGCTTCCCTGGTGGCTCAAGTGGTAAAGAATCTGCCTGCAATTCAGGAGACCTGGGTTCGATCCCTGGGTCAGGAAGTTCCCCTGGAGAAGGAAATGGCAACCCACTCCAATATTCTTGCCTAGAGAATCCCATGTACAGACGAGCCTGGCAGGGTACAGTCCATGGGATTGCAAAGAGTTGGACACGACTGAGCGACATCACTCACTCACTCATTTGCTTATATAGTGTTAAGAGCAATCTGGTGAAGTGAGCACTAATTTTACCCTGTTTCACAAATGAAACAAAAGCAGCAAGAGGTGGGATAATGACTTCTTCAAGGTCTGTAGCTAGTAAGTGGCAGAGTCATGATTGGAGTGTGGGTGACAGTCTCTGGAGAGGGTGTTTTCAAAGCAGCAGAAAGTGGTAACACGCCGCTGGGAAGACGCTTGGGGGTGGGTGTGGGGGCAGACAGACGGAGGGAGTCGGGTGTGTGCCATGTCGCCAAAGGGAAGGCCAGGTGCTAAAGGCAAGAGTGTACAGTTCAGAGATCAGAAGCAGTTCAGAGTGTCTGGGGCAACGGGTGTCTCCATGCAGGAGACGCAAGACAATGAAGCTTGGATGTCAGATGAGGATTCTGGGCTTCATTCTCTAAAGAGTGAGCAGTCCTTTAATCTACAAGGGAGAAAGGGGCACATGCGATCAGATTGTCACGTCAAAAGACATCGCCCTGGCTAAAGAGCAGAATACAGATGGGGAAGGAGGGGTTGGAAGACCGGTGGGTAATCAGAGAGAAAGAGAATAAAGACAAAGGTTTAAATGAAAGCAGTATCTTAGAGAACAGAATGAAGTCAAGTTTCCCTGGGTGACCCTAGATCCCCCTACTCTCCAGGGTGAGTGAAGAAGTGTCAGGTCGACATGTTGAAATTTTGTTGATTGGGGAAGAAAAATCGCAGAATGTTCCAGGGAAATGCAGTAAGCCTCCTACATATGAACCTCCGAGTTGCGAACTTTCAAAGCCGGGACCAACCGTGCATGCGCTTGCACGTCCAGTCCTGTCAGGATGAGGCGCTGCAGCGTGCCTCCCTCCCCTGCTGCAGACCCTGCAGCTCTGCCATCTCCCACCTTCTCTACCCCCCACCCGCCCCGGTCAGTAACTCTTCTAGCCGAGTCACTCGATGCCAGCCCATGCATCCCAGCTACGGTACTGTAGACTACTGTACTTTTCAAGGTATTGTATTGTAAGATGAAATAATGTTTTCTTTTTGCTTGTTTTTACTATTGGGTGAAAAGTATTATATACCTATTACAATACAGTACTATATAGCCAATTGTGTTAGCTGGGTACCTCGTCTAGCTTTGTTGAACTTCAGAATAAACTGGACTTATGACACGCTCTCTGAACAGAACTCTTTTGCATGTAGGGGACTCACTGTCATGCTGAGGGGTATGTATGCTGAATACAGAGGTTTTGTAAAGCATGAGAGCTGGAAATGTCACATGAGGACAACAAACATGGAGGGACATCCTCTCACAGTGAGAATGGGAATGAGGACACTAAAACATTGAAAGATATCCCATACATTAATAGATGGATGACCTGTTATCCAGGGAGTTAGTCGTTACAGGAGGACAGAGAGAGTCCTCCAGCCTGTTTACTTGGTAGTGAATGTGCTGGAGAACAAATTACTATTTTGCCTCAAAAAAAAAAAAAAAAAAAAAAACCCTGAAAAGTTATTAGTTTTATCATCAGACCTTTATTCAACATAGACAGATCAATGAAATGGAAAGCTCGGGTGAAGTGAGACAAAACATTCTTTCATCCCAGATGGAAACTCCAGTCCCAGATATTGTATAACACTCATCAGACCTTTGCTCACTCACCACTGGGGGCTAATCAGCAAGCGGTATTTGAATGAAACCTTCGGTTGGGTTTTATTACACTCTAGATCACAGCTGCCACCACACAAATATAAAGCCTTGTGGAGTGTTTGTCACCAGTGTGGGGCTTTCTCATAAATGTCACTGCATCTCCAGGGCTAACTTCTGTGACAAAGACAGATAAAAATCCCCTCCAAGCAACTGGAGAGACTCCTACAGCAAGAAGGAAAAAGAAACTATGCCAAATGTGGTGAAATCACTTAATTAAGTCTTAATCTACCTGAGGAATGACATCCAGAGCGCTAGCTTTTATGAAACAGCTCTCGCTCCTGCTCAAAGATGAAGCAGATTTTCTCACCTGCCAGAAATGACGAACCTGAGGAAGTGTGGCAAGAAATGTTCCCATTTTTAAATTGTTGAGGGTGCTAGACCTGCTTTTCAGAATTCACTCCTCGGGATTGCTTTTTAGCTGAACCACATCCTCTTGTAAACTTCCTTCACGCTATTCATCTTCAGGAAGCTATCCCCCCTACTTCTGTCTCCTACCGAGATTTGTGAACCACTCAAGCTAGAGTGTAAACTTAAGAACATCTCTCCAAAATAGACATGACAATTACCGAAGGGACACCTACATAGAGCTCTTTGCTTTCTGAGTACAGCGTTGTCGTGGTGAGACTGTGAGCCACTGGACGCCGTGTCCAGTCAACGTTATTCACCTTTAGGCTGACTGGACCTGGTACAGAGGCCACGCAGCAGAGGAGACACAGAGTGTGTGTTGAATAAATTAGTAATGGCAGAGGGAAGGGATGAAACAGAGGAAAGAGTGCATTCTGATTCACAAAACTATAGAAATTCTGCGTTGGTGAAGAATTGGAGTTGTTTACTATATTCCCCAAAGTCTTCTCGTTGGTAAGAAACTTTGCAAATAAGGGATGTGCTATGGCACGTGTGTGTTCTGCTTAAATCCCTCACGATTCTTCAGCTTAAGTCAGACAGAGGAAGACAAATATACTGTGATATCCCTTATATGTGGAATCTGAAAAAGTGATATAAATGAACTTATATACAAAATAGAAACAGACTCTCAGACACAGAAAACAAACATGTGCTTCCCAAAAGGGAAGGGTGGGAGGGAGGGATAAACTGGGAGTTTGGGGTAAACAGACACACACTACTGTACCTAGAACAGATAAACAACAAAGACCTGCTGTATACACAGGGAGCCATGTTCGATATCTTGCCTATAATTAAACAATAACAGCCTGTGATTTAAAAGAATATATAGATACACATGCACGTGTGTGGTCAGTCCTGTCAGCCTTGTCTGACTCTCAGTCGCCCCATGGACTGTAGCCCGCCAGGCTCCTCCTTGGGATTCCCCCAGCAAGAACACTGGAGTGGGTTGCCATGCCCTCCTCCAGGAGACCTTCCTGACCCAGGGATCGGACATGCACCCCCGGTGTCTCCTGCATGACAGACAGATTGTTTACCCACTGAGACCCCTGGGGGAGCCCATGTACATATATGAATAACTGAACCCGACTGCTGCACCCCTGAAACTAACACAGCATGGCAAATTAACCATCCTTCAATTCTAAAAAAGGGGAAAAATAATTTAAAAAAGAACTGAATTTAGTCCTCAGTCTCTGAGTCCACAGATTCCACGTGCAGGTGTGTGTCTTTTCCTCTGGAATCGCTCCAGGGGCCGGCAACACTAGGCCTCAGGCACCCTGATCTGCACAGCAGGGCCCTGGTTAGATGAAGCTAATCTCCAGGCCACACAGTGCCCGCCGCTCCCACTGAGGGAAGCCAAGGATCAGAGATCGCCTAGGATCATGCTTACACCTAAAACTGTGGCCTACTTCACTCACCTAGGGGATCTGCCTGGCCAAATAAAACATTTGAGATTTTATTCCCTGACTCACAGCATATCCCCGCACTGAGGAGGCACCTGGTAAGCCCTGTAAATTTCAGATTCTGACGCAGCAGGTCTGAGGAGGGGCCTGCGCATCTAACGGGTCTCAGGTGAGGCCAACAATGCCAGAGGTTGAGGGGCCAGACCCCAGAAAAGATCTGTGTATGAGCTGATGGAATCAATGTGTTTTTCAAATATTTATCTATTGACAACTGAAATGAGCTATATTCAAAGTTCTTAATTAAGTGACACAGAAGTTGGGTAATTAGATACTTTCCTATCAAGGGTATTATTGAGTAAGTGTTCATGGGCCAGACACTTTGCTGGATGTTAGTGAATGAATAGACATTGTTCCTCCTCTCGGAGACTGCAGTGCAGTGGGAGAAGCAGATATTAACTATATAATCAGGATTAAGTAGAAACAAACACAAAATAATGTGTTTGAAGGACAAGTTCATCTTGTTATGAGGGTTCATCACAGATAAATTGGATCTGGTCTAGAAGGAAGGAATCTCTTCCCAAGAGGCTGACATCGACATTGTAGATTCCACAGGATAATCCTGCTAATAGCGGTAAGAGGGACAGAGTTCATATGGGGTGAGTAGCTAAAAAGAAATTACTCACCACTGGGCTGATGGGAAAATAGAGAGAAATATCAGAATGGATGGACCAAATGAGTGAGAAAATCAGGAACCCAGGCTAGAGAATCACTATGCAGGCATTTTGCCTGCGTCAGCTCCACTTCAGAAGTCAAATGGAAAATGCTCATTAAATAAATCAAGGGTGTTAAATAGGAATCTGTCTCATTGCCCAGAAAGCCTACAAGCTGCTTGAGGACAGGGCTTATAATATGTTAGCACTAGCTGATTGATTTTACTGCTCAAGATTCTATGCTTGGTTGCAGGAACATGGATAGACCTAGAGATGATCATACTAAGTGAAGTAAGCCAGACGGAGAAACAAAAATATCATATCACTTATATGTGAAATCTTAAAAAAAAAAAGGTAGAAATGAAGTTATATACAAAACAGAAATGGATCCACAGACATAGAAAACAAATTTATGGTTACCAAAGGGAAAAGAGAGTGGGGAGGGATAAATTAGCACTATGGGATTAGAAGATACATTTCACTATATAGGAAATAGATAAACAACAAGGGCTTAAAGTACAGCACAGGAAATTATACTCAATATTTTACAATAATCTATAAGGGAAAAGAATCTGAAAATAATTTATATATATACATATATATACACATATGGCTGAATCATTTTGTTGTACACATGAAACTAACAAACTGTTGTATAAAAAATCAATTATACTTCCATTTTTTAAAAAAGGAAATTAGACTACATGCATTTAAAAAAATATGCCTGGGACAAACTTAAGTTTGTCTGGGACTAATCTGAGTTTTACTTAATGAGAGCAGTTCATGATACAGTCTATGAGGATGCAGCTGCTCATGACAGTCAGAAATGTGCTACTCCTATCCATATGTCTTAAAGATTTCATCAGCATTAGCCTGGGATTTTTTTTTATTACAAAACAATTTCAGTAGCTTGAACATTTATTTTTAGAATTTAAAGGTATAGCATTGAATATTTCAGGCAATGCCCCAAAGTTTACACATTTGTCTATGCTACTAACTTCCGATGTAAACTGGGGAAAACCACTTTGTCTCTGGACCTCAGTTTTCTCAACTTTAAATTCTGGGTGCTAACTAAATGATTTCTAGTTCCTTCTCTCCTTGTATTATTGTGTTCACTGATAAATGCTGTCTCAGGAGAAAAATAGAAAAAGAATTCTTCCTTTTTTGGAATCTCCTGCACTGAGCCACAGCTGAAGCAGAAGTTATACCTACAAGGATGGTAAAAATGACCTCCCTGTGGAACCTTACCTGGGATCCTTCATATCAGTTCCTAGCTGTGCCACTTGCTCCGTGTGTAAAGTTTCATAAACACTGTGAAATTTCACAGCATTCTTCTGTGCATTCACTGAGTATCCTCATGTGAAAGTGAAAGTGTTAGTCGCTCATTCCTGTCTGACTCTTTGCAACCCCATGGACTGTAGCCCACCAGGCTCCTCTGTCCTGGGATTTTCCAGGCAAGAATACTGGAGTAGATTGCCATTTCCTTTTCCAAGGAATCTTCCCAACCCAACCCAGGGACCGAACCTGGGTCTCCTGCATTGCAGGCAGAGTCTTGACTGTCTTAGCCACCAGGGAAGCCCAAATGCTGAGCTGAAATTTGGTATGTTAATTGTTTCATAAGCCTATAGGAAACTCACCATTAAGTGCTGATCATAGCATCATTATATGGGTATCTAAGGACCAGTAAGTCTAACACCAGTAAGAAAACAGGAATTTTCTGCTTTGATCTTTGTGATAGATCTTTGGAGATATTACTGAAGATTTCCCAACTATGCTATTTTTTTATTCTTGGCCTTCTCTCTTCAATCCCAGGAGGCCCAGACTTGAAATGAGTTAGAATCCCCTTCTCCTCCAAAGACCACCTTCGAAAGGGCAGCAGGTGGTATTTTTTCCATCTATGCATTCAGCCTACTTTGAAGATAAACACCACATCTCCGTGTTTACTCACATTTTTCACCTAAAATTGCTTCTTTCTCAACTGAAAAACTACTCCCCAGAGGGGATTAACCACCACATTTGCTTTCTTCACTGTACAGCTCCCGGGTTGGAATGGAAATGAAGCAAAATCTACCTTCGAACAATATTTTAGGACTCAAATTCTGGAACCTGAAATTGGAATTGACAAGGAAGCATATTTCCTGTTTTTTAATCTCCTCTATCCTTTAAGGGGCCCAATTGCTTAGTACTACAGGCAAAGCACCCTTTCCCACTGTTCTCAGTATCCCACGCTCACTCTAGTGCAACCATAAGCCAAATGTCTCCTTCACAACAGAGGATGTTAGTGGAATTTTTCTCCCCCTGTTCTCTCTCTTCTATAGACTAGAAGGGGTATTAGCCATTTTATTCCAATATGACATACAATTCCTGCCCTGCCTTTGCCCACCCCAGCTATTCCTAAATTGTAACTAGCTATTCACAAATTGCAAGGAATTTATCCCAGAACCCAGGAGTGTGTCAACAGATGTCAATTGGCATATCATAAAAATTTGGAAGTGGTTTTGAAGAGGAAGAACAGGCATGACTGTGATGAGGTCAGTCTGTGGCCCATCCCCTCCAGAGCTCCTGACCTGACCCCTCTCTTCTCTCTCCTCAACCGATGCTCTCAGCGCCTCCTTGAGGGAGCTGATGCATGAATGGCTGGGAGTCAGATGAGCTGAGGACGGTAAGTCTACAGGTCAAGCCAAAGGCTGCCTCCTGCGTGGTACCTGCCAGTCCCACCTCCCTGAGCTTGGCCTCTGGTTCTCCATCTCCACATCTCCCTGTTCAATCTTTCAGCTCACCTTTCAGGAATGATGCCAGCACCTCCTAATAGCCATCACACCTGCTCTACGCCTTTGGGTTGTCAGCACCCCCATGCTCCCTGCCCACCAGCAGGCCCTCCCCAGCTCTGTCATCCTGCCAGGCCCTGCGACTTGGTCTCAGCTGGCAGTCATTCCTGATTCCCACAGCCTTGCATCCTTGAACCTTGTTATAATCTAAGATCTCCCCTCTAGAGATGCTGTCTTCTTTTACTCCCGGCTATTTCCTGCTAGAACCACAACTTCATACTATAATAGTTCTTTATCTAAATATCAAATCATAAAATAGGTGGAATATTTACTGGTTGCTAAGAAGCCCATGGAAAAATCTATATTTAGTTATGTTAGCAGGTTTCAGCCATTTCAAAGCCTGAATGAGATCTTTTGAAAGGCAGGGTAAAAATGCTACCAACTTTGTCCAAGATTTTTATCACCTACAATTTGATACAGTGTTAAAATGTCATATAAATACAAAAGCATAAAATATATTCTCAGCCAACAAGGCCTTGGAATATTTGCCAAATAAAGACTTACCTTGAAACTTTCTTGCATCAAGGACTCAAGTAATAAATACAGAAGGAGGCAGCAAGAAATATAGAAAGGTAAAACACCCTGAATAAGCATATCATTGCCACTAAAAAGTCACAAAAGAACTATGGAAGAAAGAGAAAAATTATAACCACCACATGCCAGAAATAGATATCTAGAATTGAATGGTATCAACATGATGAAAGACAATGGAAGGAGCCAAGTGAACAAATAAAACATGGATATTGACAGGGGGGTATAAAAGTGAAGGTGAGTCTCAAGCCAAGGACATCATAACAACAAAGTAGAATGGATAAATTCTAAACTAATAAATTAAATTCATGTCTTTTGGACAGAAAACTGGGAAGAAGAGACATAAAATTAGTGATGAAAAATGTAAAATAATATGACAGAATTAATGTCATGTAATGAGATAATCTCAGATACAAAGAGAACTCCCTCATGTTAAAATAAAAAATCAGGAGGGAGAATATCCGCTTAATAAGAGACACACACGGAGAAGACATATAAAAGTTGGAAAGAAAGGAAGAAAAGATCTGCTGTCCAAGACGATCGAAAATAAAACTAGAAGAACAGCTTATCATCTTTAAAATGGAATTCAAGAAAAAAATTTTTGTAAGGGACAAAAAAGATTATATACTGATTTTAAAAAAAAAAACACTGAACAAGAAAATAGATCCATCAGAAACATGCATTCCTAATCCTATAGTCCCAAAGTCTTAAAATGTCCCTCCCAATGGTTGACTTGTAATACTTCAGGAGTGAACTTACACACAGCTTGGATATCTCAAAAGTTAAGAAAGTGTTTCATTGTCCAGTGGGATCTAAATAAATACTTTGAAATAACCTGAGGAAAGGTCTAGTCCACTGAGATATCTTTCTTCCACGAAAGAGATTTCTATTTGAATCACAGGATATATGGACCATATGAGGGCAAATGTGCGCGATTATTCGATGACTGTTAATCAAGTGTCTAGTTGTACCTCAATCAGTCACACACGGGTAAACTTCAACAAATTTAACGATCAGAGACAAGCTTATGGCCAAATTTTAGTAAAAGAGGAAAAAAAAAACCCAAAACACTGGTCACATTAAGCAACAGGAAGCAATACAGGAAAATTTTCCCCTGAGGTTTCAACATGAGACTACTTGATTTTACAAATGCTAGATTTCATACATGGTTTTTGTTACATGGAGTAAATAAAAGGATAACAAAGCAAATTAAAGAAAGAGACCAACAATTAGGTTGAACAATGTGAAACTGGTAAAGCTAATGTTTTTTTAAGTCAAGAACTGTTGAATAAAACAGTTTCATAGGCATCAATCTCATATATAAGAGAGCTGCTTATCTAACCTTTTAATGCTGCTCCTTTTCTTAAATGTCTTTTAAGAAATACATATTTAACTATCTTTTAGACATACATATATGCATTGCATATATATTGCACAAAATACATATATTTTAAAGACTCGATTTGAAGAGATAAATGCCTCTTTTAGGGATTTCATTTACCTCAGAGCCCACAGCTGCCTCCTTCCACAGACCATTGCCCTCAGCTGAGAAGTGGGTCCAAACACTGAGTTCCTTGACCCTCCACCCACACCGAGGTCCACAACCAGTGATGACAGATGAGGGGTATCCAAGGGCAGCTCCTTTGCCTCAAGAGTGGATGATCTTGCAATTTATGGTCCATAGCCCTCTCCCTGTGAACTAGGCTACGGCTAGACTGTCTGAGATCATTCTTTCTCTTCTCCCTGCCCTTCCCAATCATGATATATACTCTCCCTTACAGGATGTTTCTCTGGAGAACCACATCCTCAGCAGATCACAAACTCCAAACGCCTATCTCAGGCTCCACTGCTAAGGAAACTGGTCTAAGACACCAGGCAATGGGGATGGGGCAGGTGGCAGCTGAGTGCTGTGAAAAGCAGAGGGTTCATTTTTCGTTAGTGCCTCCATCTGAACAAGGGGCAAATGAATGCCCACAAAACAGAAGCATGGTTCATCAATTCTGAGGAGCCAGTATGTTATTTTACAAGAGTTGTGAAATGGATCTTTCTCCAAATATACTTTTCTTTGCTAAAACTTCCATCCAACCTGCCTTCTACTGCACATCTCTTTCGAATCAGCAAATTCTTTTCATGGTGATTTTATTAAAAGTGTTACAATAAAAACCTTCAGCTAGGTATCAGCACATGAGTTTAGGGATATGTATATGGATGGATTGTTCTTCATTTCCTGAAAAATGTACAAGTAATTTCTTGTGACTTTTTTAAGTACATTTTTAAGTGATAACTGACAATGAGATAACCCAACACATGTCTGGTTTTAAATGCCAGCCTGTCATTAGGCTTCTATGAGTTGTTCTTTCTGCCCTCTAGTGGAAAACCTAGCAAAATACTGACTATGATTAATACTTTCTTTTTCAGAACCACCAACTACTCATTGGCATTCTTTGTTTTAATGTTAAAAGTCCAATTAATTTACACTTAGCCATTTTAAACAGGATATTCTTTATGAACATATTATATGAATTAATCCATTTCAAAGACAGCTTGTCACAGGCCAACAGGGCTCAGGTTTTAGTTTCCTGAAAAATCTCAAAACATTAAAAACCAATTTTGAGTTTATAGAGCTTTTCCTCCTATTCCACCCACCTCAAAGGTTTTCTCTTCTGCAGAATCTTAATAGTTATCCAATTCCCATTAACTCCAAAAGTTGTCAGAGAAATTTTAGAATTGAGCAACACAGTTTATCTTCCTGATGATAGAAAATAAATTACCTTCGTTTGTTCACACAGAAGGATTTCTAATTATGTAGAAAGAACACAAACAGACGTTATTAATGGGGAGGATAAAAAGAGGTTTTGCTTCCAAAAGTCAAGGTGACTTTTTCTAGTAGCTGTGGCTACCTCAGTAATTTCTTTCAGTTTTAGGAAAACAGCGGCTCCCTTGGCCTTTAACTTTGGAACTGTGGCTGCCTAAGGCTGGAGCCTGGGATAAAATATGAAAAGTGTACGTGGTCCATGATGAACCCAGCCTCAAGCAATCACTCACGCCAGCCCACGGGTGTGTCACAGAGCCATCTTTAGCCTTCAGCTTCCTCATCCAGAAATGCAAGGAAGTGAGGTGGTCGTGTGGTTACTTAGTTCCTGTCCTGACATCCACATCCCGCCGTCTAACCCAAAGAAAGCCTGTGATTCCAGAGCAGAGGCATCCAAGAACATGGTAATGCGGCTTCTTTGGCAGATTTTGGAAGGGGGGAGGGAATGGAAGTTCCTTAAGAAAAACTAGTCAAGTACCAGCTGTAAGGCTAATTCTGAGGAATCCTGTACACATTATTTACACTTTCTGGGCCTTGGTTTTTCGTATGTAAAATAAAGGGGATAAAATCTACTTTACAATTGCTTTGAAATTTAAATAAAATGCTGCCTATAAGGGAAGCAGCCTATAGTCTATGTTTTGTAAATATCAGTTCCTTTCACATAGAGCTTTGGGGATGCCTCATCTCACTAGTTAAGATGAGCCCCCCCCCCCCGCACAGGAGGCAGAGCCTTCTGGCTGTGTTACCTCTTGCTAACTCCAAACCATAGTTCGGATTCCAGCGGTTTCCTCAGCACTCTGGCCTGCTTTCATTTTCTCGAGTTTTCCCTATTTCTTTTCTTTCCCACCTGGAAACCATCCCCACACTGTTCCCTCTGCTTGGATGTCCAGATTGGACCCAATTTTCTTTATAAACCTTAGATGAGAAATCATTTCCTCACTAAATATTCCCCGATTCATCAGACGAGTTCAGGATCACTATTCTATGAGCTCATAACTACTCGTCATCTGTGTGGCAGTTGTCACAATGATCATTTATAATGATCTTCTTTTTTTTTTTGCTTATTTGTTTAATTTCTGTTTTTCCCAAAAAGAAAAGTGGTACCCGACAAAGACCCTTGCTTCCCAATGCATGAGCAGCACAGACACAGCGCTTTGCAAATAGGACTACTCAATATATCTTTATGATGTCAACTGCCAGGCTCCAGGGTTCTCAGACTTTGTGTTATAATAAAAAAAAGTTTCAAGGTTTATGCACTTTATTATTCTTGGGGAATTAGGCTATAAGTTGGACAAGGATTTTGTAACCTTGAACCCAATCACACAACTTAGGGTTCATTTTCTCCTTCTAAAGCTATGCCCAGTTATAAACTACTTATCTCAAAGGGATGCTGCTTTATTCTTGAAATGTATTCATAAAAGACTTTTTACATCTTTAGATCTAAATATTTAGAGCTTACATTGTAAAGCAAGTTTTTATTTCAAAGCCCCCCTTAATCTTTGAATCAGTTGTTAAAAGATAGAATTACTTTAATTTTTCTCTTCTCCAGCTGAGTCATAATCTGCTTTAATTTCTGTTGATTGATTTCTGTTAAAATATCAAAAGAAACCTCAGGAAAAAAATCTCATTTCAGTGGAGCTACTAAAATATTTAATGCATGTTGGAAATATGCCTTTAATGTTTTAAATTATTAAACTTCTGTAGATTCATAGGGTCAGTTCTCTGAGTAGCTATGCAGTGATTATACCAGTTAAGATATTCTCAATCCCATGGTAAAAATATAAATTTTACTAATGGATTAAATTTTCAAATTAAGATACAGGAGGTGAAAGAAACAAATGAGAAAAGTCAACATTTATAGGGTGAAATATCCAAAAGGAAAGAAGGGATAGTCGTATCTGGGAAGAAGGCTAAAGCCTGTGCCCCTGACTCATCCTGTATGTAAAAGTTTCTTTCCTTCCCTCCGTCTTCATACCTCATTCAAACTCCCGTTCCAACCCCCCAATATTCCATATTATGAGAACAAAAGTCAATAGAATCTAATGGCACCAAAGAGTTGACTACTACAATTGGGTTTCTTTTCCCCTCCTATTTCTAATACTATGTACTTCTTATTCATAATCCATCTTCTATGTCAATTCTTCACTATTCTATTAATAATAGATATCTCACCCTCGGCTTATTGTAAGTGGAGTGATCCTTTACATAAAGAAGACAAATAATGGATGGAATTGGGCTGAAAACACCTCCGTCTTGCTCACTAAAGTCTCACTTTTTCATCACAGACAAGTTATACTTCCTTTTATTCTTAATCTACAATATCAGCAGCAGCTGCTTGGAAAACAGCCTAATAAAAATGGATCAGTAAATACTCTTTTGACATATCATAAGGATAAAATACATTTCAAGTAAAATGCTTCATCTTTCTTAGCAAAAATGTAGTTCTAATATAAAGCATTGCTATATTTTAAAATCTCTTTTTATGAAAAAGGCACTTTAATTTCTTCAAAAAATTATAAAAAACTGCAGGTTGGCAGTTGTGGTATTTTTTTCAAAGAGAAATGACTTTTAATAATTGAAGTAGTGCACTGGGAAAAAATATTTGTACCTTGGATTCAATAAGTCCAAGAATACTGGATAAATAGACACTCAATCCAACTGTAAATGTTACAAGCACATGGGGACAATTTTGACTAAGAACTCAACCTTACATTTTACAACCTACTCTAATTAAAAGAAAAATTCTGTGACTTATGTTAGTATATACACTATTTAACAGTTGTGTTTCCTTTAACTTACTAGAGGTTATGAGAAAAAATCAATTATAATCAAACACTTGCAAAAATGTCGGTATAAACAGGTTTTCTTTCTAAAGTTATTTTTCATATTGAAGTTCATTTCCTTGTTGAATCATTACAGAATTTAAAAAGCAAAAGAGGCAAATGTTGCTATCATAAAGGAAGCATAAAATGTTCAATGGAGCAGAAACTTTAAGATCACTCAATTCAGTGGAAGTTCTGAGTTTAGAAGTTTCAACTGAGTCCCATTAATCTGTATTTTTCTGAGATCTTCAGCTAATTCCAATACAATCAGCCCAGGTGATCTTTGAGAGTAAAAGTTTTGGAACCAATCCCAATACCGTATTATTACAGCTGAGAAAAAAAGAAACCCCTAGGAAAAGAGTGAAGCATGTGGCACAATAGCATCTACATAAATTTAATTATAAATACACAAAATAATAGTGCAATTTTGAAAGAAAATATACTAGCAACAATAGTGTAGCTGCCAAGGGGAAGAAGGAAAGCAAAGTGAAAAATTAAAATGAGAGAGATTACATATGTGAATAAATTTGGAAGGATAAAAGTACTGAACAGATTGTAATAAAAGAAGAAGTCAATTTTAGATGAGAGTAAAGTCCTACTAGCTACATTAATGGATTGTTTCTTTACTCCAGCACCAGAATTCTACAAACAATAGGCAGCATGCTGAAAATATATAAAACTGTGTACTTAAGGTGAAATGCGAAAGCTGCATGTATCGGTTGATCATGGTAACAATTCTAAACTACAGATTCTATTTTTATTGCTATTTTAGAGGTAAGAAACTAAAGCACAGGTTTGAATTACTTTTCCAAATGTAAGCATAAAGCAATTCATTTATTCAACAAAATTGTCAGCAACTGATGTCTTTATCATAGAGTCTGAAGACAAACCTTAAGCTGCTTTTCACTCTAAGTATATCCACTGATCCGGAGCAGGCAATGGCACCCCACTCCAGTACTCTTGGGAAAATCCCATGGACAGAGGAGCCTGGTCCATGGGGTCGCTAAGAGTCAGACATGACTGAGCGACTTCACTTTCACTTTTCACTTTCATGCATTGGAGAAGGAAATGGCAACCCACTCCAATGTTCTTGCCTGGAGAATCCCAGGGATAGGGGAGCCTGGTGGGCTGCCATCATGGGGTTGCACAGAGTCAGACACAACTGAAGCGACTTAGCAGCAGCCGCAGCAGCATCATACCCACTGATCAAGTCAAGGTACTTCTGCTAATGAGAAGGCTCAGTAAAAATAACTGAAATCACATCATTTAAAAAATAGTTATTATTGACTAAAATGGTTTGTTACATTAATATACCTGTAAAATATTTACTTTCAAAAAACGTTTAAAAATGAAATTTTTTTTTTAATGGAAAACACATCAGTATGCTTTAAAAATAAAAAAAGATGAATGTTTATCCCACAGAGAGGTTAATGCTTTCTTGTCTCTGTGGGAAACCTTTGTCTAGCAGTGGTGTCAGCAGCCCAAGGGGTCTGCAACAGGAGTGACAGTGGGAGTGGTCACGACCCTGGGAGACAGGAGGGAGCAGTGAGGTCTTAGTTCCCTGCCCCAGAACTGAACCTGGGGAGCCTGGGTGAAACCAGGAATCCTAACCACTAGTCCACCAGGGAATAGAGGCTGGAAATACAGCCACTCTGGCTCTTGTCCCTCTTTGAAAATAAAACCTTTCAAGGATACAGAGAGCTGTAAAAACAGGCACACAGTTTGTTACGAGAGGCACAGCTCAGTCATATCTGTATGGGAGGACATACAAGCAAGCAGCTTATTTATTTAAGACAGAGGCGAGGCAGAAACACACACCCAGAGAAGAGTGCGGGCGTCCTCCTGAATGAGGAGGGGGAAGAAGATAATTGCTTCATCATCTATCTGTCACTTCTATCAGGCAGTTCCTCCTGGCCCTTGTTCTCCCCAGCCAATCATCCCGCTTCATTTCCCACAGCTGACCTTGTCCAGGGCCCTCCCCGATAAGCATGTGCATATTTTAGCCGAGATGGATTCCACGGCAGGGGGTCGCTGGGAGATTCACAGTGCCTTTTATGGAAGAGCAGCCCCTTTTTTTTGTGACCCCCTCAAGGAACTTTTCTGCACATGTGCATTCAGGGACGTCTCCTTAACCCTAAGAATGACAGATGTGGTCATCTTATCTCTTTACTCCAGCAGAGCTCAGCTCCTGCCATGAACTTTTTCCTTGAAGTATCCAGGGAAAACAAATCTCCAATGTACTCAGTTTGACAAATTCTAGCTGCTCAGCCGTGGAGCCAATCTACCTCCTACCTCAGTTATGGCTGGGAAGAGTATTCTGGACATGAAGAAAAGAGATAGAAAATGAATAACTCTCTCCAGCTCTGAAGGGAAGGATACAGTGGAAGCAAGGTATCCAGAGATAAGCACTGGAATATCCAAATTGAAAGTGCTGGAACAAGACCACGCATAGAAAATACAAAACAGAATTTAATGGCAGAGGAATCTATGGGAGCGCATGTATGTACACAAACCAGCTAAACATAGTCCTTACGGACAAAACCAGACCAGAAATAACATGGAAAGTGGTCACAAACAAGGTTCAAAATTTTTTACAAATCTGAAGGTGAAATAAAATGTCTAGACAGTCACACACGCAGCCCCTAATAATCTAATTTTTTTTAATGACAGAAGATACCCTCAGAATGCCTGTGAATTTTCTCCTGGGGCTTCAAAGCTGCCTCTCTGTCTATAAAAATCTTATTCTTCCTTGTGAAATCTCTCAAGCTTTCCCTGTAAATAGAGCCTCCCAGAGTAGGAAATCCCAGCCTTCCTCCTGCCAGCAGATCAGAAAAGCCATCTGATGGTGACGGCTTAGTTCTGTCTCCTCCCAGCTCTAATCTTCGCTGGCATGCATTTGCTGGTGTAAACTGGCAGAGCAGAGACTCTGGGGAAACAAGGATACGAAAGAACATCCTGTAGACACAGCCTCTGGCTGTGCTAAATGAAAGGTCAAAAACGTAGCTGGGATAAGAAAAGAGAAAAAAGCGCATGAGGCTGAGAACTTCAGCTGGAATATGAAAGTGGCCCACAAGAGCTGAAATTCTGGGTTGGTTTAAAAAGACAGGGCTATATGACCCAGCAATTCTACTCCCAAGTATACATCTGACAAAAATGGAAACTAATTTGAAAAGATACACGTGCTGTAATGTTTGCAGCAGCATTATTACAATAGCCAAGATATGGAAGATATGCAAGCAACCTAAGTGTCCACCAACAGACAAATGAATAAAGAAGGTGTAGTTTATATACACAATGGAATACTACTTAGCTGTAAAAAAGAATGAAATTGTGCCATTTACAACAACCTGAATGAACTTAGAGGGTATTACTCTTAGTGAAATAGAGAAAGATAAAAACTGTAGGTTATCTCTTATGTATGGAATCTAAAAAATAAACAAATATATATAACAAAAATAAAATAAAATAAAATAAAAAGACAAGGCTACCTCAGAGCTTGTAAGAGTGGAAGACAGAATAAATGAGGCAGAGGTTGGAAAATAGATGTTTGGGAGAGCAATAAGCTTTCCACAGATGCACGTTAGAGGTATGTAGGTTTTCTCACCTGAGGGTTAAGAAGGAAGCCGAGACCCCAGGGCAGTGCATCAGTGGGGTCAGAGAAGAGGTGTCTTTCTAAATGAACTGAATTCTCAAAAATAGAGGGTGGACAGCATTAGACCTGAATGCAAAAGGTGTGCTGTGGATGGGTCGTTTTTAGCTTTGCGGATAAACATTTTTAAATGCATTGCAAGATGGAGGAAAAGTTGGCTAAATGATTCTAGATGAGAGATAATTTCAAGACTGACTTGGAGGTCACAACTGAACTTTAGAGAGTAGGCAAAATCATAAATATGCACTCTTGTGGAGTTCCTACGGCAAGGGAGGCACGAACCAAAGAGGAGAGGAGAAGGTGTAGAGGCTCTAAGCCAATGGTTCTGAGATGAGTGGGTTCCAAGTCAGCCTGCTCCTAGCATATAAGTAACACAGTTTCCAGTGAGTGCTATAAAGGTTCAGGAGTACTGACCTAGAGCAATGAGGTCATGCTGTGCAGAGGAAGAAAGAAGCAAGCAGTAAAGCATTATAGGACTGATGGTCATGGACTGGCAGGACTGCGGACACCCCGTGGATTCCAGCATCCACATTCAGCCGAGGACGATCAGAGGTGGTCTGCCTCCACATACCATTCCATTCAAGGCCCTCCATAAGCTCCCTGGAAACTGGAGGTAGCCCTCAAAAAAGGTAGATCCTTAATTGATGTAAATTGTATTGAATGTATCCATAAACCTCTAAGTTGACTCAGATTTAACCTCTGCTTAAAATAGAAATAATCTGAAATTTATATTGAAACATCTTGTGCTCCTAGTGAATAAGTTCGGTCATTTTAGTATTTGTTCATCATTAGCACATATTTGTTGCTCTACCTATAATGTGAAAAATACCACATTAAGCATGTCATGTCCTAGATGGACACTAAACAATCACAACAGATAAATACATGATAATCTTTAATATGCATGAGATACCTTAGCACAGGCAAAGGTTATAAAAACTGAAGGAAAAATGCCACTTTGAGTGCTGATGCAGGGGGAAACTTCACAGAGGAGAAGAGATCATTTGATTAGGTCATGAAATTTGAAAATGATTTTCATAAGGAAGGTGAAAGGCAGGAAGGTATTTTTATATGGAGAGAATGAGTGAGCAAGTTGAATAGCAAGAAATTCCCAAGGTGAACCTGGAGGAAAGTAGCAGATTAGCTTAAGCAAAGTGGAATACTAATAAAGAGCAGTAAGAGATAAAAACATAACAGACATAAGAAGAATCCATACAACTTGGTGAATGACTAGCTATGACGACAAAGCAGAAAAAGCACAATTTGTCAATCAAGGTTCAAGTCTGGGGGCTGAGCATTGTGGTATCAATGATAGAAGTAGGGAAGTTAGAACAGAACTGGTTTGAAGTGACATGAGATGATGAGTTTGAGGTGACAACATGACATCCTAGGGGAAATCGCAAGTAAGCAGCTGAAGGTATAAATCTGGATCTCAAAGGAAAAACAGAATTGGAAATGTGGATTTGAGGATTATCAGTACAACTAAGATCATCCCAGAAGCCTGTGAGTGGGTGAGTGTCAAGTGAGGCAGTTAGAGAGAAGACAGAGGGGAAGAAGAAATGTCCACCAAGAAGATAAAGAAGGAACAGTAAGGGAGTTGAAATGTACATATTACCCCAAGAGCAGAGTGAGGTCAGAGGTTTAAGAGTGACTAATCAGCCGTGTCAATTGTGACAAGGGATAAAAGAGAAGACTTGGTTAAATTCAGCTGAGTTTGCTGACAAGCAGTTTATCCTTGAGAGAGAAATCATAGCAGAATGATAAAGGTGAAACACAAAATGCTTTCAAGAACAAATTTAAGAGTGAGTTCATAGAGGGGGATGAAAATAATGGCTACTGACCCCTTTGAAAGAAAGAACATCTTGAAATTACAAGGTTTGCAACATTGTGAAAGAAAAGGATGGAAAAGTACTCATTTTGGTTTGTGTTTTGAAGTTTCTGCACTCAAAGAAGGGTCCATTGGAAAAAGAACAAATGGAAATGTAAGAAAGTAAAGGGACTGACAATTCAGGAAGAGCCGAGTCATTGGAAAAGACCCTGATGCTGGGAAAGATTGAAGGCAAAAGGAGAAGAGGGCAGCAGGGGATGAGATGGTTAGATAAGATAACTGACTCAATGGACATGAATCTGAGCAAACTCTAGGAGATGAGGAAGGACAGGGAAGCCTGGCATGCTGCGGTCTGCAGATCACAAACAGTCAGACATGACTTAGCAACTGAACAACAATTAGTAACAAGATCTAACTCTCACATGATCCTCGTGTCCCAAGCACTACTCTAAATACTTTACACATATTAGCCCATCTTATCATATTCTAAAAAAGTAGGTACTATTATTATCTGCACTTTATAGATGAATAAACGAAGACATTTGGAGGCTACATAAGGTACCCAATATCACCATCTGGAAAGAATGGTGTCAAGAAATTAACTCAGACGAACTGATTAAAGACATTGCCTGCTCATCTACTGGGCTATGTTAGTTACAAGGGTTAAAGAAGGAAGTAAGAGTAATGACCCCCTTCATGAGGTGGAGGAAAGAGAGGGTATACTGGTATAACCAAGATAAAAGGGAAAGTGCCTGAACATCATCATATGTGATAGGATATCATATGAGGTTCATCATATGAACTTATGAAAGTAGAAAAAAGATCAGGGCTTAGTGTAAAGATTTAGGGCAAGAGAGGAGCACACACTACAGATGCAACAGAAGAATAAAAACTGCCAAACATTTTTCTGTAGCTATGGTTGATAAAGAAGCCCCAAAGATACTATGTAAGGTCAAGTTCAGTGTGGATCTCTGGGGGAATGGTGGGAAGGGTGGGAGGTTTGAGTTTGGAGATAAGCCTACCAGGTAAGGCTGAAAGTGAAGCCTGGGAAGGATTTTAGGATATTGAAGAGAAGTTAAGTTAAAATGACGGTTTTACAATTCCAGACAAGTTATTTCATTTAGTACACTGTTGGCCATTACAAGTTTAGTAAACACAAAGGTCAAGTTGAATAATCCATACATTTTAATAAGAGCAATTAAAATATCAGACTAAGCAACTGAATATTCCATCAAGAAATGCTAACATTATTATTACTATTTCAGATGTGAATGTTTCTTTATTCAGTATCAATAAATCTCAGACATTGAAAGACAAAATCTATTGTGAAGTTTTTATAAAATGAAAATAGTTGTCCAGCCTCAAATGGCTGTGATATATTTTTCTTCACAGACAGACCAAGAAAAGGCTAAAACATGGATGAAATACTGACTTTATCTTTACTGAATGTCTCCAGAAAACACTACCAAAATGTCAAAGGAAGAACTATTTGGAGAAATTTGATATTTATAAAATACAATTATAATCCTATCATGCTCATCAATGACATTATAAGAAAATGGTATGTTATTATCAAAATATTAACTCTAATAGCTAAATGAATTTCATAGATGTTGGCTAGTATTAAAATAAGGAGAATTTAAAGCAATGTAAATCATTTAAAAATATTATACTCTCCATGAAATACTTTTTCTAGACCAAGAGTTAAAAGCAACCAAAGGTCACACAAATGCCATCCTGAACTTAACCTAAAAACACTTTGTTTGCAGAAAATGATTACTTTTTAAAAATGTTACTTTTCCATAAATTTTAAAGTTGATATGTTGTATTTTCATTTTTTGTTTAGTTCAATAAATTTTCTTTATCTTTCTCTTGTTGTTTTTTTTTTTTTTTTTTTTCCTCTTGTTTTTTTAGCCACATGGCTTGCAGGATCTTAGTTCCCCAACCAGGGATTGAACTCTCTCTCCCTGCAGAGGAAGCTCAGATCCTCAACCGCAGGACTGCCAGGGGAGTCCCAGAAATGAATACTTTAAAAAATTTAATTCAGGATTGACCATTCAATCATGATAAATGCTATTAAATATAAAAAGCAAATTTTTCCTCATAATTGTGCTCACTTTTTGGATGATTTTTTGGTGTTTAGATTGGATTGATGAACAGTTGTTTTTTTTTTAATGTTTAAGGGTTCAAGAAATATTAGTCAACTGCATACACTCTGGAACATATGGTTTTAATTGATTTCCAAGTATAGAGATATGTTTTATTAAATATAGAGAATTTGCAAAACAAATGCTTTAGGATAAGATTTTGAATTTAAAACTGATTTAACTAATGATTGATTTTGACTAGTCAATTCTTTTAGAAAAGTTTCAAAATCTGAGAGCCTATGCTAGCCAGGATGTCCTTATGGTGATGCTCAGAAGAGCAAAAGATGCTTATATATAAGCCTCTTGTGCTACTGACTGCTTGTTTCTAATAGAATATTCATGATTACATTCCAAAGCCAACTATAAAATTTTTGCTTTGTTAAAAATATATTTTAGGTACTGAACACCTCATTATTTGTTACATGTCTCACCACCATACATTATGAGGCAAATAGATTCATTTTAAAATAAAATATCAATATTATGCTACAGATATCTATAGAAATTGTAAGTATTCCATTGCACACCAACTGCAATAATAAATGCTTCCTCATCAAGGCATTGTCATTTTGAGACATTTTAAGAGCTTTGAACTGAGACTAGAAGATAAATTAATAATGGCCTCTTGTAAGGCTTTGAAACATGTCTTGGGATTTCCACTTTGGGATTACAGCATGAAACAATAAGCAATGCAAATCAGGAAATGACTCTGAAAGGAAACAAATATTTCATACTTTCCCAAGGTCAATTATTATCTTTTTGCAAAGACATGTGGCTTCCCATAAATATTTAATATTCTTAATATACTTCAATATTTGTCATATATGTTTCCTCCACATTTAAAAGTTAAGCATGAAGAAGTTCAGAGCATGGGGCATTCTCACCTTATTATATGCGTTGTGACTAAACAAGGTGTGAGAATTCTCCTGTTCATCACTCAGGGAGAAGGAGGACAAGTGACTGAAGGGTCCGGGGGTAAGACAGTCAGCATGCGGGAGGGTCTGTGGTCGCAGTAGGGACTGAGCAGGAGGATGGAGTCTAGTCTGATATAAAGGATGGAGAGAAACAGGCTTGGGAGGGACAGGCACATCCTGGGAAGAAGAAAGGCATAAAGAGGATGTTAGTGGGCAAAAGTCATGCTTACTGGAAACTGAGTCTAAGTACTATTGATGCTGGGCTTCCCTGGTGGCTCAGATGGTAAAGAATCTGCCTGAAATGCAGGAGACCTGGGTTCGATCCCTGGGTTGGGAAGATCAACTGGAGAAGGGAATGGCTACCTATTCTAGTATTTTTGCCTGGGAAATCCCTTGGACAGAGGAGCCTGGCCAGCTACAGTCCATAGGGTCACAAAGAGTCAGACAAGACTGAGTGACTAACACACATACACACTGTGGACATCGCTTCAGAATATTTTACTAACAGGAAGTAAATCCCTCCTTACACTTTCAATCCTCACAAGACTCCTGCTTTTACAGTGCATTGTCTGTCTCTTCCAGTAACTTCTGTAGGTTGCCCACCCCCAGCCTCTCCTGCAGAACTGAACTAGTATCTGCAGTGACTCCTCATGGGACCACATTTGTTTAAGGACAGAACTCATCCCAAAGGTGGGAAGATGGGACTAAAGTCTCTAATGAAGAGGTAAGAGTGGAAATTAACTTAAAAGTACTTGTGATTTGGTCTGGAAAAAACTGGAGGGCGAAAATGGGATGGCATCATAGAGAATATCAACTCATGATATAAGCCATAGTGCCATGAGTTTCTGGGTTGGGCTGAGTATGAGAAAGAAATCAGAGAGAGGTGAATCTAGAAAGAATGAACGAAGATGTTCATTCCAGGAAGTGTCTTATTTTGGGGAGAAACTGGAGATCAAACAGAGGGGCTCAAATGTAGAGGAGAGAGGCAATGAGGTTGTAAACAGAGAGGGTCTTTCCACCCCTGGAAAGGGATACCTGTGGAAGTCTCGAAGGAAGTAAGAACTAGTAGGTGAGACCTTTCAATTATGTGAAAGGAGCAAGAAAACCACCATGGTGGGGGGAGTCTCAAACTGACAAAGAAAACTCAAAAGAGGGTTTTTCCACCCCTGGAAAGGGATACCTGTGGAAGTCTCGAAGGAAGTAAGAACTAGTAGGTGAGACCTTTCAATTATGTGAAAGGAGCAAGAAAACCACCATGGGGGGAAGTCGCAAACTGACAAAGAAAACCCAAAAAAAGGGCCTATATACATATTTATTATAAAAGAAAAGGGTTACTATTTTGCAGATCTTTTTTAAGAACCTCTTATATTCCTGAAATCTCTACTGTAAGATAATAAATTGACAGTGATTATCCTACAATAAAATCCCTTAGGGCATAAACCTTATAAAATGAAATCTGTTTTATTCACTTTTGTAACCTCAGCATCAAGCATAATGCCTAATGGAGCAGATGTTCAATGCAGTAATGACTAAATTTTCAAAAGAATATGATATATTCCAAGAGGTCAAGAATGCATTCAATTATTTCATTATTTTTCTGTTCTATTAGCAATAATGAATGTATTTGACTATGTGAAATGGAAATTTAGTACAAAATAATGCACATTACTCAAAATGACATTCAGCTAAACAGGAAACTTCAGCTTTTAAAACTATGCAATTAATATTATTTTCTGTTAGCCAAAGTGATTTTGTCAAAATCATGATTGATTAAGTCACTAATTGGGTTTTCTAAAATTTATGCTGAATTTATGCCTCCTGCAGTGGGATCAAACTTACTTTAAAAACTTACTTCAAAATATACTTTTAAAATATTTAAGCAAGTTAATCACCCTGATACCAAAACCAGACAAAGACAACACAAAAAAAGAAAACTATAGGATAATATCACTGATGAACATAGAGGCAAAATCCTCAACAAAATTTTAACAAACAGAATTCCGCAACATACCAAAAAGCTCATACAGCATAATCAAGTTGTGTTTATTCCAGGGATGCAAGGATTCTTCAATATATGCAAATTAATCCATGTGATACACCATATTAACAAATTGAAAGATAAAAACCATATGATCATCTCAATACATGCAGAAAAAGCCTTTGACAAAATTCAGCACCTATTTATGATTAAAACTCTTCAAAAAATGAGCATGGAAGGAACCTACCTCAACATAGTAAAGGCCATATATAATAAACCTACAGCAAACATTATTCTCAATGGTGGAAAACTGAAAGTATTCACCCTAAAGTCAGGAACAAGACAAGGGTGTCCACTTTCCCCACTATTATTCAACATAGTTCTGGAAGTCCTAGCTACAGCAATCAGAGAAGAAAAAGAAATAAAAGAAATCCAGATTGGAAAAGAAGTAAAGCTCTCACTGTTTGCAGATGACATGATACTGTACATAGAAAACCCTAAAGATAGTATCAGAAAATTACTAGAGCTAATCAGTGAGTTTAGCAAGGTTGCAGGATACAAAAGAAATACATAGAAATCACTTGTATTTCTATATACTAACAATGAAAAATCAGAAAGAGATATTAAAGAATCAACACCATTCACCATTGCAACAAAAAGAATTAAATATCTAGGAATAAACTTACCTAAGGAGACAAAAGAACTGTACAAAAAAAATTATAAGACACTAATGAAAGAAATCAAAGATGACATAAACAGATGGAGAGATACTCCATGTTCCTGGATAGGAAGAATCAATATTGTGAAAATGACTATACTGCCAAACACAATCTACAAATTCAATGTGATCCCTATCAAATTACCAATGGCATTTTTCACAGTAGAACAAAAAAATCTCACAATTCATATGGAAACACAAAAGACCCCGAATAACTAAAGCAGCCTTGAAAAAGAAGAATGGAGCTGGAGGAACCAACCTTCCTGACTTCAGATTATATTACAAAGCTACAGTCATCAAGGCAGTATGGTACAGACACAAAAACAGAAATATGGACCAATGGAACAAGATAGAAAGCCCAGAAATAAACCCATGCACCTATGGGTACCTTATTTTTGACAAAGGAAGCAAGAATATACAATGGGGCAAAGACAGCCACTTCAATAAATGGTGCTGGGAAAACATGTAAAAGAATGAAATGAGAACACTTCCTAACACCATACACAAAGATAAACCCAAAATGGATTAACAACCTAAATGTAAGACCAGAAACTATCAAACCCTTAGAGGAAAACAGGCAGAACACTTGATGACATAAATCAAAGCAAGATCCTCTATGACCCACCTCCTAGAGTAATGGAAATAAAAACAAAAGTAAACAAGCGGGACCTGATTAAACTTAAAAGCTTTTGCACAGCAAAGGAAACTATAAGCAAGGTAAAAAGACAACACTCAGAGTGGGGGAAAATAATAGCAAATGAAACAACTGACAAAGGATTAATTTCCAAAATATACAAGCAGCTCATACAACTAAATACCAGAAAAACAAACAACCCAGTCAAAAAGTGGGAAAAAGACCTAAACAGATACTTCTCCAAAGAAGACATACAGATGGCTAACAAACACATAAAAAATGCTCAACACTGCTCATTATTGGAGAAACGCAAACCAAATCTACAATGAGATATCACCTCACACCGGTCAGAATGGCTTATTAGTTTCTGTTTTTTCACTTCATGTTTATTTTAAATATCAAGCAAATACAAATATACATTTCACTTCACATGTACAGACTATAAGATACAGTTATTAAAAAGAAGCAATCTATACACAATGTTCTGAATCTTATATTTTTTTTTCCATTTGACAAAACTTCAGGGACATTTCAGTACATGAAAGTTATGGATTCCCTAGGAGCCACATTACTGAGTTATCTCACTGGTTATAACCATCATTCAGTGCTTCTCTTGGAAGTCCCATGTATATAACCTAAAATGCCAAATCAACTAGGACTATCATAAATTTAGATCTTCTTTGCCAGTTTGTACAATTTTCAGGATTTTCTTTTGTCTAATCCCATTGGCTAGTGCCTCTAACATTATTATTGTTAAATAATAGTCATGTTGATGTGCAATTTTAATGGGAGTCTCATAGTATTTGCCCACTAAAGGTGACTTGTAGATTAAAATGTATTCTAATTATGTTTTATTTCTCCATCAACAGCTTCATTATTTTATCAACTAATTACATTCCTTAATTGATGTGAAAAGTGGTTAATATGAAAATTGAGTAGTAAGCACAAAGAATAATTGTGTAAGAAAAAGTCAGCATCGTTGTTGATGGTTGACAGTGCCTAGGAAAAGAGAAACTGCATAGGCTCTGGTTTATAGTCTGGGTTCAGCTTTTTTTCCTTGAAAGCTTTTTTAAATTAATTTAATTTATTGAAGTAGAGTTATAAATTTTCTTCCAAGGACTATTTTAACTACATCTGATAAGTTATAATAGATGATTGTCTCATTATCATTTTTTCAGGTAGAAATTTTACATTTAATTTCTTCTTTAATGAAATAATTTGTTGAAAAGCAAATTTTACAATATATAGCTGACAGGAATTTTGTGTTTTCTAAATCTGTTATTAACTTAAAAAACTTTTGTGATCAGAGAAATTTCTCTATCATTTTTTTCTTGGCAATTAATATTTTTATTGAGGTATATTTTATTAACAATGTTAATAGATGTACAACATGATGATTCACAATTTTTGAAGATTATTCTCCATTAATAGTTACTATATAACATTGGCTATATTTTGTTGTAGGATACAGTTGAACTACATATATATTAATTCAATTTACTTAAGAGGATCTATCTTTACCTAGTTTCCTATATAATCTATCATAATCTGAAAAGTGAGATCTTTATCACCAATATATTTTCACTTTTTCTCACCTTATGTCTTGCCTTTGCTTTATGAGTGTTGATGTTACATTCTTGGGTTAAATGCACTAATGATTTTATCTTCCATGTGAAGTTTACCTTTTGGCATATAAAAGGGTCTTATTTGTCTTATATAAGGAAATTCTATTTAAGAGCCTCTTGATGAAAGTGGAAGAGGAGAGTGAAAAAGCTGGCTCAAAACTCAACATTCAAAAAACTAAAAACATGGCATCTGGTCCCATTCAGTTCAGTTCAGTTCAGTTGCTCAGTCGTGTCCGACTCTTTATGACCCCATGAACCGCAGCACACCAGGCTCCCTTGTCCATTACCAACTCCCGGAGTTGACTCAAACTCATGCACATCGAGTTGGTGATGCCATCCAGCCATCTCATCCTCTGTCGTCCCCTTCTCCTCCTGCCCCCAATCCCTCCCAGCATCAGGGTCTTTTCCAACAAGTCAACTCTTCGCATGAGGTGGCCAAAGTATTGGCGTTTCAGCTTCAGCATCAGTCCTTCCAATGAATACCCAGGACTGATCTCCTTTAGGATGGACTGGTTGAATCTCCTTGCAGTCCAAGGGACTCTCAAGAGTCTACTCCAACACCATAGTTCAAAAGCATCAATTTTTCGGCACTCAGCTTTCTTAACAGTCCAACTCTCACATCCATACATGACCACTGGAAAAACCATAGCCTTGACCAGATGGACCTTTGTTGGCAAAGTAATGTCTCTGCTTTTTAATATGCTATCTAGGTTGGTCATAACTTTCTTTCCAAGGAGTAAGCATCTTTTAATTTCATGGCTGAAATCACCATCTGCAGTGATTTTGGAGCCCAAAAAAATGAAGTCTGACACTGTTTCCACTGTCTCCCCATCTATTTCCCATGAGGCAATGGGACCTGATGCCATGATCTTAGTTTTCTGAATATTAAGCTTTAAGCCAACTTTTTCACTCTCCTCTTTCACTTTCATCAAGAGGCTTTTTAGTTCCTCTTCACTCTCTGCCATAAGGGTGGTGTCATCTGCATATCTGAGGTTATTGATATTTCTCCCGGCTAGAAACAGTGACAGACTTTATTTTCTTGGGCTCCAGAATCACTGTAGATGGTGACTGTAGCCATGAAATTAAAAGAGTCTTGCTCCTTGGAATAAAAGCCATGACAAGCCTAGACAGCATATTAAAAAGCAGAGACATTACTTTACTGACAAAGGTCAGTATAGTGGAAGCTATGGTTTTGCCAGTAGTCATGTATGGATGTGAGAGTTGGACCATAAAGAGAGCTGAGCACTGAAGAATTGATGCTTTTGAACTGGATTGTTGGAGAAGATTTTTGAGAATCTCTTGGACTGCAAGGAGATCAAACCAGTTAATCCTAAAGGAAATAAGTCCTCAATATTCATTGGAAGGACTGTACTGAAGTTGAAGCTCCAATATTTTGGCAACCTGATGCAAAGAACTGACACACTGGAAAAGACCCTGATGCTGGGAAAGATTGAAGGTGGGAGGAGAAGGGGAAGACAGAGGATGAGATGGTTGGATGGCATAACTGACTCAATGGACATGAGTTTGAGTAAGCTCCAGGAGTTGGTGATGGACAGGGAGGCCTGGCGTGCTGCAGTCGATGGGGTCACAAAGAGTTGAACACAACTGAGCAATGAACTGAACTGAAGAAAATTTTGGCCAGGAGTCAACCTTCCCAATATGAAGATTATAATCTCTCCTCTTTTGGCTTGTAGCATCTAGAACAAAACTTTGTCATCCTCAACTCTTCTCATTCACTGGGTTTTACAGTCCCAGTTTTTGTTTGTTATCCAACCTGGCAGGCTTTTCTTTTCCCTTTATAAAAATTTTGTTTATCTCCATGGTAAATGAATCTTTCCTGGACTGTAAGTTTTTGCAAGAGGTTTACATGAGGAAAGGACAGTTACCTGGGATTGTCTTTGTGCTCCAAAGATACAGGCTTTGGGGTGTAAGTCTGTATAGCCTTTATTTTTCCTTAAATAATGAAGACTGTAACCTGTACAGTATTTTACATGGCAACGTACCTATGTCCAGGCTGCCCCAGAGAGAGCCTCCTACAAATATGACTTACTCTGTGATTCACTGTATAGCCTCACCTCTCCTACATCCCAGAACAGAATCAAGTCAGGGATCTTTTGTCACCAACATGTGCACCCGTGTAAAGACAAGTGGTTGAGGTCTGCATAATAAGGTGCATCCACACATTCAACCAGGGTGTTTACTGATTGTAACCTGACTCCATTTCCTGCCAAATTCACGTCTGCTCACACCTGGCACTGATCTCAGCTCCTTCAGTTGTCACCTCACTGTTTCCTGTTTGGTTCTCCTCCTTTTTGCTTCCAGGTGACATCAGGGTGATAAAACGTGACTCGTGGCTAACTTGATAGTTGTCATGGTCAAGAACCTCATTTACAGTTTTGAAAAACACTCATAATGCATCATGAACTTTTTAAAATAGTTTACCATAAGGAGATAACTTGAACAACTCTGGATGAGCCAAAATATTTTCTTGGTTCTTCTCTATCTCATTATTGTAAGTTATGTAAATATCTTTTATATCCATGTCCCTATATTCCTATTCCTATATATAGGAGTCTTTACGTATAAAATCATAAGCATATATGTAATATATATAGTCTGTATGTGTATCTACATCTTCCTTTTCATCATAGTTTATCTATGAATATTTATATAATTTGCAACTTCATAACACAGTCCATTTTATATATATATACTATATTGCTGATTATACCTTCACAGCTTTCTCAAAGAACAATGATTTTATTAAAAGCACTCATTTAAAAAATATATATATTCTGACTTAATTTTCCTTTAAGTATTTCATATTTAGAACACAAATGCTATAATGAGAATATTTTTACATTTATACTTTGATCCAGCTGCATAATAAAACTCCAATATAATGTAATTTGCTCATTACTTTTTCAAACATTCAGAGGTGTTTTCTATGCATGTTCTAAAGGCATATGATACAAAGGAGTAAATTTCAGTTCATCATTCTTTTGTTTTCTATGTATCACATTACAATATTTACTGCCATAGGAAAAAATATATGTATCCCCAATGAAATTGGATTTTTAATTTCTTCTTTATTAAGGTTCCTCAGAAAAGATTCCGTCATTTAGTTAAGGAAAACTTTAATACTTAGTGCCCCTTGACTTTAAACAAGCAAGCTCCACTGTTGGAGATGGACAGGGAAGCCTGGCATTCTGCAGTCCGTGGGGTCGCAAACAGTCGGACACAACTGAGCAACTGAACTGAACTGAACTGCCTTTAAATGTTCCCAAAAATTGTACAGCATCTCCAAGTCCTAGATGCCTACTTTGTAAATGCCTTGCTAATTATGATGCCATAATAATTATTTAAAATTCAAAGCAAACAATATACGCTGAGGGCTAGGTATGCTAATAATTAAATAGTTACAAGACAAAAACAAACTCACAGACATAGAGGACAGACTTGCGATTTCCAAGGGAGAGGGGGTGCAGAAGGGATGGACCGAGAGTTTGGGATTAGCAGACACAAATTATTATATATATTGAATCAACAAACAACAAGGTCCTACTGTTTACAGATCAGGGAACTATATTCAACATCCTATGAATGGAAAAGAATATGAAAAAGAATTTAGTGTATAGCGGAATCACTTTGCAGTATACCAGAAATTAATGCAACACTGGAAATCAACTATACTCCAATAAAACTTTAAAATATAATGAAAGCAGGCATACAATCTTACTTCAGGTATCAACATGCATTAGGGAATCTGGAAAAATGGCATTGATGCATCTATTTGCAGGGCAGGAATAGAGACGCAGACAGAGAACAGACCTGGGGACACAGCGAGGGAGGGGGAGGGTGGGACAAACTGAGAGGGCAGCACTGACATAGATAGACGGCCGTGTGTGACACAGATGCTGGTGGGGAGCTGCCGCATCACACAGTGACCCCAGCCTGACGCTCGGTGGCATCCTAGAGGGGTGGGACTGGGGGCGGGTGGAGGAAGGCTCAAGGAGGGACCACGTGTACACTCATGGCTGATTCGTGCTGTTGTGCAGCAGAAACCAACACAACACTGTAAAGCAATCATCTTCCAATTAAAAATAAAAAGTAAAAAATTAATAATTGTACATTTGGCCTCAGTTCAGTTGCTCAGTCGTGTCCGACTCTTTGTGACCCCATGAATCGCAGCACGCCAGGCCTCCCTGTCCATCACCAACTCCCAGAGTCCACCCAAACCCATGTCCATTGAGTCAATGATGCCATCCAGCCATCTCATCCTCTGTCGTCTCCTTCCCCTCCTGCCCTCAATCTTTCCCAGCATCAGGGTCTTTTCCAATGAGTCAGCTCTTCACATCAGGTGGCCAAAGTATTGGAGTTTCAGCTTCAACATCAGTCCCTCCAATGAACACCCAGGACTGATCTTTAGGATAGACTGGTGGGATCTCCTTGCACATAAGAACTGTACGAAAAAGATCTTCACGACCCAGATAATCATGATGGTGTGATCACTCATCTAGAGCCAGACATCCTGGAATGGGAAGTCAAGTGGGCCTTAGGAAGCATCACTACGAACAAAGCTAGTGAAGGTTGTAGAATTCCAGTTGAGCTACTCCAAATTTGGCCTACTTCTTGTAAAATTCCAGTATGTTATCAGTGTTTATAAGTTATAGTTATGGCTGACAACAGGTTTATCCTAGACCTAGCTGTTATATGACCTCTGGTCACTTCTTATTGTTTCTTATTTATTTTCTATATGAATAGTGGTATATTCAATCTAGATTATTTTGCAGAAGCTATTAATATAAAGTTATTTGCTTACTGTAAGAAGATTATTTATTTAAAAATAGCTGAAATGATAAATCTTGCATCCACTTGGGCACACAAACTTCTATAAAAACCAGCTGAGGACTTTCTGTCCATTGCAGAAAGCTGGAGAGCCCCTGACCCTTGCCTGGGAAATCTCACTTACTATATACGTGAGTTGCAAGTGTCCAAATTCAGTCCTACAAAAGAGACTAATGTAAAACCACACACGTCAACAAAGCTTAAACTCTTTCTTACTCTTAGAGAACGAACTTATGGTTCCCCGGGCGGAAAGAATGGTGGGGAGAGATAGTTGGGGAGTTTCGTATCGACATGTACACACTGCCATATTTAAAATGAATAACCAGCAAGGTCCTGCTCTACAGCACAGAGAACTCTGCCCAATGTTAAGTGGCAGCCTGGATGGGAGGAGGGTTTGGGGGAAAATGGATACATGTATATCCACCTGAAACTATCACAACACTGTTAATCAGCTGTACTCCAATACAAAAATAAAATGCTAAAAAAAATCTTTCTTACTGTTTTCAGTACAGAGCCAACTTTTACTGTAAATGCCTAGATACTATATTTTGTAGGCTTTGCAAACCTTGTATTCTGTCATAATTACTCCTGCTATGATATCATGAAAGCAGCTTCAGGTAATACATAAATGAATAGATGTGGCCGTGTGCCACTGAAACTATATAGAAGTAATAGTGGATCAGATCTGATCCATAGGCCATAGCTCCTAAACCTAAAGGTTTTTAAAAAACAGGCATTAATAAAATATTTATCGTGTCTGGCCTGCACCCTACCTCCCTTCCAGTGAATTATCTTGATGTTGGTACCTTTTTCTTTGGAGATCACTATTCTAGATGATTCCTGACAATGAACATCACATTCTACGCTGATTTAGCATTAAATAGATTAATCTTATAAGGTTCTAGTATTTGAGGGAAGAACAAGAACCATAAAATTCTCTTGTATATGTTTCTATCAGCAAGATATGAAAACAGAGTTATTTCCCATAAAATCCATACAGTGCTTTTCACTTGAGAATTTTCTTTTTCAACATAAAAATACATAGAACAACTTTTTCAAAATAAGCTTTATTTAAGAGGTTGGTTTTTAAAAAGGAATTATGTTATAATATCCTGCAAAACTCCAAGACAAGAAGTTATGAAGCAAATAATATCTTTGTTCATTAGAGAAAAATTACCAAATAGGAAGTGAATAAATTCATTTAGCTGCGTTTGTTAAAAGAACTAGAGCCTGCAGAATTAGATATTGACAGAGGCATCTGAAAAATAATGCTTTGGCAATACCTGATACATTCATCACTCTAGAAAAAGCCCACTTTCTATTTAGCCATCAAGTCAAATTGTTCAACTGCAAAAGTTGCTTCCATTTGTTTAATGCCAAAGGGCATTGGAAGGCATATGGACTCTTCTCATTAATGCTGGCACATCTGAGGCTCTTTTGTTCCATTCTGGTTTTCAAAAGTTACTTCCTTTCTGGTTGTTTAGTAATGAAGGGTGAAAATCCACTTTCCCCTTGCTTCTGCTTCCCCTCAGCACCCCCACATAGTTATCTGTGCCCGTGGGAACTCAGAGCACCGCTGGCGGAAATTATGGAGCCTTTAACTCCATCTTCTTTTTCTTCTCCCCACCTCTTTGGGAAAACAACACTTGTTTTTAAATGCAGCACTTACTTTCAGCTTTCCCTTCCTGCCTGAAGCTTAGAACAATTTAAAATCAGAAAGACAGCATTTCTCCTAGTTTTAATTTCAAACATCAGTGTCCATAAAGGCAAGGACAATTACAATGTATTTCTTAAAGAGTGCCTCCTTCAGCCAAAGATGTATCAACATTTTTAAGATATGATCACAGAAACTCCAAATTACTAAGAAGAGATTAAAATCATAGATAGTTCACTAAGATCAAACCAAAATAAATTAGGCCTCTTAATTTTGAACATATGGCATAACTTCTTGCTTATCAACTGCAGTTTTGAAGCATCCATATGCGTTTTAAAAGCAGACATGCTTAAAGCAACACATCTATTTCAGGTCCTGATTTACCAAAAAATTTAAAGTTGTGAAATATGAAAAAGGTAGCATATGCTTAGCTATCTCAAATTCTCTATTTTAAAAAGAAGTTTTTAAAGGACTAAAACATAATTTTGAAGATAGAATTTGTATTATTTAGTGCTGAAAGTTTATAGTTAGCTGAAAGCAAGTTTCACAGGGCAGATAACACAGATAAGTGAAAGTGTCACTTAGTCATGTCCAACTCTTCGTGACTCCATGGAGTGTATCCCACCAGGCTCCTGTGTCCAGGGAATTCTCCAGGCAAGAATACTGGAGTGAGTTTTCATGCCCTTCTTCAGGAGATCTTCCCAATCCAGGGATTCAACCTGGGTCTCCCACATTGCAGCCAAATTCACTAGTGGGAAGCCCTGGAGAAGGAAATGGCTTCCTTGGAAAAGAAACTCCTGTATTCTTTTTTATTTTTTATTTTAAATTTATTTATTTTATAATTGAAGGACAATTGTTTTACAGAATTGTGTTGGTTTCTGCCAAACATCAACATGAATCCACTCCAGTATTCTTGCCTGGAGAATTCCTTGGACAGAGATGTGGTGGGCTACATACACCCCATGGGGTCACAAAGAGTCAGACATGACTGAGCGACTTTCACTTCGCTTCACTTCTTTACTGCCTGAGCCACCAGCGAAGCCCCTTTAACATGAATAAACATGAAGATATTTGGTAGAGACATGCTCATGGGAAAAGAAAGAGGAAGTACTTTATAATCAATCACGGTAGGCATCAGAGAATGAAAATGCTGAGTTTTATGCTTTTCTATATATACAGTTCAGTTCTCATCCCCCATCCTGACCTGGAGGTTTTTTGGGGAAAGGCACAATTTAAGGTGAAGAAGTTAGAAAGTAACAAAGAAAAGAGGCTTCTCTGATTTCTCTTCATGGTGGGAAGAAAGAAGAGAATGTATTTGGTGACACTTTAGTAGGAAGTCAACTCCATTATTCCAAAATTATAGTACTTCTAGAAGAAAGAGTAACAACAGTAAACATTTAGAAAAGTGTATTCCCTTTAAAGTGTCCAGAGTCCTTTCACAGTGACTGGGAGGACTTTCCTGGAAGTCCAGTGGTTAAGAATCTGGGATTCTACAGCAGAGGGTGCAGGTTCAGTCCTTAGTGGGGGAACTAGGATCCCACATGCTGCGTGGACAGGCCAAACACATTTTTTTAAAAGTCATAAATGAGCATGAGTATGTATACCGTTAGAAATGAGATTAGTAGTCCCAGTTTTCAAGGACGAAATTGAAGTTCAGAAAGTTGACTGATCTTCCCCAGATCACACCAAGCCCATGTTCCTTCCATTGCCCTCTATCATGTTTCTCTCCTTTGTAGGAAGCAGGAAAGTTACTGTTGGAGCAGTGAAAGTCGATCCATTGTGTCCAACTCTTTGCGACCCCATGTACAGTTCATGGAACTCTCCAGGCCAGAATACTGGAGTAGGTAGCCTTTCCCTTCTCCAGGGGATTTTTCCCAACCCAGGGATCAAACCCAGGTCTCCCGTATTGCAGGCAGATTCTTTACCAGCTGAGCCACAAGCGAAGCCCAGGAGTCTGCAGTAGCCAACCAGCCCTCCAGTCACGGTAGGGTCCCTTAGTGGATAAGGAAACACCAGGCCGTGGAGTGCGTAGCCTGAGTGTGAAATCGACAGTCAGAGGGAGAAAGTGCAGAGGGCTGCAGAGAAGGTTAAGAGTAGCAGGAAGGAGACAGAGATTAAGGTTCAGATATTTACAAACCACTAGAATCTAAGCACAAAGGGGTCAGGGATATTATCTGCCCTGCTTCCTGAGAAGTCATCCAGATTTTTCACAGAGCCTGGCACAAACATAAATGGCTGGAGGCTAAGAGAAAACAGAAGCGAAGTGAGTGTGGAGAGAAGCTGCAACACCATCCATCAGGAAATCGGGGCAAGAACCACATGCGGACGATTACTGTCCACTCCTTTCTGCTCTGTAGTTCTGCGCCCCAGGGTCCTTCCACCAACCTGGGCAGCTAGGGCTTAATGCCATCCTCATATCTAAGGGTAGGATCTGGATGGTAACAGTTACAACTGAATTTCAAAGAGAAATTCAGTACATTTCACATATAAGAACCATTAGAGGTAGCCTTCATATTGTATGTTAACAAAGTGTTATAATTTTAAAGAAAAATGATCTTGCAATTTTTAATATCCTGAGGTTTTGTTCCTTTGAATCTATTATTGTTTTACCGAGAACTTTCAGTGAAAACACTGAGGTTCAGGAACAAAATTGTGCTTCCTGTACAGAGCTGTGTCCCCTAGTCGAGCATCACCTTTCAGAGAGATTTAGAAAAGCAAAAATCACCCCCCAAGTTCATTGCAAGGATTATCCCAGAATCTTTTGTGGTTATGAAACAAAGGAATTAAAGTATGGTATCTTCTATACTTAAAGAATGCAGAAATGAGAAATTCAGATATGGCAAAGACTTACAAAAACATCTTCACTTTCATTATAGAAACATTGTTGCTTAAATTTTAGTCTGCCTACTTGGCCTTCCTATTCAGGATGTTTGCAAAGGAAGCAGCTGTCAAGTTTACAAATGGAAAAAAGTAATTTAAGTAGCAAATACCAGGGCCCGGATATAGGCTGTTATATGTTTATGTTTTTTATAGGAACACACGCATATATAAATATATGTATACATACAGTGTGCATGTGTGCTAAACCACTAAAGTCATGTCTGACCCTGTGTGACCTTATGGACTTCAGCCTGCCAGGCTCCTCTGTCCATGGGATTCTCCAGGCAAGAATACTGGAGCGGGTTGCTGTGCCCACCTCTGTATACATATATATTTAAATTTAATTTTGAAAATATAACATTTGTCCCACAGGGATTTTAGATTAAGGAAAAGCAAAACAAAATTATAGTTATTCAAAGTGAAATAATGACTCTGAATCATATTGATGGTTTCTTAATACTCCACAAATAGGAAGTAAATAGGATTTTTTTAAGGAAAAATCAAAATAAAAGTTTACCTACCCCAAATTGCTCAATCAAAAAGAAAAAAAAAAAAAATCAAAGCAAGCTCTCTGGAGATGGGTATTATTTGTCATGATTTTGATCTAGATAGTAAATTAAAAGATTTTTCCATCTGTCTAGAGTTATGACCTGATTAATACTTGATCTTTTTTTTCCCCTGGTTTTTGGATCATCTAAGGATATGAAACCTCAGAAGCATCCCAATAATATTTAAAGGCATGAAAACAAAATTTCAGAGTAAGGAGGTACCTTCAAAAGTACTTCATACAACACCCTCATTTGCAGATGTATAATTAAATACAGGAGCAGGAATGACTTGGTCCAACTTAGTCTGATGTTAATGTTTTAATAGTTACCATCAGACTGCCTGACTTTTTAAAATTTCTCTTTTAGTTAATTGTCCTGACATCTAACAATTGGGGAAATATAAGAAAGAGAGAGAAATGTTTAGGAAAGTAGGAAAGCTACGATCTTGCTAACAAGGCCAGAGCTAATGCAAATGCATGTCCCTGTCAAACAGGGCTATCATTATGAGTAGAGGCTCCATGAAATGTGGAAAATTTCATAAATGGAGGCTTGTTCACCACCTGTGTGTCAATCAAATAGGAATAATTTCTTAGTTCAAACACAGAAAAAAAGGCACCTAACCAATGTTGGTTGAACAGAAATGTCCCTGGCATGGGCAGCATTGAGCATCATTAATCATAAAGTTTTTGGAACTGGAAGGGAGACAAGAGATGGGCTAGCCTAGGGCCTCTCAACTCTTGTACTAGTGACATTTGGAGCAGAATAAGTCTTTGCCGTGGGGGACTGTCCTGGACACTGCTGTCATGTTTAGCAGCTTCCCTGGCCTCTAGCCAGCGCATGCCAGTAGCACCCCAAGCCCCAGGCAAGATAATCATGGCTGGGGCAATTCACACCAGATGAGGACCACTGCCCAGTCCAGTCCCCTCTCCTCACCAGTTAGGTTCAGAGTTCACAAATGCACCGGGTAGAGCTGGCTAACCACACAATCACAACTAGAACACACTCTTAACAGAGCTCTTTCCACAAAACCAAGCTGCCCTAGTTCCCCTTTGGTTCAGTTATACAACAGAATGAATAAAGGCATCAGATCTTGCCTGAATGTGGTTTCTGAAATGAGAGGTGAAACTAGTCCAACCTAAAAATACACTGCAAAGGGTCCCCCTGGTAGCTCAGCTGGTAAAGAATCCACCTGCAATGCAGGAGACCCTGGTTCAATTCCTGGGCCAAGAAGATCCATGGAGAAGGGATAGGCTACACATTCCAGTATTCTTGGACTTTCCTGGTGGCTCAGATGGTAAAGAATCCGCCCACAATGCAGGAGACCTGGGCTTGATCCCTGGGTTGGGAAGATCCCCTGGAGAAGGGCATGGCAATCCACTCCACCATTCTTGCCTGGAAAATCCTCAAGGACAGAGGAGCCTGGTGGGCTGCAGCCCACGGGGTCACAGAGAGTCAGACATGACTGGGTGACTAAGTACACGCATACAAGATTACACTGCAAACAGCCATCCGGCTACGAAATGCAATTCCTGAGGGTCTAAGGCTTCCCAAAATCCATTAAGCCACAGATTGAGAAAAACAACTCTATTTTTCTGAGCTTACCCAATGGGATAAATATCACATATACTTGCTGTGATTTGAGCAGGTAAAATATGCTAAGCCTCTCTGCTCTACTAGACAATGATAACTGACAATTTAGTTTGTGGTAAGCAGTTTCTTACCAAATGCATTTTCTGTTTTCAGAAATATTAAAGATATAAAGGTTTATAAAGCAAATTGGTATTTGGACAGCTGGGCTACAGTAGATTAAATTTCACTTAGGATGTCTAGATTTGGAGATTAGAACATTATTTTGAAACACTCTAAAAACCTACTAGCTCTTCCATCTCAAAGGAATCACCAATCCTGAATTTACAAATTTATTGCAGATAGTTCTTTTCACATAGCCTTTGAGATAAAGAAAAATACACTTTAATCCTGTTTTCTGTTTTTCCATATTTTTATTTTAAATCACTCGCTTCACTAACCTGATCTCAGTTTTCACAGGTTGGACTGCTGAAGTTGTCTTTGGTTTCTTTAATGGGATTTAAAAAATAGTTTATTTACCAGTCTGAGCTCTCTCCTTCCTTCTGTCCTGTGCACTCTCTTGGCTGTTCTTATTTGGATTTATCATTTTCTCCGCCAATATGACAAGCTTAAAGTTATTGTGTCTTAGGTCACAGTGAGGAAGAGAAGGTTCCTAATTCTCTTCATGAGTCAGCTTCAAACTTCCATATCTTCCTATGACCTTTACATTTGTCATCATACAAGGTCTGTCTAATCTCACCCTCACTTACACACACTCCCGTGTATAAAACAGACAGCTAGTGGAGACCTGCCGTACAGCACAGGAAGCCCTCTGTGCCCTGTGATGACCGAGGGCCGGGGATGAGATGAGGGTTGGTGCGGAGGAGGTCCAAGAGGGAGGGGATGGATGTATACAAACAGCTGATTCACTTTCTTGTATGCCAGAAACCAACACAATGTTGTAAAGGTACTATACCCCCAAGTTAAAACATGTATTATAGGGAAATTCCTAAAAAGTAAAATATCTAACAATCTCTCCAATGGTTAGAGATTGTAACATTTATTCTAAACACATTGATCTTAGCATTTATAGTCAAAGAATATATCCAGTTTTTACTATGTCCTCCTCATGATGTATTCTACTTGGATTCCATTTCTCATGGGTTGAGGAAACATTCAATTAAAAAAACAGAAAGAAAGAAAATCATAAGCCCCTCATCCCAGGTTGCATTTCCTATGTACATTTATTTTTATTAACTAGTCCCCAAATCATCTTAACAAAGTTGTGGGATTGAATTTGTTTGGGTGGAGATGGAGGAGATCATCGCAGACAGTGTCCTGGAATATTAGACAAAACCATGCCGAAGGCATGTGGTTGTTGCCATAGAGTTCTATTCACAGGCTGATGTTGATTCAAAGTTCAAGATGGGTTGAGAAACAGAATCCTCTGAACTAAGACATAAGAATGCATATTTTTTTCACAAATACAATGAACTTTCTAATTTTTGAGTAACACTTATTTTGCTTATTACTTAAAATTATTTTACACAGCTACCTTCACTCTTTTGAAATTCTGTTGAATGACACTTTTCAGGTGAACCCAATAGAAAATTTTAAAGTCTATATTTTAACAAAACCTTATTTTAAGTACTGTTTGTCATGCCTTTCCCTGGCTTTTCTCAAACAAATATAAAGAAAAAAGCTTATTTTAAAGCAGGAATATTCAAAGAAACTTAAAATATTTTTAAATTTATTTTTAATTGGAGGATAATAGCTTTACAATATTGGGTTGATTTCTGTCCTATATCAGCATGAACTAGTCATAGGAATACACATGGCCCCTCCCTCTCAACCTCCCTCCCACTTTCCATCCCATCCCACCCCTCTAGGTTGTCACAGAGCAGCAGGTTTGAGCTCCCTGGGTCATTCAGTCAATTCCCACTGGCGATCTGCTTTACACGGGGTAGTGTATATGTTTCAGTGCTACTCTGTCAGTCCATCCCACTCTCAGCGTCCCCCACTGTGCCAAGTTCTGCTCTCCAAGTCTGCGTCTCCATCACTGTCCTGCAAGCAGGTTCATCAGCACCGTTTTTCTAGATTCCATATATATGATTATTATATGATATTTGTTTTTTCTTTCTGACTTAGTTCACTCTGTATAATAGGCTCTAGGTTCATTTGCCTCACTGGAGCTGATTCAAATTGCATTCCTTTTTCTGGCTGAGTAATATTCCGCTGTATATATGCACCACAACCTCTGTATCCATTCATCAGCTGATGGACATCTAGGCTGCTTCCGTGTCCTCATTATTGTAAATAGTGCTACAAGGGACACTGGGAACACATGTCTTTTTCACACTGTTCACATGTTCTTTCTTGTTTTCAATTATGGTTTCCTCAGGGTCTATGACCTAACAATAGTGGGATTGTTAGGTCATAAGGTAGTTTTATTCCTAGTTTTTTTAGGAATCTCTATTGCTGTTCTCTGGGGCTTCCCAAGTGGAACTAATGGTAAAGAACCCTCCTGCCAATGCAGGAGACATAAGATATGCAGGTTCAATCCCTGGGTTGGGACGATCCCCTGGAGGAGGGCATGGCAACCCACTGCAGGATTCTTACCTGGAGAATCCCATGGACGGAGGAGCCTGGCGGGCTGCAGTCGATAGGGTCATAGAGAGTCAGACACAGCTGAGGTGACAACACACACACGCACACATACTGTTCTGTACAGTGTCTGTATCAACCTGCATCCCCACCAACAGTGCACTGCGGCCAGAGGGCTCCATTTCCTCCACACACTCGCCAGCATTTATTGCTTGTAGATTTTTTGATGATGGCCTTTCTGACCAGTGTAACATGATACTCGCTGTATTTTGAATTGCATTTCTCTAATGAGTGAGGGGCTTCCCAGGTGGTGCTAGTGGTAAAGAACCCACCTGCCAATGCCGGAAACCTAAGAGATCCGGGTTTGATCTCTGGGTTGGGGAGATCCCCTGGAGAAGGTCATGGCAACCCACTCCAGTGCTCTTGCCTAGAGAATCCCATGAACAGAGGAGCCTGGCAGACTACAGTCCATGGGGTCGCAAAGAGTCAGACATGACTGAAGCAAGTTGAGCACCTTTTCATGTGTTTATTAGCCATCTATATTTCTTCTTTGGAGAAATGTCTATTTAGGTCTTTAATTTTAAATTTTTTTTAAAGAAACTTAGCCTTCCAATTAGAATTGATAAAAATTTAGATTTAATGAATACAACTTTTTATGCTATAGACCTCAATCCTATCAGATATAGATAAAATGGAACTAAAGGTTAAACTCAACCACAACAAATAACAGAAAAAGAGGAATACAATTTACATGAGAGGATCTAAATATGGTCATGGTCATCTCTCACAAATAAACACATCTGAGGAGTTAACAAAACAGGACATATTTACTTAAAGTTTTCAGATCGTCACTGTTTCCCAGTAGACTGGGGTACAGTCAGATGCTATGTATTCACTATTTGTTAAACTACTAATGCTTCGAAGCTTCACTAATTTTTAGAATTCAGTTGCTTAACTAATTATTAGAAGTATTCTGTCTATTATGATAGAATTGACAAATAGGTCTTCTTTATGTGTTTGTTTTAAAGCAAGTAAAAATCTAAGATTCCCAATCCTACAGAAAGCAACAGAAAGGGACAGAAGAAGTCTCCCTTAGCCAGGCAGATCCTGCAGCCCTTAGCTTCTGTCTTCCTTGATACATACACAAGGTCAAGAGAAAGCTTAAAGTAATGATAATAATAACAATAATAAATAAAAGGGAGAGATAAAAGCCTAAGTTTGAAGAGGGGAATCCTAACTGATCATATCCTGGGGGGGAAAGTGTGTATTGTCTCCATAGGACAATTTTTTACTATTAAAAAGTTTTATTGTGTTGATGATAAATAATCTATTACATATAGTACATAACCTGTATATGATAAATTGTCTATTATCTATTACATATAGAGGAGGAAAGAAGCAAGGCATGAAGAAAGAACGGAAGGGAGGAGGGAGGAAAAAATAAGATGAGAAAAGCTCACAAGGATTTCATTACATGAATAAACAGAAACAACCCGGTAAAACTTGGAGACGCCAAATCTCTAGTCTTCACTCTTCAAAAACAAACATAACCCTATAAGGAATGTAAGCTCTGTCCCCTCAAAACTATTCACCAAATCACTTAATCATTTCTAGATCTGAAAAGGTTAAACATTTTAATCTGAAAAATATTTCCTAATAAAATATTAACAAGATAAAAGATAGTTTTATGATAAAAGAGAGTGATCCACCTTGATTGAGAAAAGTTGAAAAAGGTAGCAATTTGTGGCAAAAACAGAAGTCATTCAGAAAAAAAGGCAGTATTATCTAGTTCACCTTTTGACACGGTGAGTGTCTGCTCAGTAACTATAAAACGTGGGTGACATGAAGAAGTGCAGGGGACGATCACAGTAAAAATATAATTTGATGAATAATTAGATAGAAATCTGAAAGTCATCGACATAATCATCAAAGTTGCATGTCAGACAGCTAGTTTGGTAAGGCAGTCAGATGGCTAAGAAAACTCAGAAGTAAAGAAAATAATGTAAATGCTACAACAAAGAAAATTCCCTAAATTATCCTTTTACATTCTCTATGGTACAAAGGAAATTTATTCAATGATCATTTTCACACAAAAACATGCAATTTTCCTATTGAAGCAAATTAGAAGGAAAATAAAATTTAAGAGGTATACATGCTGTAAGCATTCTTTTTCATTTAAGAGAAAAGAAAAACATTTGCAGGAAATTTAAATTGCATATTAAACTACGATATCACTCCCATCCCCCGCCTTTCAATTCTGTCCTAAATATTTTTCCTATATTTCTCTATGGCTTCAAGAAAGAAATGATATATCTAACAGTATGGGTTGAATTACTAATGTATAAAGAATGAGAGGAAAATGTTTTATCCATGTCATATAACTGAGGTTAGCAATTGCTTTTTCTACTAAGTTGAGACTCCAATGCAGAATTCACTTTGTCTAATTAAATACATTAAATGACCAGAAAAAAATCAACATATTTGAAAACTCACACAGATAAACAAAAAACCATTCCCTCTCTTTAGTATATTTATTTTCATCAGCGAATTGATTTTCTAAACCTTTATGTCTTCTGGATGTCCATTTGTCCAACCAATTCTGTTAATAATTTTCCAAACTAACCTTTAGTTATTAACAAAACTATGCTTCAAAGTACATCATCATAGTTTTATATCCATATGTGGAGTGTTGAGGATATTCTGTAAGAACTCAAAAGGACCACAAATTGATATAATAATGGATTGAAAGGCAATTTCAGAGAAGCATAAGCTTCATTCTGAAGTGTATTTGTTTAAAAATCCATCTAATACAGAATGGTAGTTCCTGGCCTATGCCATTTTGATGCATAAGTTGTTGATTAATAAGTCTCAATGACTCAACTATGCATTTGGTTTCAAACTTTGCTTTTAGTACTCGAGGGTATCTCCAGGCAAATTTTCAGTTCATTATCTGTTCAAAAGACTGCCCTACTGTACCTTCTGAAGCCACAGTAAATACATTTCCATCTGGTCTCATCATCTTTGGTGTCTGACATTTTGTAACAGAGAGTTTTGAAATCATATTTTATGGCACTGAAGCTGCTAGGGGAAATTTATTGACTTAACAATCCCATTCAACATTTCCCGTCATGTGGAACTGTCCCTAGGACAAGGCAGATTAGTGAATGTGAGCTGCTTCAATTTGGCTCAACTGTCAGGCCAAAGTATTTTCCATTACATGGATGGTTGAGATCAACTGAGTTTGGAATCATTCAATTTATTCTGTGGCAGCAGTGAAGGAGAACTTAATAGTGACCAGAACTGAATACACTTGAGTACACTCCCTCCTGTTAAGTTCTGATTACATAGCCACACTGAAATCATAAATTGTTACTACTCAATTTATTGTTTAAGGAACTCTCAGCATCTACACTTGTGAGCTGCCTTTTGTATCTACCTCCATTGTAGATTCTGGCCACAATGAGACAGTGGTTACAGCTCCATGTAGAGGCCAATTGATAGTATAAGTAGTTTCCTGGTTTCCGATTATATGCAATTTTTCCTCTCCTGCAAAGTCAATGAATAAAACCAGGGAAAGTATGGAATTCACTTTTAAGTACTCTGTTAGACTTCTTTGAATTTTGACAGTCCACTGATACAGAAGTTGGGAAACACACAAGAATAAATTGATTGAAAGAAAATATAAATAAGTCTATATCTATGGCACCAAAATACTCAACAAAAGAACTAAAATTGTGCACTAATTATCTGAAAATACAAAGGTTTATGGTGTGTATAAATAGAGCTTTAAACTTGCTACATAGTCAGGAAAAGCTGTGAAAAGAATTGGCAACTTCTTTTAATGAAAATAATTTCCTACATCTGAAAATGAAATTTATCATTCCAGAGGACAGTAAACTGTGATACTGTATAGGAAGATTAACTTGACATTCTACAAAGAATCTTGTTCAAGGTAAAATGCATAAATTTGAAATTACACTATTAAAAAAGAATATAATTTTTACTTTACAACATTAGATCATATTTAAAGAATATATTGCATGGATAATATGGGGAATTTATTTTGTGTCAGTATTTTATCATATAACAATAGATAACTTTTATAAATTTTTATAATAATCCCTTATTGTCTACAATGTCACATTAAGCCTCTAAATGATTAGTATCATTAGATAGCTAATGAATGCTTTTACTGATAATGGAAATATGCTTTCCTAACAGGAATTTCCATTTCTTTTATGTGCAAATTTAGTGAACACAACCTTATATATCAATAGGATTTTTCTAAATTGAGGGCTTTCTTTTCTGTAAAATGGAAAAAAATGCCTCTAATTATCATTTTCAATGATATTAGTGTCTTCTAAAAATGTTTAACTTACTGAAATCTTATCAGTCTTCACAAAGTATATGCAAATAAGCAGAAAATATTATCATCTCCATTTTATAAATAAAAACTATAGCTAAGCATGAGAAAGTATTTATAGTGAACTTTTTCAAAACTTTGAGCCTGCTCACATTTTTATATTTGAAGTAACCCAGATTTTAAAATTTGAAGGGTCCTTAAAAACTACATCAGAATGCCTTATTGTATGCATTAAACACTGGAACGGGGCCAGATGAAATACCTCGCTCAGTGTCACAGAGTAAGACGAGATATTTCTTATGTTTCTCAAATATGAACAGGATTTCTGTTTCCAAGAACTGGTTAGTTATCATTTTCTTTTTTTTTTTTCCAACTAATGTTTAAAGAGTACAGCATTTTATGTCCCTTTGTAAGTCTATTCTATTATAGGTTACAACTGTGGTGGTGATCTTGCGTTTCCCAGTTATATCCACAGAGGTTTCTGGATTGTTTGCATTGCTTAAGCATGTAATAAAGTTTGAGATATAAAATATACAACCTATGCCTAGTTGTTGCATTGGAAGAAGACAAATAAAGATGCAAGGTTTCTCTTTGAGATAATTTATGAAATTTTATACTGCCTAAATGTGTATTTTCATATATTCCCCCAATATCTTACAAAGCATCAACAACCTTCCATTGTACATTCTCCAACAATGGAATATATAAGGGGAATTTACCTTTTTAATACATAAACAAACAAACAAAAAAATACCTTAAAATAACTTAACCTCCTATTCCCTACCTAGTACCACTCAATCTAAGGGATCATACCATCTCTACTAAGTTAATAGGAATCCAAACAATAGATCTTTTGTCAAATGTACTAATATATCAAACCTAAAAAATTATGTCACTTCAAAAGGAAGTGGTATTTTAGTAACAAGAATGCAACATCTATATAACATGAAGGCTCTGTGATGTCTTCATAGAAAGTAATGTCTTAATCCCCAAAATAATACCAGCATTAGGTAGAAAAATTTTAGACAAAAGCCTTTAAATACTTCCAAATATCATCCAGAAAGTACTTAAGAATTTTTATTATGCAGAAAATGGAGCTTTTTTTAAATTACTAAGGTTATTCCAATCACATTTTCTTGCATGCGCTCTATTCATTAGGGCATCTCTGTATTTTGTACAGTTATTTATCCAAATATCAAATAGTTTTCCATGTGTACACTCACCTGCTCAGAAAAGAAGTCACTGTTATCCTCCAGGTATTTACTGAAAGGGTTGGGTTCATAGACTTCCTCCTCTTTTTTCAGTAATATTTTGGATTTTACCGGTACAGGGCGAATTACTCCAGGCTTTGTCTTCATGAATGTCAATTATTTTTTAGAAATAAAGAAAAGAATACTATTAAAATGAATGCCTAAGTGTATTAATTCATTCAAATGTTCTCACAGTAATTTATTATTTTGTAATTTTAAATGATTTTATAAATACATAGATAGCAAGAAATCAAAAGATTTTAACTAAAGTAGCCTTAGTTTTAAGTGACCTGTTATACAGTAATCAATTAAAAAAGATCTACTATATGATGTTCAAAATGCCAAAACATCTTCATCTGTCTAGTCAAATATCTTTACCAGCACTTTTCAGCCAATAAATACTTCATTTGATAAATATTTAGTGACGGCATCCTCAGTACCAGCCAGCATACTCATTTGGGGCATGACAGGAGAGATGAATTTGGTACAATTCACCAAGCTCATAACAACTTTCTTCCTCTGGAAACTGCCCCCGCCCCCGGCGCCCTAAAATCGCAGAATCCATGTTCAGACTCCCTATAATGAAACCAGCGATGGCATTCTGACCCAAGAGGGTAGGGGCTGGGTAGCAAACAGATGTTTTCTCCCAAGAATATGGAGCAGGGTTTTAACCTGCTCTGTAGTCATGCTAGGAGATTGAAATGACACTATGTAAATCTGGGAGCTTTGGGAATGCCTTACTCTGCCATAAAAGCAGATCGGATGAGATCAAGAAAAATACAGCAAAGTATAAGGAGAGGCAGCCGGTAGAGGAGACACACTTGAGGGCTTTCCAGAATTGAATTCCAAAACATTCCTGGAACCAAGCAGGATTTCCGTTCCGAGACTCCCTGAGACTTTCCTTTTCTTTAATACAAAATTCCCTTTTTAAACTCAGGCTGACTTCTATAACTTGCAATCAAAAGAGTCTGAGTGAATAGGCCAGTCGTTCAAAATTCATGAATTTGTACCCAACGTCAGTTTGACGAGAGGGAAAGGGAGAAATCTAGTTTGGGGCAATTTCAAAATGATGTTTCACAAACACAAAAGTCTTGCTACGCTGTAAAACGTCACAAAATGATGGATAAGTTTACAGAAACATCCCAAACAAGAATTCAGTAAAAAGTTGTGACACTTTTTTCTGTGTGAGCACTTTGCTGTAGTCATTCTTATCAGGTCCATTTCTTCTCAGAAAATAGAAAATTAGCTCCCCTCAGTCCGTGATGACGCTCACTAGCTAAGCCTTAAGCAAGAATCTCTATCTCGCTGCCGTATAAGCCATTATTTATATTTTGAGGCTTGAATAAGTACCACTCTGCAACAATTTTTTTCAGTTCATATTTTCCCAACTGACTTTATTTCTATGCCAACTGGGGAAATAAAGATAGAGGAAAGTCTCCGTCTTCCACAGGCTGGGCTGGGAAATAACTCCCATTTAAGAAACTGATTTCTTTTCAGAGGGGAAAAGTAAGCAAGTATTAGGTTGGTGCAAAAGTAACTGCAATTTTGCATTATTGAACTTCGCTGTTTGATATGGGAATGCATTCTCAAATAAACGTGGTTATGTTACACATCATTTTAATGTGCATTTCTTGCTTTATGTTTTTTGCTGATGACTTACTACTTGCTGTGTATTTTATATTTATTTTAGACTAGGGAAATGATTTTAGACCAAAAGCAAATTTGAGCAATTTTATTACTCAAGTTCAAGATGGGTTGTAAAGCTGCAGGGACAACGCACAGTGTCAACAATACATTTTGCCCAGGAACTGCTAACGAACATACAGTGCAGAGGTGGCTCAGGAAGTTTTGCAAAGGAGATGAGAGCCTTGAAGATTAGGAGTGCGGTGGCCAGCCATCGGAAGTTGACAGAGACTAACTCAGAGCCGTCACTGAAGCTGATCATCTTACAACTACATGAGAAGCTGCTGAAGAACTCAGTGTTGACCATTCTATGGTCATTTGGCATGTGAAGCAAATTAGAAAGGTGTAAAGGCATGATAAGTGGGTGCCTAGTGAGCTGACTGTAAATCAAAAAGATCATCATCATTAAGTGTTATCTTCTCTTATTCTATGCAACAATAATGAACCATTTCTCGATCAGATTGTGATATGTGACAAAAAGTAGATTTTATACAACAACCAACAATGACCAGCTCAGTGGCTGGACTGAGAAAAAGCTCCAAAACACTTCCCAAAGCCAAACTTGCACCAATAAAAGGTAACGGTCATTGGTGATCCACCACAGCCTTCTGCATCCCAGCAAAACCATTACATCTGAGGAGTATGCTCAGTAAATTGATGAGATGCACTGAAAACTGCAGTGCCTGCAGCCAGCATTGGTCAACAGAATGGGCCCAGTTTTTCTCCATGACAATAAGCAACCACATATCATACAACCAGAGCTCCAAAAGGTGAACAAATCTGGCAACACTATAGTCACCTGACCGCTTGCCAAGTGACTACCACTTCTTCAAGCATCTCAACAACTTTTTGCAGGGAAAATGCTTCCACAACCAGCAGGAGGCAGAAGATGCTTTCCAAGAGTTCATAGAATCCTGAAGCATGGATTTTTATGCTACCGGAATGAACAAACATATTTCTCACTGACAAAAATGTGCTGATTGTAATGGTTCCTACTTCGATTAGTAAAGATGTGTTTGAGCCTAGTTACAATGATTGAAAATTCACAGTCCAAGACTGCAATTACTTTTTCACCAACCTAATAACACCCAATTATATGTGAAATTGCACAGTTGAGTGTACACATGAGAGTCATATCCTCCAATGAACCAGCACGAGAACAAAGTCCAGGCAACTACTGATTTCTACGACACCTGTAATGGGGAAGCCTGATATCTTGGTCATGATGCAAAACTGTCCAGACTTCAGGCCTCTCTTTTCCACACTACTTCCTGTTACATTTCTCCTTCCTGCTACTTCTATTGATGTTCCTTCTCCTAATTTCCTCCTCCTTTGGAAAGCAGGAAATCAGTACAACGCCAGTACTTAGGGTTTACCAGGTTCTAAAGCCAGCATGGAATTTTAGGAGCTAAGCTTGACAGCAGCAGCAGAAAGATGAAAGCAGAGGTGAGAAATCTGACTAGAAGCACTTGAAATGCCAGAAGACTCTCCCTGCCAGGGAAACAAGAACCCGTGGTCCCCGCATTGCTAGCAGGTTGATGTGTTGAGTTATCCTGGCCTGGAAACTTCCACTCAGATCAGCTCTCTTGGTTTCATCATCCTCCAGGGTGAGTCCAGAAAAGACACTCTTCTGGTTGGTTGGACATCAAATATTAATAGCTTTAATATCATAATCAATTACTTATGTTTCATATTTGTTTCTCTACCAGGCCTTATGCTTTATGTTGCTATGAATTTCCTGAATCTGATGGCTGTCTGACCATTCGACAATGATTCTTTCCCTATTTTCTCTACCTCAGATTTTCTATTTTCTATCAGAAAATAGAAAAATATTTTTTAATTATAATTAGTCTAATTAGAAAAAACTTTTCTAATAGAAACATATTTTCTATTTCTCTATTTCAGATCTTCCATGTGCTCTTTACTTGGACTCTCTGTCCCTAGCCTTGGTCTTCCAGAAGTCTCTGAATTTTCCTCCTTCTAGTTTGCTTCCTTGGTCTCAGAACTGTTGCCCTACCCTGATTCTTGCATTATATTCACCACCTCTTTCTTTAATCCTGATTTTTTTTCTTTTTTCTTTACCCTGTTCCTTAACTTGCTGTCACTCACCAGTCAGCATTTAACAGACAGGGAAACCAACTCCATGTAAAACAAGACTAAACATAGTTTGCCTTTGACCTCGTTCACACTTCCCATCCTATAACATTTACCTATACCCTCCACACCTAACCATGGCTCAGGGTTTGGTCAAACTGGAACTCAAGCCTTGGCAGCCCAATTCTGAACCTCATGCACTCTCCATGAACCATGGGACACAATCAGTCCTGATCATGGTAGGCCTCTGCACCCGCTCATACCATTCCACTACTGCTTTGAAACCTGCCTCAAAGGTTGAGCAGTCATTGTAGACAGTGACATCATCATTATTCCAAAGACTCCAATTCCATGTATTACAGGCACCACATTCAACACGTTAAATTGATTATCTCAGTTCCTCTTCTCAACACCCTGTGAGAGATTCAGAATCAGTAATATGCCACAGCCATGCAGTTAATATGTGAACAACTCAAGATTTAATCCAAGTCTGGTCTGATCATAAGCCCAGGATTTTAATTACTCTGGATGATTCATTTTTAGCTGCTAAAGAATTGACAGATCCAGCTAGACTCACGAGTGATACAAATATCTAATGATACCAGGAAAAGTCACTCCATCTAAATGGAGAAATAAAACAGGTAATAACTCCTCTTCTCAGCACAAAGGACACAAGAAGAAAAATGAGAAAGTTCTCCAAAAAGCAAATTTCAATGTACTGTGATGAACCTCTTGAGAAATGATTTACACCATACATAAGACATTTTTTTCTCTTTTGGAGCTATATTTTGGGGAAATAATTGCTAATCTTTTCATTCTTGCTATTAAAATATTTTCCTCACATTCAGAAAAATAGCATTATCATTGTAGAAGGGATGGTCAGACATTTTATTTTTAACTGGAACCAGAATACTATGATTTTGATTAGTTATACAAGTTTTAAAATCTGAGAACCTCATTAGAGCCAGGTGAATATGTGGGCTTTTAGTGGATGGATACTCTGCCTGTTTATACTTTTCTTGACACAATTCCAAGAGTGCTAGACTCCAACAATCACGGAGAACTCTACTCTCCATTTGCTTTGAAGAGCGGAGTAGCTCATGCAGTGCTGATAAATTCTCTGCTTTAAACTAAAATATAGCTGATTTACAATGTATTAGTTTCAGGGGTACAGCAAAGTGATTCAGTTACACATACACATATATAATGTACATATTCAATTATGCATGTATTCGTGACATTTTTGTAGTGCCTCAAAGACAAAACCACCATCGTCTTAGAGCTCTGAAGCAACCTTCTACTAGATCATCTATCAGATGCTCTCTGGAGCCATTTTTCCAGTTGCGATCTAGTCTATGTCAGGAAATGGAGTGTCTACACAGAGGTGAGCAAGACATACCTCGTGTTCTCAGAGGGCTCACAGCTCAGGTGAGTTAAGCACGTTACAACCAGCGTGTAAGTCAAGCCACGTCACTGGACTCCTCTCAAAGCTCTCTAACTCCACCTTCTCAACTAGGGCAAAAGCTAAAATGCTTCCAGTGCCTGCAGGGAGACCCACTCTTTCACTCCCCAACCAGCCTCCCCCTTCCCATCTTATCCCCTGCTCTAGACCTTCTCTCTCCCTCACTGTCCCCTCTGGCCCACACTGTGTTCCCTCCTCTGGAGTTTGAACTTGGCCTTCACATTGTCTGGAACTCTCTTCTCCCTTTCTAGGACTCTCTTTCAATTCTTCATGTCTCTGCTCAAATGCCACCTTATTATCAGATAGGTCTTCTCTAATGATCTGTATAAAAGATCTTACTTGCCCTATTTTTTTTTTCCATCTGACCTCAGTTGACATTGATTTTCTTGCTTCCTCCACTAGAATGTAAGCTCTGTGAGGCCAGAGGTCATTGTCTTCCTCACTGTTATCTTTCTAACACCTAGAACTGTGTTGGGAACCTAGTAGATGCTAAACAGGCATTTGAAGGATGAATAAACTAATTGACAGGCAGAAGCTCAATATGTAGGCTATAATCCAACACCAAAGCCTTAAAAAGTTTTGACTGCCCATTTAGTGTCTCCTCTCATTTTTATTGGACTTCCCAGCTGGCGCTAGTGGTAAAAAAAAAAAAAAATACCTGCCTGCCAATGCAGGGGATATAAGTGACATGGGTTCGATCCCTAGGTTGGGAAAATCCTGCTACTGCAGTGCTTTTGCCTGGAGAGTTTCATGGACAGAGGAACCTGATAGGCTACAGTTCATGGGGTTGCAAAGAGTCAGACACGACTGAACTGACTTAGCGAAAACACACTTATTTTTCTTGGACTGACTTTTTGATCACAGAATAACTAAGGAAAAGGGAACATTACAAGACAGAAGATCCACATTACCTTTCACCCCTAGAGAACTAGAAGAAAGAATGTGGGTTGGTGAGCTCCACCTTCAGAGATGAGTAGAAAGAAGAGGTTATCATCTTTGATGATACAGGAAGTCAAGCCCAGGGACCACATCTTTAAGGACTTGGCAAGATTTTAACTCTATTTTTAAAAAATAATTTCTTTTCCCCTGTTTGATTACAGTGATAAGCAATAAAACTATCAACACCAGGAGACAATGACGTCATGTTCTTTGGAGAATTCGAGAGTGGGTGAGACTTGGGAGATCACATCTAATTCTATTCTTAGTCTGAAGGGAGAAAAAGCCCAAGAGATGCAGTATGTGGAGTCCCAGGGCCTGGAGGCAGGTTTTAACAGCCTGTGGGGCGCTGGTTCCGCTGTTCATACTCATCAAGTAAACACTTACGCTAGAGCATTGCTACTTGCACACTATAAAAAATAGACATTGTCTCTGACCTTTGGAACTTATAACTCTATGACAACAGGCTGGTATTGCCTCTGGCTGGAGACCAAGGCTGAAAAGTAACTGCCAACACTGATCTAGAGAATGCATTATATAGACAATGCCTTCTTAGAACAACGTCTCTCTTAAATTAACTCCAACTAGCAGACTGTGTTTTTAATTGCCTTTGACTGCAGTAGCAAGCTCTCGGGTCATGTGATAAAAGAAAACAAAACAGAACAACAACAACAATCAGCAAGGAAGTCATAGGACAGAGCATGTAGAAAATCTGTGGGTCGGGCTAGGAATTCTACTAATTTCATGGATCCAAAGAGTTATGAAAGTACCACAGCTACTTCTTTTAGCCATTTGCTTCTGTCTTCCCTATGTTCTCACGTGCTTTTGTTTTTGTTTTTTAAGTTACTGGAGCAAAAAACTCAAAGAAATGCAAAAACATTCTCCTAGTCAAGATTGTTGACAAAAGCAACATTTTCTACATTATTTAACTGATTCACTCATTCAATTAATAAATGTTTATTAACTCCAATTCTTTTTTAAATAAAAATGTGAATGTGCTTGTAGCAAATACTTAAGCTTTTTTTCTCTCAAATATCTCAAATTTTAAAAAATTATAGCATGGAGTGAAGCTTCCAAGATTGGGGAGGAGGGTGTGGACAGATTTTAGTACCACCCATTAGCTGCAGGACTTTTGAGACATGGTAGACTCCAGAATAGAAGAATAGAATTTTTCATCAGAATAATGGAAATAACAATTCCTGCCATACTGTCACAAAGTGATTGTGCAAATCTAACAAGATAATATGCATGACAGAACTTTGTAAAGAGAAAATAGCACAGAAGGAAATTGAAAAAGAAAAAAATTTCTTTCCTTTTCCTTCTTTTTGTATTTATAATTCAGAGTATTGATACCAAAGGCTCTTGATTTCCCAGGAAAATGTTTATCTGATGAGCTTTAAAAAAAAAATGTTTTATGGTTTTATGCTTACTGTGATAGTTGTATTGCAATAAACATGCACAAGATTTCAATAATTATAAACCATATTCCACAGCTCAGAAAACATCTTTTGAAATGTCCACAACATAGACTGGCCAGATTGAAATATCTCAATAGTTAAAGAAAAGCCAATAGCATGACTCAGACCTGAGGAGGCATCCATGACAAATGCTGGAGCACTTCAGCATGTTGTGTCAAGGCAAATTAGTCAAGAATAAACTGCCTTTAAGCTTAAAGAGGGCATCAGTTCTACACAAAAGCTTTCAGGGCTGCAATTTCTGAACAACAGAGGCTTCAAGGGCTCTTAGAAAGAATAGCCCTGCACCACTAAAGCCAGACACAGCAGCGGGCCTTCAGAACCAGGAACAGAACACATGAAAGGTTACATACTCTTCTGTGTAATGTTCCAGTAAGATGCACTTTGCTTTTCTCTGTATGTAGTCATGTGGTTTCGGAGAAGGCAATGGCACCCCACTCCAGTACTCTTGCCTGGAAAATCCCATGGACAGAGGAGCCTGGTGGGCTGCAGTCCATGGGGTCGCGAAGAATCGGACATGACTGAACGACTTCACGTTCACTTTTCACTTTCATGCATCGGAGAAGGAAATGGCAGTCCACTCCAGTGTTCTTGCCTGGAGAATCCCAGGTACGGGGGAGCCTGGTGGGCTGCCGTCTATGGGGTCACACAGAGTCGGACACGACTGAAGCGACTTAGCAGCAGCAGCAACAGTCATGTGGTTTATTAAATCTGTTGTTTGTACTCTCTAGATTCAGTGTTCTGTCTTGGCAACAATGAGCATTTTGCAGTGGCATGAAATTTCAAAGATCTTGGCATTTGGTCCCATCACTTCATGGCAAATAGATGGGGAAACAATGGAAACAGTGGCTGACTTTATTTTTCTGGGCTCCAAAATCACTGCAGATGGTGATTGCAGCCATGAAATTAAAAGATGCTTACTCCTTGGAAGGAAAGTTATGATCAACCTAGATAGCATATTAAAAAGCAGAGACATTACTTTGTCAACAAAGGTCTGTCTAGTCAAGGCTATGGTTTTTCTAGTGGTCATGTATGAATGCAAGAGTTGGACTATAAAGAAAGTTGAGCACCAAAGAATTGATGCTTTTGAACTGTGGTGTTGGAGAGGACTCCTGAGAGTTCCTTGGACTGCAAGGAGATCCAACCAGTCCACCCTAAAGGAGATCAGTACTGGATGTTCATTGGAAGGACTGATGTTGAAGCTGAAATTCCAATACTTTGGCCACCTGATGCAAAGAGCTGACTCATTTGAAAAGACCCTGATTCAGGGAAAGATTTAAGGCTGGAGGAGAAGGGGACGACAGAGGATGAGATGGTTGGATGGCATCACCAACTCAACAGACATAGGTTTGGGTGGATTCCAGGAGTTAGTGATGGACAGGGAGGCCTGGCGTGCCACAGTTCATGGGGTCAAGAGTCAGACACGACAGCGACTGAACTGAACTGAACTGAAATTTCAAAAGCAAAAGCCAGTGTCTTCTAACCTAGGTTCCCCCATCTAACTGCCAAAGAAGACCAGTGCTTACCCATCATGTTGAGCCCAACCTGTTTTCTTACTCAGAGAAAAGAGACGCCACCATCCTCTGCTAATACTGTGATGACTCAGTTCAGGAATTTGGAAAGCTTTGAGAAGGGTCAGGCTAGATCTTGGATCTTCCTTTCCTTTTGGTTCCCTTTCTGATGCCAAGGGATTCACTGTCCAGAGGTGTGATGCCTCAGGACCCTAACAGACCGAACCCAGTCCCTCTTCTTCAGGAAGTGATCACATGTGCCCAGTGAAGCTCACACTTCCATAGAGTCTTGATTTCCCAACTCCTTCATCAGCCTGTTTTTTCCTCCTTGAATTATCTAAAATCAATAATGATTCCTTTTTAAAAGTCACACAGAATAAAAATGAGCATGAACCAGTGATCTTAGATAATCTATGCAAACTCTGTGACCCTGTTTCTTTATCTGTAAAATGGTCACAAAGTAAATCTCAGAGATAATATTTAAGAGACTTTCTGTGCAATAATAGCCCCCCAACTTAGCAACTATATGACAACACCTGCAACTCCATACAGAATGACATTGGCAACTCCACATATTATGATGTGTGAGCCCTACAATCACCCCTTCAAGTTGACACAGCAGTTGTCCCAACCTCCATTTTCCAGATAAGTATTTCCAACACACTCTCATCTCTAAGTCCCTGCCCAGTTTTGATGTACTACATTTCCATTTAATAGAAGAGAAACAGAGACATAGTTGGTGAACAAGTTTCAAAAGAATCCCGAAAACACTTCTTTCTGAGTCTAATATTACATAATTTGGTTTGCAGGGTAAACAGTGGAAATATTTTAATAGTAAGGGGCAAGATCATATTTCTTTTTGTCTTTGCAGTATTGAATTGGCACAATTACAATGGAAACAGGTAAGCCAAATTAAAAAGAAAGAAAAAATGAAAAAAAGTTTTGGGTTTTTTTTTGTCTGTTCTTTTTTAATTTATTTTTTAATTGAAAGATAATTGCCTTACAGAATTTTGTTGGCTTCTGCCAAACCCCAACATGAATCAGCCATAGGTCCCTCTTCTGCCTCCTCCTCATCTCCCTGCCAACCCCACCTCTCTAGGTTGTCACAGGGTCCCTGTGTGAGTTCCCTGTGTCATACGGCAAATTCCCATGGCTGCCTGTTTTCCATATGGTCGGTAAGCTTCCACGTTACTGGCTCCATACATCTCACCCCTCCTTCCTTCCCGCCCCACCCCACCCTGCCGCATCCATCAGTCTCTATGTCTGCGTCTCTGTTGCTGCCCTGCAAATAATTTCATCAGCACCATCTTTCCAGATTCCATATACATGTGTTAGCCTATGATATTTACCTTTCTTTTTCTGAAGTAAGTACTTCACTCTGTATGATAGGCTCTAGGTTCATCCACCTCATTAGGACTGACTCAAATGTGCTACTTTATTATGGCTGAGTAAAAAGCCAGAGCTCAAAAACAAAATCGCGTCTGTATTAAGCTTAGGCTATCGTAGCAATCCACCATTTATTTTCACTTCAAACAATTTATTACATTTCTCCCCTAAAATAGTCAAATAATTTTAATTAACTGCTTATTTCATGCAAAGTGTATAATATGTATTTACAAGATTTAACTGAAATCTACAATGTTCCCCCCAATTTTGTTTTCCTGTGTTATACACATGTTCACACACATATAAATAAAAAGCAATACATATACATGTGTATGTGCCATCAGAATTACCTGTAATATGGCATTTATATGCATAGCATATGTTATGAACACTGTGTGTGTGTATATATATAAATACATATATTGGTTTTTCAAAGGTATTCTTATTTACTCATATTATTCAGAACTTAACCCGAAAGAGAATTCATAATGGCAAATATTGGAAATCCACTCATAAAAATGAAAAAATTATAATTTAATTCATAAATGACAATGATTAAGGGCAGAAATATTATAAATTCTTTAAAAAGCAAATTTATACAGTACCACTAGTATGTAATTATTTCTACACTATTCTATATTCAGGGAATGTAAGTACAGAGTTAATGTGATGAGATAGAAGTCAGTGATTAAACTGAATAATTATATCAATCCAAGAGATGTACTTTTTGTGTGTGATAGCTTGCTTAAGAATAATCACTTCACAAACCTACCTAGATCTCAAGTGCATTTGGGGATTAAAACTTAATTTAAAACTTCACTAAAAAATTCCTTGAACTCTCTATAGAAAAGGTCTAAAGTAAATGCAAAAAAATTATCATCAACATCAGTTAAAGCAATGCTTTGCATTTTCCCCCCTAGAGAACACAAGAGTCAAATTCATAGAATTATTTGATTAGGCCAAAAAAGTTCATTATTACATTTATAATGAGTCATTATGTCTTTATTATGTCTTTATTTTATGAAATCATATTTGCTTTCTTAAAATAGTTTTGTAAAATATTATATTAAGTCTGACATCTATACATATATTAATCATATATCTGTATATATATCATATATACATCAGTCTGATAATACATATATACATTCACACACAGTCAACACCTAAAATCTGTTTTTTGTATACTATGTTGAGTATACAAATATTTCTTGATTTTCAAACATTACTCTCAAGAAACAGGTACATATATCATTATTTTAAATATTAAAATAGCTATAACAATAGTTCCGTATCTAAAGTGGGAAATTGTTCAACTTCATAATGTTATCGTGGTGCTGGTTTCCAGGGCAACGCCTTCGCTCCCCTGAGCTTGTAACCATGGACTCTGCCCTAGAGAGGCTTGGACAGAGTATAACTGAATGCTTTCCTTGCTCAGTTAGGAAATTGAAACCCAGACTCTCAGATTCCTGACTTCTCACTGTCAGTCCAATAGTTAGTGTCAGAGCAGGAAATAAAAGGGAGGTCCTCTGGGCCCCATTCCAGCATCCTTTCACCTATGCTATACTGCCTGCCACTATTCTAAACCAGCTGACACTAAATGCATACACACAAACACACCTCATATACAAACTATACATATAAACACCAACATACCCAAGCCATTTGCTTCAGTCAGGCTATTTTAAGAGTTGAACTACATTCTTTATGATTTTCTAGTACTACGAATAAAACATTGTTATCATTTTGGCATGATAATGACAAGATGACTTGTTGGTTATGGAAATAATTGGTTAAAAAGAGAAAAATCTGTATCACACTCCTTTTCTAGATCTTTTCATTCCTTTTCATGTCTTTTACCACATCTATTATTTAGGAACCTATAATCATAAACAGTTAAAAGACATGCAATAATATCTAGGCAGTTTACACCATGGTTCCCATTTGCTAACCACTTGTAACAATAAGAAATATGAAAAACTGTAAGAAAAAGTAATTTTTCTATTTAATTAAATATTTATCTACAAATAACAAACAGATCCTAGAGCCTAGATGTGTGTTGTCCAACAGAGCAGCCACCAGCCCCCTTGTTGGGCCCTTGAAATGTGGCTAGGTTGAATTGAGATATGCTATAAATATAAAATACACTGCAGATTTCAAAGACCTTACCCCTACAAAAAAAAGGAAAATAATCTCAATTTTATACTACTGCATGTTGAAAGGATAATGTATGTATATTAAATAAATAAAATATATTATTGAAATTAATGTGACCTGTTTCTTTTTAGTTTTTTAACATGGCTACTGGAATATTTAAAATTGCCTATGTGATTTATATTTGTGGTTCATACTATATTCCTATTGCTCATCCCTGGTTTGATCATTCTTTATCTTCCTGTCTGAAATATCTCATTTCCTATTCCCTCAAGTTCAGAACCTACCCTACACGATTAAAGATGACCTTGTTCTTGAACCCTTTTCTGATCTCTCCCACCAGGAAATGAATCCTTGCCTCTAAAGCATCAGTATCTTGCTTCCAGCCCTGACCACTCTATTCTAACACCACTACTAGGATGCAAGTTACCAGCAAACATGGTCTGTTTTTATGCATGTTTGTAACCTACAAAACAACCAGCATGGAGCTTTAGTAAAGCATCAGTAAATATTTACTAGACAGGTAAGCAAAGAAACTTATTCATAATATATTTGTCCTCAATTCACTTTTTTTTAATTACTTAAATTGAAGGCTAATTGCTTTACAATATTGTAGTGGTTTTTGCCATACATTGACATGAATCAGCCACGGGTGTACATGTGTCCCCATCCTGAACCCACTCCCCACCCCATCCCCCAGGGTTGTCCCAGTGCACCGGCTTTGAGTGACCTGTTTCATGCATCACACTTGGGCTGGTGATCTGTTTCACATATGGTAATATACATGCTTCAATGCTGTTCTCTCAAATCATCCCACCTTCCCCTTCTCCCACAGAGTTCAAAAATCTGTTCTTTACATCTGTGTCTCTTTGGCTGTCTCGCATATAGGGTCATCATTACCATCTTTCTAAATTCCATATATATATATGTTAACATACTGTATTGGTGCTTTTCTTTGTGATATTTCACTCTGTATAATAGGCTCCAGTTTCATCCACCTCATTAGAACTGATTCATTTTTGTTCAGATAAATCTATCTTGAAAGATTAGGATTTTCTAAAGTACCAGGTCTATGATTTAATAACAGGATACATACCAGCTGACTCTCCGATACTGTAGAAGATGGTGAGGACAGGTTTGCCTGCAAAATTATAAACACAGTGTTTTTTAGTGAAATTCACAATTTAGTAAAATAATATATCTATGTTTTTTAAGTATTTTGAAGTTTTTTATTATCAAAATAATACATATCAATTGTTGAATTTTGACAGATATTAAGGAAAAATACCATTATGCCAACTCCAAAATAATTGTTTTACATTTTTTGCTCATTGCCTTTCAATATTTCTCCTACACATTTTCATTCAGCTCACATAGTGGTATATATGATGTTTTCTATAGTGCTTTTCCTTAGCATCTTAACACATGCACCAGCAAAGGCATCAAAAATTCTTCAAGGTGATGTAATATTTCATTCTTCATAATCTCCATAGTGTACTTATACCAACATTGTTAGCTATTTATATTTATTTATAGTAAAAGAAAACAACAGATTTTTCCTTAAATTACTCACATTAAAAAAATTAAGCTTTCATGAAAAAAATCTTTGGTTTTTTAAATTGTTTTAGATTAATATTGCTTCATCATTCTTGGTTCCTGAATTTCACACCTTTCTTTTGGATTTAGTTTCCTTCTCACTGAAGTAAATGCTTTGATATTTTTTTTCAAACTTCCCATCTGAACTCTCTCTGAAAATGTCTTTATTCTGTTCTCATCTTGAGCTAGAATTTACCTGAACATAGAATTCCAGGATAATGGTTATTGTTCCCAGCATCTTGAAGATACTGTCCACTTGCTCTGACTTCCATTAATTGCTGTCAGTCTAAGTGTCGTAACTTGGATTATCTGTCTTCACATTTGGTTAGTGTTTAAGGTTTTTCTCCAAGGAATTCTGTAAGCTCACTATGATGGGCCTGAGGGTGACCTCCTTTTACGTGTCCTTCTCTGGGGCTCGCTATAGGCCTTTACTCTGAGTATGCATATCTTTCTTTGATCTGGAAAATTCTCCAGCAATGTCTTCACATATTGCTTCTCTCCTATTATATCTAATCTGTTCTTTAGAGTTTCAATGAAATACATGTTGGGTCTTCTGAATCCATCTTTCATTTCCATAAAACTCTTTGTCATATTTTTTTATCCCATTATGCCGCATTCTGGATTGTTTCCACATACAAGCCTGATAGTTAACAAATCAATATACATTAAACATGGCCATTGAATTTTATATTTTTATGACAGCATTTTTAACTTCAAGGAGTTCAGTTTGATTCTTTATCAAATCTTTTTATGGTATCCATAACTCCTTTTAACTCTTTCAACATTTTTATTATATGTGTATTTCATTCCAGATTTTTCTATAATCTCTCATGGTTAAATCGGCTTCCCAGATTGCACTCACTAGTGCTAAACAACCCACCTGCCAATACAGAAGACATAAGAGATGCCAGTTAGAACCTTGTCGGGAAAATCCCCTGGAAGAGGGCAAGGCAACCCACTCCAGTACTCTTGCCTAGAGAAATCCTATGGACAGAGGAGCCTGGTAGGCTACATCCCATAGGGTCGCAGAGTCAAACATGACTGAGCGACTTAGCACACACACACACATGATTAAATCTCCTGTTTCTTGTATGTGCTGACTCTCCATGCCTCTGTCCCAAGATGTCCTTCTCTCATTTGGTGACTTTTTAGTTTTTATTTTGAGCTTCTCTTTAGTCAGGGTAATTGTAGTGATGATTTCTGTAGGTATCTGAGAAACCCTGGGTTGGGAAACCATGCCAATAATACATGTCCTGGTGGGGGTCCCAGGAGTTTCACTGATTCTGGACAAGTTTCCATTGAATTTCATCAGCCTCACAGGGGCGCAGGTCCCCACATGTTCAAGTTTCATAGGTTTGTTGTTGCATGTGCGCTCAGTTGTGGCCGACTCTTTGTGACTCCATGGACTCTAGTCCGCCAGGCTCCTCTGTCCATGGAATTTTCCAAGCAAGAATACTGGCATGGGTTGCCATTTTCTCCTCCAGGGGATCATAACGACCCAGGGATCAAACCATCATCTTTTGCATCTCCTTCATTGGCAGACAGGTTCTTTATCAACTGCACCACCTGGGAAGTCCCATTGAACCTGGTCCAAATTTGTGGTCTTCATAAGTTTAACACCCATTTTTTTATGGATGTGCAGGAGTGCAGGATACTCAGGAGTGCAGGATAAAGATGTTGGAAGGATGTATGTCTGTTTCTATTCCACACTTCATGGATATGGGGCCTTCCAGACACCTGGAGGCACACAAAGGATTCATTTATAGCTCACAGATTCACTACACAGTGAAAGCTAAACTCTAAGTTCCTGACTCCTAGGTTCTGATGTACCTGTGTCCTATACAGCTTATACTTATTTTCCCATCTTATATTTTATTTTCCCACCTGGAGCTCTCTCTTCATATCTGGTACCCACAGTTTCACTTTCTTTCTTGTAGTTTGAGATACATATATACTTTAACAGTTACATTTTCTCAAGCTATTCTGCCCTTAAATGGGAGGCTGGGCTTCCACATCAGCTCAGCTTTCACCGTTGCTGAGAAGTGGGCAATATATATAATTTTTTTTTCTGGCTGCACCACATGGCATACAGGATCCTCCTAAACTAGGGATCAAACCCTTGTGCCCTGCATTTGAAGTTCAGAGTCTTAACCACTGGCCCAGGGAAGTCCAGGAAGTGGTCAAATACAGATGCACAATTATAAATATACTTGGCTAAGACCCAATAATGCTGTGTTCCTAAACTATTTCTATTCTTTTTGAAATTGCAAACATTTTCAGGGTTTATGACAGACGAGTCAATGTTGTCTTTACCCTCTGAGAGGTGAATGATGACTGAAAACTGAAGGCTGAGTGACGCCCACGGTACTGCCAAGCACACAGGAGTGTGACTCACTAAACGTGACAACCAGGCACATGCAGTCCTTCTTGTACTGTGTCCATCATGGTTTGTTTTTATTTTTGACTCATGCCATTCTTCACCAGGATGGCCACTATTCACTGTCATTCCTGGCTGCTCTAAGGCAGCAGGCTGCCCTGGCTAATAGCGGGGGGCCAGGTTAGTGTCCACTAAGGTTTCTGACTCTTCTGTGCTATAGAAAATTGCCCTTCAGAATGCTCATTCCAGTGATTGCTCAGCTCACCAAAGGCTTCATTTTTAACCTCGTAATGCAATATGAGTAATGGTTACTTCTAATGTCTTAATATCTTTTTCCTTTAATTAATTTTTCACTATTGGAATAATGAGAGAGTTTCTCTACTAACTTCCTTAGCTAAACAGCCTCTATGAAATATGCTGAACTAAATGTGTCTTGATGGAAACGAAACGTAGATAAGGGGCTTCTCTGGTGGCCCAGTGATTAAGAATCTGCTGGGCAATGCAGGGGACACTGGTTCGATCCCTGGTCCAGGAAGATTCCACACCCAGTGGAGCAACTGGGCCCCGTTCACCACAGTTGCTGAGCCTGCGCTCTGGAGCCCTAGATCCATGACTGCTGAGCCCATGTGCTGCAGGTATTGAAGCCACGTGCCCCAGGGCCCATGCTCCACAACAAGAGACGCCACAGCGAGAAGCCCACACACCGCAGCTAGAGTTGTCCCGCTCACCGCACCTAGAGAGAGCCCTCGCAGAATGAAGAACCAGCACGGTCAATAAACAAATAAAATATTTCAAAAAGCATAGTTAAGATTTTATCTCACTAATTTTAAGAAAAAAAGAAGTCACCCGCTAAAAATATTGGCACAATTTAACTACATTACTAACATTTTTCAGTACATTGGGCTAAATAATACCAGACTGTCATAGAGAAAAAGATAAAATGCTCAGGCAAACATATAAATTAAATGAGGGGAAAACCCATATACCTTTGTATTCAATCTCCACAAGTCCCCCAAAATTCTTCACTGAGAATGATGACATAACAATAAGGTGTTTTAGACATCCCCAATGCATTTTTATTTCATCTAATATAATGGACTTCATATCACTATTATGAGAAACTATTTCCAGAGGGAAAAAAAACAATTAAATTTGAACTTTAAGGTGGAGTAAATATTTATAAAGCCACTGCAGATCCTTTATCAAAGAAAAAGAATGTTGGCTTATGTGTATTATCACTAATAAAATCAGACTCTCTCAACTAGTCTAGTTGTATCAAACCCTTAGAGAAACCTCCTTCTCCTTGCCCAATATGGGTTAAGATTGTTCATTAAATTCTGTAGCTATAGTTGTTATCAATATTCTAGCAATGATTTTTCAAGAGTAAGGAAAGACTGTTTGGTGAGCTAAGATTGGAGCTGTGAATAGTGAGAGGAGACTACTATATTTAAACAACTGCCCACTGGTAAAAAACTAAACTGAGGAAGAGAAGAAACATGGGGTACCTAAAAATAAACCTGAAGTTGGATGTGAACAGCACCAAGGTTACTAATCATTTGATCTGTCCATGAAGAACATTAGAGTGAGGGTAAGAATGGCTCTTGTTCAAAACAAGGTCCTATGGTCTATATTCTATAGCCTTTGACATCATTTTAATTACTAAAGACAGAAAAGTTGGAGAGTGGACGTATTTTAACCCATTTGTCATCATTAAAAAACAAAAAACACAAAACCTTTTAAAACAAACAGAGCAGTCAAAAAATTGTAAAAATCAAAACTTCTTATTTCAAAGAAAATCTGTTAAAAAGGCAAGTTACATGCAAACTAATAGAGTTAGCCTAGAGAAAGAAAGAAGGATTTGAAATCCACTGAAAAATAAATTGCCAAAGACTTCATGCCCGAGGAACATAAACAAAAACCAAGCTCCCCAGTCATTGCCCAGCGTTGCTTTTTTATGACACACATGTCAATGTTGTTCTTACCCTCTGAGAGGGGAATGATAGCTGGGAACTGAAAGCAGAGTGGTTCCTGTGGGATCAGTAAGTGTGTAGGCACATGGACCACCAAACATAAAGAATCCCACTTTGGATAAACCATTTTCCTTCCCCAAAGATCTCATGCTAGAGGCACATAAAGAAAACCCAAGCTCCTCAGGCATTTTCTAAAGCTGCCTTTCTGTGCAATCTGCAGCTGTTCCCTATGCTTGACTCATGGGTATCTGGCATCACACCAGCAGACACCCTTTTGGGAGACAGAAATAAAATCAAGTTGCAGCAAGTAAAAAGTGTTAAACACTTGCTTTTGCCTTCTACCTTCTGCACTCACTTTTAGCAATTTTTTCTCCTTCAACAGTTATGTCCCTCTCAATTCAACAGCATCAAAGTGTTTCTCTTTGACCTTTTCTCTGTTGACTTTAACTGTCCTGAGTTTTCTCAAGGCTCAAACAACTCTTATTAATGATAATTTATTAATTGAATTTTAATTCTCCCAGATAAGACTGATCTACAGATAGATAGGCAAAAAGACAAAACTTAAAACATCAACAGAGCCCCTTAGAGTCTGAGTGCTGAACTTAGCACTGAGGAAATATTTTATATTTATATTATATTTATATTATAAAATGATAAAACACTATCTTACCCTTAAACTAAAGAGCATTCCTGTTATTTGTACATAAGGCACTACTCAAAAGATTGAATTCAAAAGAAGATGGGATACACATAAACAATGGAATATTACACAGCCATTAAGAAATGAAATCATGCCATTTGAAGCAACATTAGTGGATCTAGAGATTATCATACTAAGCAAAAAAAAGTTAGGAAGAGAAAAACAAACATCATATGATATCACTTATAAGTAGAATCTGAAATTTGATACAAATGAACATATCTACAATATAGAAATAGACTTACAGACATAGAGAACAGACTTGTGGTTGCTAAGAGGGAAGAAGGGTGGGGAGGAGAGGATTGGGAGACACAGGTGGTACTGTATAGTGCGGGGAATTATATTTACTATTCTGTGATAAACCAACATGGAAGATAATATGAAAAATAATATATATGTATAACTGAGTCACTTCTCTGTACAGCAAAAGTAACATGTGTACATGTGTGCTCAGTCATGTCTTATTCTTTGCAAGCTCATGGATTGTAGCCTACTAGGCTCCGCTGTCCATAGAATCTCCCAGGCAAAAATATTGGAGTGGGTGGCCATTTCCTTCTCCAGGGGATCTTCCCAGCCCAGGGACTGAACCCACATCTCTTGAATTGGCAGGCAGATTCTTTACCACTGTGCCACCTGGGAAGCTTCACAGCAGAAATGAGCACACAACATTGTAAATCAACTATACTTCAGTTTTAAAAAATCAATCCAATGGTAAGCATAGGAGGTACCAAGATCATAGAGATATATTCATGAGACATCATATCTTTCTTCCTTCTTATTGTTTTTTTCTATCTGTAGACCTTACCCTGTATGAATATCTCACTAAAAGTCACTGGAGCATTTAGTAATATGTCCCAAAATGTTCTAAATATAAAAAGTAGAGCTGGAAGTATTTTAAAAGCTTGACTCAGTAAGTTAGGGAATGATGATTCCATGTTGCTATGAACATAATTGGTAGGCAGAATAAACAACCACGGGGACCAGTGACAGTCACAGTCTATATGTGTCACAGTTTACATTAACGATCAAACCAAGGGAAATGTGGATGAAATATGGCACCTTTGTGTTTGATGACGTGTAAAATGATGATAAGGACCAAGGCATAAGGGATGCCTCATTAAGTCATTTCTCTTCCTCCTCACTTAGCACAACTGACATAATTATTTTCCATTTCTTCCTCATCCTCTCTCACACATACATATCTTGGAAATATTTCTGGACCATAAAGAAAAGAAAGAAGAATGATCAATAGAGTGAAATTTCTTGCTGAAACTGTTCATAACTCATCAAATATCTGGTCACATCCTACAGAAGCAGATGCGGATCCATGTCTGGATTTAAGTGGATTGGATTTGTCACCTCTTACTCTAAGATCTGTGGCTGCATAAGGGCACATCAGCCCTGAAGCACTCCAGCATAGCAACGTTTCCAGCCATAGCAACAAGGGGACTGTGTGTGCTGGCTAAATTGGAGAAGATGACCTTTATTTGAATATCTGTATATAGAGAAGGAAATATCCTTAATAAAGTTTGACACATTTTTAATATACGATGATATTTTGAAAGCAATATACTTCCATTGTAATGATATTTTTCTGTCCCTCCAGCTCATTAAAATAAGATTTTTACCTCTATGCTATATTATATTCAATAAGCCTGTCTTTGTTCTTTCTCTGGCACTTAAAAGTAATTTCTGAAATGTTGCGACTTTATTAAATGAGTTGTTATCAATAAAATGTGACTCCAAGTGAGAGTTTTTTGGATAAATTAGTAATAAGTCCAAATACTTGCCCTATTTTCTGAAGTTGCTCTTTATTAAGAAAGCATACTGTGGTTTTGAATTACATGAGTGAAATGAAATTATACTGGCAGTAGTTAATGAAAAATAATAAATAGTTACAAAGACAAGTTTAATGTAAAGAAAAAAAAAATGACATTCCCCTCCAAAGATGTTAGTATGAAAACAGAATCATACTAATTAATTAGAAAACTTAATTAGAAAATTCATTCCTTAGGGGAAAAGAAACTCTTTAAAAATGAGTGCCATGGAAAACTATCACTCATAGGTTAACTGATAAAGTATGAGTTAATTTACATATAAGAAAATAATTTAAAACATTAGAAATATTCTAAACATTATCATCTCAGATGTTGTCACCAGATACAAAATTATTCATTCCAAGTTTAGACTGAAGGTTTGAGGGGATGAAGAAATAATTCAGACCCAGAAAATGAATACTAATATATAAAATATTTAAGGAAGACAAATTATTTTCAGCTTCTGTTGGTGCAAATAAATATTAGTGACAGGGGCTTTACTGCAAGGAAGACCTAGGTTGGATTTTGCCTCCTCTGTGACTTTGTTTCCTCCTCCATAAAACAGAAATTTGAAATAATCATACCCACATCATAGGACCGGTATAATGTTAGATGAGATAGTTAAAACTCATCTGTAAGAGCTCAAAACATTAGTTATTATGATTATTGAATTCGGCATCTGTTAAAAACAAAATCACTGCAGATGGTGATTTCAGCCATGAAATTAAGAAATGCTTACTTCTTGGAAGGAAAGTTATGACCAACCTAGACAGCATATTAAAAGGCAGAGACATTACTTTGCCGACAAAGGTCCGTCTAGTCAAGGCTATGGTTTTTCCAGTGGTCATGTACGGATGTGAGAGTTAGTGTCTGAAGAAAGCTGAGCGCCGAAAAACTGATGCTTTTGAACTATGGTGTTGGAGAAGACTCTTGAGAGTCCCTTGGACTGCAAGGAGATCCAACCAGTCCATCCTAAAGGAGATCTGTCCTCGGTGTTCGTTGGAAGAACTGATGTTGAAGCTGAAACTCCAATACTCTGACCACCTCATGTGAAGAGTTGACTCATTGGAAAAGACCCTGATGCTGGGAGGGATTGGGGGCAGGAGGAGAAGGGGACGACAGAGGATGAGATGGCTGGATGGCATCACCGACTCGATGGACATGAGTTAGTTTGAGTAAACTCTGGGAGTTGGTGATGGCCAGGGAGGCCTGGCGTGCTGCAGTTCATGGGGTCGCAAAGAGTCGGACACGACTGAGTGACTGAACTGAACTGAAAAACAATGAAGTGAAATATGAATGATAATATAATTAATCCCACAACTGACCTGTGATGATTAGGACCACTCAATGTGTTTGTTAGCCTCATTTAAATTCTATTACACTTAAGAGAACCTGAATTAAATTACTTTGAAATAAGCTGCAATTCAAGTACACCATGAATTGAAGAAAAACCTTGACTTTAGTCTAAATTGATGGTACTTTACTACATCTGGCTCATCCTAAAAAGCAGACTATGTGGAATGTAACCATGTGTGCAATCAAGATTAAGAAAAGGACATGAATTGTTTTACAAGGATTTTCTATCTTTTTTCTTTTTTTGATGAAGAAAAGCCAGCCTTTCATCAAAGGCCCCCTTAAAAGGAATTAGTCATGTAATTTCTCATTATTTAATTAAACCACTCTCATCTTCCCAGGAAAACTGGAAATCCAATGAACATACTGATGCATTGAGAATTAGTATCTTTGTACATTTGCTTTAACATCAATTCTCAACACCAGTTCTCTGTCTCGCTCTCCTCCAATTTCTGTGAGCAAGCATCTTGCTCTTTCCTCTTTTGATTGTTTACTGTCTTCCCCCTCCTGTGCTTCAGAAATGGAGACACTGCTGTTCTGTACATCGCTCACACCCCAGTGACTCTACATAAGTGCTGGGGCATGGCAGACACCAGGTATTTATAAAATCAGTGGGAAAAAGGGGGGAAATTGAATAATAGGGTTAGCAACTGACTATACTTTCTACTCATCACAATTCATAGATCATATAGGATACTTTTTTAAAGCACCCCCCCCACCCCTCCAAACTAGGGTGTTGAGTGGAGTGTGCTAACCAACTGAGGATACCCCGCAGTGTAAAAAAACTTTTTCTTCTTGGTTCTAATTCAAGTCTTCCCATTTTTCCTGTGAGGTGCAAAAGATGGTAAACTGCATGATCCCTGCTTTGGAGTAAAATCTAAGAAAGGCAATAACACACCTAGTCCTAGCAGATGTATGCTGCAAAGATGCCGGCTTTCCTCAAAGTTTTGAAGAGAGATGGTAGAATATTAAAATATTACAACCTATAGGATTCTCAGATTTGATTTTGAATTTCCATGGGAGAAGAAGGAAGAAAAATATAAAGATTAATTAAGTGAAAATTATTCAAGTCACACTTACTATGATGCACTTGTAGCTCTGTTAATGCAAATATTAGAATTTCTAGAAGAAAATATTACAGAATCAGTGGGGAGAGATAAATTAGGAGGTTGAGATTAACCTCCTAATTATTATATTATCATACATATCATAGAATATATAGAATAATCAATAAGGACCTAAAATAAAGCACAGGAAACTCTACTCAATACTCTGTATTAACCTATATGGGAAAAGAACATGGAAAAGAACAGATATATATATAGCTAAATCACTCTGCTGTACACCTAAAACTAACACAACATTGTAAATCAACTATACACCAATATAAAATTTCAATTTTCTTCAATATAAAAAGTTTTTAAAAAGATAATATTCCAGTGTCATTCTTTTTTAAAAATCAGGGTATATTGCATTCAATGTCAATTGTTCACATAAGATTAAAACTTACAACTAAAGAAGACTTCTGTTCTAAAATTTCATTTTTCTCCTGAAAAGAAATGTCAGACATCACTTAGTAAATGGAATAATCGAAGCCAAATATTTACAAGTGTGACTTCCCTATGATGGCACCAGAAACTAGTTTTCACATCCCACTGTAAAATTACCCATCTAGGCTTCCAAAAGACATAGACATATTTGAGGTGTCACAAACAACTCAAATGTCATTTGGTGGGAGAAAGTAAAAAACAAATCTCCAAGAAACCAAATTTAATCAAAGTCAAGAATCTTATCTGAATAAGAATTGATATTTGTTTGAATCTATATTAAATCTACTTGATGATTCACTTAACTTCAGTTAGCTTTGAATGATTCAAATGCTGTCACAAAGTTTGGGGCAAATGTTAACCTCCTTTAATTAAGCCAGATAACTGACAGAAGAATAATTTGAAATAGCCTCTAACTATGGAGACTGAAGCACCCCCAGTAGGATTACGGCCAATGCTATCAAATTACCCATCCCCTGGAGGGATGGAGGAAGGCATCCTTATTTCAAATGAGCCTAAATCAGACTTGGGTGCAAATTAAGAGTAGATGAGAAAGAAAGGAGAGAGTAAAGAATATTCTATTTTTTCTTGGATCTGGCTTTTGTAGAATGTCTTAGTCACAAAAAGTATAGAAACATCTCTAAGGACTTTCTTTTCTTATATTCAACTAAAGAATCAGAGGACTAGCTAAATCATGATGCATCCAGTCTTCCCAAAATAAGGAGGAGGAAGAGAAGTGGAGAGACATACACGAAGGGGAAAAAAAGAGAAAGGGAAGAACAATCATTTATTGAGTCATATCTGTGTCAGGACTATACCAAGGACTTTTCATACATTAACCATTGTAAATCTTACATCAACCATTAGTATCCCAATTTTGAAAGTGTTAGTCGCTCAGTCGTGTCTGCCTCTTTGTGACCCCATGGACTGTAGCCCACCAGGCTCCTCTTCCATGGGATTCTCCAGGCAATAATACTGGAGTGGGTTGCCATTTCCTTCTCCAGGGGATCTTCCCAACCCAGGGACTGAACCCGAGTCTCCTGTGTCTCCTGCATTGCAGGCAGATTCTTTACCTGCTGAGCCATTAGAGAAGTCGATTTTATAGATTAAAAAATCTAAGGCATAGACATGTTTAAATGGCTTTCCAGGATTCTGGAGCAAGCAGCAACACTGGACATGAACTTGGGCAAACTTCAGGAGATGATGAGGGACAGGGAGGCCTGATGTGCAGCAGTCCATGGGGTCTGCAAAGAGCCAGACACAACTGGGCAACTGAATGACAACAAATAGCCACCAAATGCCTCCACTTTTTAAAGTATTTGCTTCAAATAACTTCCAGGAATAACAGAAAATAACAGTAAAACTTCTAAATAACGTTCTAAGCAGTGCTCCTATCCATACCCCCTAAACATCACTTCCTGAATGTGATGAAGCTCAATAACTTCACTCAATCATTATCTGCCTTGGAAAGGTGCAAATGAAGGCAGAAATGTATACATTGAAAGAAGATTGGTCATAAAATTTGTATTTACTAATTGACTCTGAATGATGATGACGATATTCAAAAATATAAACTAAAAAGAATAGTTTGCTGGTTTGTTTTAAACTAAATATTAAACACTTCCTTAGGAAACAGTCTTATTTACACCAGAATATGTTTGGTCAGATGCAGAATTTAACTGCATGATGACTTATTTGGTGAATAGAGAGTAGGAATGGGGTGAAGCTATGTGTGTGCATCTAGCACATTCAGAGCCAGCTCGCCACAATTTATTGAATCATGTGTGTGAGTTTATACTACATGCTCATTATTAATACATTTTTGTTCAAAAGTGGGACTGATTTCTTTGCTAAATATTTAAATGCAAGAAAGCAGCAAACTAGTCAAAATCACCTAAACTGGCAATCCCATCAGAAATAGACAAATCTTAATATTTCAAGTATATGAGTGGACTTTATCATAATAAACATGATAAATCATTACAAAAATGAAAATGTTATCTAAGTATTGATAATTAGAAAGACAGAAAGCAGATATTGGAGTTCTGTTTGATTCAGCCAAACTGATCAGATAAGTAATATCTCACTTAAAAGGAATTCAGTCAATATACTTACCTGAAATAATTCATTTTCCACCTCGGCCAATCATACCATCCTATCGCTTCCATTTGTGAAAAATTCAACTAATTCAGTTCAAATTATTATATAATTGAGTTCGCTCCAAAGCAAGCCCAGGCACCCATTACATAGCAGTATGTATAATTATAAAGGGACTTACATATTTGGTTTCTCGACCAGCTGCTCTTGGAAGAGTTGTCGGCATCTGTATGAAAATAAAAACAATTATGCTACTGAAGTAATCAAGAAAATATTAAAAGATTCAACCTCTGGGATATGTGTCCACCTTTCTTTTCCTATTAAGTCTTTCTAACCAGTACTCCATCTTTTCTATACAAAACCTCCTGTTCCTTTGAAATTTATTTCACTAAGCTTTACTTTCACTTTATTATTCTCTTCATTGCTGTTATCAATCAGCAATTGATCTCTTGATAATATCAATTATATCTTGATAAACAAGATATAATTTCTTCAAAACTGAAGAAATTATATCTTGTTTATCAATGACGTTCACTCATGGATCATGATAGTTCCTTATGCAAGTTCAGAATTCATACAGAAGTCTCTATCCCTCAATTCTTTGAGCTGTTCAACTCCAAAAATATCCTCATCTGCTCCATTTCAATCATCAGCTCCCAGGACTGTTCCTAGATGTCACCTTCACAAATAAAATGGAAAACTTCTGAACTTTAATTTCTCACATCTGTCTTTTAGAGTTCTACTTCCCATCTACCATCTTCATTTCTCAAATATTCCAGCACATGTCTTCAGCCTCACGGAGACTTCAAAATTAATGAGCCTTCCCAGCTCCATTACATATGCTGCATATTCTGTTATTTTAATATCTTAATTTATCTTGCTTCTTTCTCTCTTTGTGAAAAACTCACAAAAAGTAACAATAAAAACATAGATGGATCATATTATATATTTCCTCTAAATTTGCACTTGAGATGCAAAACATGGTTAGAGGAACTTTCTCAATCAAGCTAACTGATTTCATTATAAATTATGAAATACATTTGTACATCAACTATATTTCAATAAAAATGAAGAATTAGCTTTGGATACATGGGCTTCCCTTGTGGCTCAGCTGGTAAAGAATCCACCTGCAATGAGGGAGACCTGGGTTCCATCTCTGAGTTGGGAATATCCCCTGGAGAAGGGAAAGGCTACCCACTCCAGTAATCTGTCCTGGAGAATATACAATCCATGGGGTTGTAAGGAGTCAGACACTACTGAGCGACTTTCACTTTCACTTTTTCACATGCAAGTGAACCTGGGTTGCAGGGAGAAATAAACTACAAAGCAGCACATGGAAAGTGTTTTATTTGATGGAGGTTTGCATCTTGGATGTGGTGGTGGCTATATAACTATATGCTTTATCAAAACGCATAGAATTGTACACTAAATGGGTAAGTTTTACAATGGGTAATTATACCTCAATGAACCTGACTTTTAAAACAGAATTATATAAGCTACAATAAAGAACTGATCATAAAGACTGAAGAATAGAATAGATACTGAACAAATTCTTGAACTAGAATATCAGATCAAGGAATCTTCTTGGAAGAATCAGGAAACAAGAAATAGAAAAAATTATGTAAAGATTAAGACATGGGATATAGAAACAAAAGTGACAAAATCATATAGTGAGAGCCCTAGTAAGAAAGAGACATTTGAAAAAATAATGACTAAAAATATCCTAAATGTAAGGGCAGGAAAAGACTGAAAACTTCAGATGAAAGACCGAAGAGAGGATCAACTCAGATGCATAAAAGAAAACACACACACACACTTAGACACATAATAGGAAAAATCAGTAACATCATAAAGACAAAACTCTAAAAGATTACAGTGCTGCTCTGTAAATGATCACTCTGTAGTAGCAGAGTACATATCATGCTGACAAAATATTTCACAAGTTATGTTGTTGACAAGAAAGAATCTAGGCCAAAAATCTGTTGAGAAAAGGGGACTTATAATTTTATATCTGGCAAAGCTATAATTTAAAAGAAAGGGTAAAATAATGCTAATCTCTGGAACACAGGCAACAGAATCAATACAAAAACACTTACTGAACACATTTTTCAGCAGGAGTTAAAAAAAAGAAAAATAAATCCAGGAAAAATCTATGAATCTTTCAGAAATCAGGATCTAAATAAAGATTAAGTATCTAGATAAAGAATAAATCAAGAAAAATATCACCATTAAAATTCAAATATAGAGGTCCAAAAGATACTAACAAACTGTGTGTGTGTGTGTGTATTTGTACATATATAGAGCTCTTGGTTATAACTGGAAAGTGGAAAATGCTGTGGTATTTAATTTTGGAAAATACACTGGTAAGTCTGAAAATTGATAGGAAAATAAGCACAATTATTACTTTTAATAACTTACATGTAATTATGAACAGTAACAAAAATGCAAACTGAAATTTTCTTCATTTTCAAACCAATAAATGTCAAAATATCCAAAAGAAAACATTTTAAGTAGAAAATATAAAATAAGATAGCAGGAACTCATCCTAATTTAAGAAGAATTACAATAATTGTTAATGGCTTAAGGTCCCAGATCAAAAGAATTCCAGATCAAATATAAAAGTGATATCCAGAAAAATGCCGTCTTGAAGAAAATAAGAGCCTACAAAAGATAAAAAGTAACAGAAAACAGTAAAAAAAAAAAAAGTATATATCTAGGAAAACATGGAGGAAAAACTACATATACATTATGCTTATCAGGTCACTGTTTTCATACAACACTAAAAAGAACAGCCTATGTTGTTGTCTATGTCTATGTGTTGTCCTAAATGTGAAAAAAATTCAAAGAATGGATATATTTACACATGTTGTACATTCACCTTGTCACATAGCAGGAACTAACACATCATTATAAAGCAACTATATTCTAAAAAATTAATTAAATTTAATTTAGAAAATAAAAAAGAAGGGACTTTCAAAAATAAAAGAAGGTGTACACAAAATTAAATTTAAAAACGAAGAAGTAGGCTTGGTTTAAAATTTTCTTGTCTGGTTGTTTTCTTTTCTCCTGGATGGGTCCAGAAAAAATATAAATGATTTTTATGAGTGTCAAAAGTAGGGAAAATCACTAGACTATTCAGGTATGACCTAAATTAAATCCCTAACGATTATACAGTGGAAGTGAGTAAAAGATTTAAGGGACTAGATCTGATACACAGAGTGCCTGATGAACTATGGACGGAGGTTCGTGACATTGTACAGGAGGCGGGCAGTAAGACCAACCCTAAGAAAAAGAAATGCAAAAAAGCAAAATGGCTGTCTGAGGAGGTCTTACAAATAGCTGAGAAAAGAAGAGAAGCCAAAAGCAAAGGAGAAAAGGAAAGATACACCCATTTGAATACAGAGTTCCAAAGAATAGCAAGGAGAGATAAGAAAGCCTTCCTTAGTGATCAGTCCAAAGAAATAGAGGAAAACAATAAAATGGGAAAGACTAGAGATCTCTTCAAGAAAATTAGAGATACCAAGGGAACATTTCCTGCAAAGATGGGCTGAATAAAGGAGAGAAATGGTGTGAACCTAACAGAAGCAGAAGATATTAAGAAAAGGTGGCTAGAATACATAGAACTATTAAAAAAAAAAAAAAAGATCTTCATGACCCAGATAATCACGATGGCGTGATCACTCACCTAGAGCCAGACATCCTGGAAAGTGAAGTCAAGCGGGTCTTAGGAAGCATCACTACAAACAAAACTAGTGGAGGTGATGGAATTTCAGCTGAGCTATTTCAAATTCTGAAAGATGATGCTGTGAAATTGCTGCACTCAATATGCCAGCAAATTTGAAAAACTCAGCAGTGGACACGGGACTGGAAAAGGTCCGTTTTCATTCCAATCCCTAAGAAAGGCAATGCCAAAGAATGCTCAAACTACCACACAACTGCACTCATCTCACACGCTAGTACAGTAAAGCTCAAAATTCTCCAAGTCAGGCTTCAGCAGTACGTGAACCATAAACTTTCAGATGTTCAAGATGGTTTTAGAAAAGGCAGAAGAACCAGAGATCAAATTGCCAACACCCGCCAGATCATCAAAAAAGCAAGAGAGTTCCAGAAAATCATAGATGTTTTTGACAATGCCAAAGCCTTTGACTGTGTGGATCACAATCAACTGTGGAAAATTCTGAAAGAGATGGGAATATCAGATGGGAAAATTCTGAAAGAGATGCCTACAGGTTTCAAGAAGCAGGTCAGGAAGTGACAGAACTGGACATGGAACAACAGACTGGTTCCAAATAGGAAAAAGAGCACGTCAAGGCTGTATATTGTCACCCTGCTTATTTAACTTATATGCAGAGTACATCATGAGAAACACTGGGCTGGATGAAGCCCAAGTTGTGATCAAGATTGCTAGGAGAAATATCAATAACCTCAGATATGCAGATGCCAACACCCTTATGGCAGAAAGTGAAGAAGAACTAAAGAGCCTCTTGATGAAAGTGAAAGAGGAGAGTGAAAAAGCTGGCTTAAAGCTCAACATTCAGAAAACTAAGATCATGACATCTGGTCCCATCACTTCATGGTAAATAGATGGAGAAACAGTGGAAACAGTGGCAGACTTTATTTTTGGGGCTCCAAAATCACTGCAGATGGTGACTGCAGTCATGAAATTAAAACACGCTTGTTTCTTGAAAGAAAAGTTACGACCAACCTAGACAGCATATTAAAAAGCCAACAAAGGTCCGTCTAGTCAAAGCTATGATTTTTCCAGTAGTCATGTGTGGATGTGAGAGTTGGACTATAAAGAAAGCTGAGGGCTGAAGAATCAATGCTTTTGAACTGTGGTGTTGGAGAAGACTCTTGAGAGTCCCTTGGACTGCAAGGAGATCCAACCAGTCCATCCTAAAGGAGATCAGTCCTGAATGTTCATTGGAAGGACTGATGCTGAAGCTGAAACGCCAATACTTTGACCACCTGACTCATTTGAAAGAAGAGCTGACTCATTTGAAAAAACCCTGATACTGGGAAAGATTGAAGGCAAGAGAAGGGGATGACAGAGGATGAGATGATTGTATGGCATCACTGACTCAATGGACATGAGTTTGAGTAAACTCCAGGAGTTTGTGATGGACAGGGAAGCCTGGTGTGCTGCAGCACATGGGGTCACAGAGTCAGACATGGCTGAGCAACTGAACTGACTGAAAAAATTCAAAATAAATTAAAAAAACAAAAGAATAGCCTTAAGTTCAAAAGGTCTGTATATGCTAGTAAAGGCTAGAAAAATGCAAAGGTAAGAAAGAACAACACATAATGAGCAACAGTATAGTTTCAAAATCAGAGTCAAACCTAATGAGCCCTGCTGAAGCCTTATTTATTCTTCCTTCTTGGCAGCTGTCACCACATTCACATTCTCTTGCACGCTCTGCTCTTGTAGCTTTCATGCTGCCACACTGCCCTGACTTTGCTCTCAGGGTGGACTTCCGTCCTCCTTGACTGGACCCGCCGTGATTCCTTCCTGGGATCTTCATACAGGATGCCCACAACATCCAAATATTAGTCGCCCCCTCCCCAGCCCTCCTACCATTGCCAGATACACAGGCTTAAGGCCCGCTTGACACATACCTCAAGTTTATCCTGTCCAGACAAACATAGCCTCTTCATCTTCCACATTATATCTCCTTGTCTACACTCAATGCAGAGACCAGGAGTTCTTCCAAGATTCTCCTCTGCTTCTCTACACACACCCAAACCCAAGCAAGCCTGCAAGATCTCTTTCACACCCAGTTCTTCTCTGCAGCTCCTCTGCACCCACTCCATCCAGACCACCATCACTGCCCCTCCTAGCCTCGGCAGCCTCCTTACAGCAGCCATCAGGATCTTCCTCAGTGGCTTCCTATTATTTCCCCCATGGTTTTATATCTTCACATATTCCCTTGGAACTCAAACTTCATGCCATGGTGTGTGAGCATCCTCACCAGCCCTGCCCGTCTTCTCACCTCATTTCCCACTGTTCACCCCAGGCTTATCACACTGCAACCACATGGGCCTTCGTCACACATACACTGAGCTCTTTCCTGCCAGAACATCTGCAAATACTTACTCCTCTTCCTGAAATTTATCATCCCTGATCTTTATATGACTGGCTTCTTTCCATCTTGGTCTCAGTTTGAATCCTACTTGCAGACTGCTATAACCAAAGTACACCCCTTCAGAGTGGAGAAAATGGAACCCTCTTGCACTGTTGGTGGGAGTGTAAATTGGTGCATCCACTATGGAGAACATTACAGAGATTCCTTAAAAAACTAACAGTAGAGCTACCATATGATCCTGCAATTCACTCCTGAACATATATCCAGAGAAAATTCGAGTTTGAAAAAACACATACACCCAATGTTCATTGCAGCACTATTTACAATAGTCAAGACATGAAAGCAGCCTAAATGTCCATTGACAGAGAAATGGATAAAGAAATGTGGTATGTATATACAATAAATATGCCATAAAAAATAATGAAATAATGCCATTTGCAACAACATGGCTGGACCTAGCAATTATAATATTAAATGAAGCAAGTCAGACAAAGACAAATACCATATGATATCATTTATAAGTAGCATATTATAAAAAAGATACAAATGAATTTATTTATAAAACAGAAGCAGATCCACAGACAGAAAACAAATTTGTGAGTACTAAAGGGGAAAGTGGGTGAGGAGGGGTACATTAGGAGATTAGAATTAACATATACACACTCCTATTAATATATATCAAAGAGATAAAAATAAGGTTCTACTGTGTAATACCAATATAATACTACTATACTCAATATTTTATAACACGTATAAGGAAAAAGAATTTGAAAAAGAATATTTGTGCATATTATACACAAATGTACATATATTTATATAAGTATATATACATATATTAACTAAACCACTGTGCTATAACCTGAAAAACTAACACAACATTGTAAATCAACTGTACTTCAATTAAGAAAACAACTAAGTACACCTGTCAAGTTACTCTGCCTCACTCTCCTTTATCACCTTGGGGCCTCACAGTGCCAAGCCCATCACTAATAAATATTTGCTAAATAAAATAACTGCCTTAAATTTAATGGCCTATAATAATGTAGTTTTAACTTATAAGCATTAAATATTTGCTAAATAAATAAACAATATAGATGATTATTCACATTATTTCTTAAATCCTATTCCTGTTACATTTAATGTAATATGGGGTATTTTTGTGTTTAACAAATGAAAAGAAAAAGAATACCTAAAATTTATTCAGTAACTCTGGCAAATCAAAACTTTCCATCTTTAGATTAAAAGACATAAAGAATATACAACAAAACAGATTACAGATAAAGAAGGTATAACTATTTGCAGGTCCTCTCTACAAAAATATAAATCTTCATACTGACAATGATTAATTACCTGGCTTCAATGTCATTATTAAAGGATATTTGTCTATAATGTTCCAATTGAAAGTCAGGAATACTCTTTTAATTATAGGCAATTCTATACATTTAAAATCTACTTTAAACATGACACTGTAAGTCAACTATACTCTAATAAAAAATTTTAAATAAATGCAATCTACTTTATATATATATTTATAATATATATTTATATTATATTTTATTTATATATATATTTATAATATATATTTATATTATATTTATATATAATTTATATATAAATTATATATCTTATATATATTTATATATTTATATTATATATATATATACAAAAATATATATATATAGTTATATATATATATAATTCCAATTTTGAAAAAGAATAGGCATAAAAGCATTTATACTAATTCCAAGGGACAAAATAAGACTGGCCTAAAAAACTAACCATTAACAATGCATTACTGTTAATTAAAATAACAATCAATACAAGAAAAACCACAATCATTTTAAAATTTGGATAAGTGGGTCTATACAGAGTATGCAAAAAAAAAATTTGGAGAAATGTAATATTTTATCCCAATGAATGAAAATGGCTATATGATAAGAAGGAAATATTTAAATATTTACTAATAACAATTAATGTTGCTAGTAAGTAAAGTCACTCAGTCGTGTCTGACTCTTTGCGACCCCATGGACTGTAGCCCACCAGGTTCCTCGTCCATAGGATTTTCCAGGCAAGAGTACTGGAGTGGGTTGCCATTTCCTTCTCCAGGGAATCTTCCAGTCCTCAAATAATATAAAATATCCAGGATTCAGTCTCTCTGAGTCAAAGAACAGGGAAATAATTTTAGTCAACCAAAAGAAAAGAATTCCAGAAATAAAGTCGTTCCTTGGAAGAAAAGCTATGGCCAACCTAGACAGCAAATTTAAAAGCAGAGACATTACTTTGCCGACAAAGGACCACCTAGTCAAAGCTATGGCTTTTCCAATAGCCATGTATAGATGTGAGAGCTGGACCATAAAGAAGGCTGAGTGTTGAAGAATTAACGCTTTTGAACTGTGGTGTTGGAGAAGACTCTTGAGCATCCCTTGGACACAAGGAGATCAAACCAGTCAATCCTAAAGGAAATCAGTCCTAAATATTCATTGGAGGGACTGATGCTGAAGCTGAAGCTCCAATACTTTGGCCACCTGATGTGAAGAACCAACTTATTGAAAAAGACCCTGAAGCTGGGAAAGACTGAAGGCAGGAGAAGGGTATGACAGAAGACGAGATGGTTGGATGGCATCACCAACTTGATGGACATGACTTTGAGCAAGCTGCGGGGAATGACTTTGAGCAAGCTGCGGGGAATGGTGAAGGACAGGGAGGCCTGGTGTGTTGCAGTCCATGGGGTCGCAAAGAGTCAGACGTGACTGAGCGACTGAACTGAACTGAAAGCTCTTAGACTAATGAAAGCTCTTACCTCATTTTCCATTTCTTCAAAGTCTAAGGGCTGTGAATTACATAAGGACTGAAGCTATGGTTTCTGATTAGAATAAGCCACACACTCTACATGCAGTTCCATATTCGAAATGTCAACATATGACAACACAGCCTCATATTTTGGCTTCCAAACTGTTTTGAATGTAACCTACAGGTAGAAACAGATTTTACTGCAGCCTATACATACAAGCCTATACCTCTACATGTAAACAAATTGAAAGAAATATCAACAATAGCTACCCACTGGTTGGAATAATAGAGTCTGACGGACGGTTTACATTCTTACTGTCATATTTTAAAAACAATCATCAGCACATTATCCTTTTAAAGTTTATTTCTAATTTATTTTTTGGCTGTTTTGGGTCTTCATTGCTGCATGTGGGCTTTCTCTAGTTGCAGCGAGCGGGAGCTACTCTCTGGTTGCGGCACTTGGTTTTCTCATTGTGCCGGCTTCTTCTGTTGCAAAACACAGGCTCTAGGCACACAGTCTCAGCAGTTGTGGCTTGTGGGCCCTAGAACACACCGCCTTCAGTAGTTGCAGCATGCCAGCTTATCAGCTCTGGCTCCTGAGTCGCAGGGCATGAGTTCAGTGCTTGTGGCACAGGGGCTTAGTTCCACAGCAGATGGAATCCTTCCACATCAGGGATCAAACCTGTGTCCCCTGGACTGGCGGGCAATTCTTATCCACTGCACCACCAGGGAGCTCTCTTACTATCCTATTTTTAAAATGCTGTTTGCTAATAACAAATAAAAACAAACAAACAAACAAAAATACAATGCTGGTTTCTATCCACTAATTCCCCAGATCACTATTGGGCCTTGACCTTTATTTTAAAAATAATTACCCTAGTAACTGTTATGGTTGAGTAAATTATATTAAATACATATACATACTTTGATTGTGTCAGAACCCAACAAAGTCTGTAGGGAACTTGAAGGAGAATCAGAAGAATACTAGGAAAAAAAAAAAAAAGGACAAGCTTAGGATGCATCCAGTCTCGTCAAGCAGAGGGAAATGAAGTGAAGCGAAGCAAAGGTTTGAATTGCATGGTCTAGTCTAAGGCATTACCATAGACAAGGAGTCCTGTAAGACCTTATCAATGGTAGCAAAGAGCTCCTCAGTTTGCTGCCTGAGCTGTGCAGGGGAACACAACTGGAAGAAGTGAAACCAGGCACTGGGTTAGCAGAGAGTTTCGGGATTGTATTTCAAAAGCAGGGGTGGATCTGAAGCCATTACCTCCAGAGGTGGGTCTAAGGTGTTGTCCTTGTCCGTCTTGACTGGTTCGTCTAGTGCCTAGTGATAATAAATGAAATGGTTCTCTCGTGAGGTTTTTAGTCAAATATACAGATAGTAAAGTCTGAATTCAAAGAAAGCTTTGAATGTCTCAATGTTTCCAAGAATAATCATCTTTGAATCATTTCACGAGCTGCTGTCTGACATGGAGGCATTGCCCACAAATGTCCACCTTCTGCTGTGGAACTAGTACCTCCAATATAAGACAGCTCGTAGCTCCTGTGGACACAAGCCCCATTGGTGCCCCACTGGCTTTTCAAGGTAAACATTTGAGGGGCTTTTCCCTTAGGTGGGAACCTTAAAGATTGGGGCATTCGATGTTCAGACTAAAATCTAACGGAGGAGCTGGGAGCTGGAGTTGCCCTGCCAATTGTTTGACACTGTACCAGGGGCAGAGTTAATGGCAAGAGTGTATCTCAGCATTTCCTGCCAAGTTTGATGTGGGTATTTTCTTATTAATCTGAAATGTTGGAGTCACTCAGCTGGGTTCTGGATTTCTCTTGGAGGGAATTTCTCCACGTGCAGTTTGCACATTCGGCATAAAACTGGGAGGAGAGGAGTTCAGAAGCCATCCACACTGCCATCATGGTCCCTCTCCTTCATCATGTCTAATATTTGTGTCTACCTGCTTTGTTCTTAATCAAATTCCAGGTAGGATTATCCATTTCTAATCTCTTAATTGGACTAATTTTTGGCTTTGACCTTTGGCATATTCATTCCATTTCAGTCATTTCTGCTTATGACTCATTATTTACTTCTTTCTATAGTCTTTGGATTTATCCTTTTTTCCCCTCAAAGGCTCCTTTTTTGTGGCATTCTGCAAGTTGTGATATGTATGTGATCACTATTATACAATGCTAAACATGTTTTTTAAATATTTCCATTAAGTTTCCTTAGACTTATGAGTTACTTAAAAGTAGTTTTTCTATCTAATTTTTAGGAATCTAAGTTTCTTATTCAATTTTTAAATTACTACTTATTTAGTTAGAACCAAAGAATTTCTTCAAAATAGTAGTTTCTTATGTGGTTTGAGATTTATGGTATAAGACATGGTAAGTTTTATGTAAATATTCCATAATATCTATTCTCTAATTATTGGCTGCAGGGTTCTATGTGTATGTGTGTGATATCCATCAGATCAAAATTTTTCACTTTTTTTCAAATCATGTTTAGCTTTATTGCATTCTTATGCATGCCTATTAACAACTGATATCATAAAATATGACATAATTGCTAATTTCTCTTTGTGATCTTAGAACTTTTGCTCAATGTAGTTTGAAGTCATTTTATTAGCTACCTTCATAATTAGAAGCATACCTTCTTTATGAATTAAATATTTGTATTTATGAAGTGTCTCTCCATATCTGTAACAGTACTTTGGGTCTTAATCTCCATTTTGCCTGATACAATCAAATGTATTTATTAGTACTTTTTACTATATCATTGCCTTTTTATTTCCAACTCTCTGCATCCAAGCATTAAAAATCAGTGTTTTTTATAAATGTCTGGAATTCATTTCTTAATCTGATCTAATAACATGTATCTTTTAATATAAGCTAACATTTATTATCATTTGCTTCTAAAATATATTTGTTTTACCTTTGTCTCACTTTTTCTATTTAATTTTTATTCAGATTTTGAATTAATTGATTAAATTTAATAAATTTAATTTACTGTAATTTATTTTTTCCCTGCACTAATTTGGATATCATGCTAGACAAGGTTTAGGTTCACCAAATTACTTCAGTTTCTCAGGCAAGGATATACATTTCCTTGAACTTAAGAATTGAGGGCTTGTGACTGACTTTTCCTAAATGATGTGAGCAAAGGTGATGCATAACTTCTGATGAAAGTCACTTAAGGGTGGATATGACTTTTCATCATTCTCTCTTTCTTCTTCAGATAACTGAAAACATGAGGTGGAAAGAGACTACATCACTGAGCCACGTTGTATCACCAAGATGAGCTGTACCCCATTGTGATGTGGGAGAAAATAAATATTTATTGTGTTAAACTCCCTTATTTCAATAACACAAAAGAAATTATCTAGAAGCTATTTTTTCAAAATCCATTCCTTTACATTAAATAAAACACTAGCTATGGTCACATAATAGAAATGCTTGAGCTTTCCTTTCTCCTACCATAAAAAAAGTATCTCTTTTCTTCTCCTCCTCCATCCTTCCTACTTAAAATTAATTATGCATAATAGATAGCAGGGAACAGAAAATATCATAGAGATCACTCCTTGTTGTTGCTCAGAAAATTTAATTTTTCCTTGACATGGTGTTCTAACCACTTCCTATTTACCCTGTGGGCTGGGGTGAGGGAGGGGAAGGGGTTCCCACTCCACAGTGATAGGGCCCCTGAATACACGACCCTGGGCAGGTGAAATCAAGCCCAGTGCAATACTCAGAGGTGGGCATGGCCCAGGGAAGAGAGTGTGTGTTCCATCTGGGCCACAGGAAAGCCGTGTTCAGGAAAGAGTGAACAAGCAGGGGCGGTGGGAGGCAGGCTTTGTAGGATCGAGTGAGATGGCCCTGGTTCCTTAGAAGGCTATGGTCACCTTGATTGAACAGTACGCACTGCACCTGATCAGTTTGATAGGGAGGGTTGGCGAACCATGTCTGGAGAAGCAGAATGGGGAAGAGAGCTTGTAATTAAGCTATCTGAGGCCCTTCCAGTTCTACCAGACGCCAAGCACATAATATTGGGCCTTAGTTTTAGGCTTTAAACCACACATGGCTTCTATGATAATGATTATAGAAAAAGAAAAGTCGGAAATTAATGATCAGAATTAGGAACAAACTCCTTAGGACAGAAGTCTGGTCCAGCCCTTCCTTGCCTCTCCACCAACACCTTCTACCCAATCCTCCCTTGCCTGCTGCTCTTTAACCACAAGGGACTTGGGTTTTTGAACTTGTGTTAACCTTCCAATCACACGTCATTAATTCTGCCTAGAAGGATCTTCCCTCCACTGTCAGCTCACTTAGAATTCCTACTCACCCTAAAGATCTCAGTCTAAGTCCTTTATAATGGTTTTTGGCATTTGAACCAGGCCAAGTCTTTCACTCCATCCTTGAGATACCACATCATTCCACACATGACTTAAACATATTGTATCATCATTATTCTTCGACTGTACCTCTATCCTACTGGACCACTTCTCCTACTACAATTATGTAACTGTGGTATTTATTTTGGCAGCCTCAGGATACAGCACATGACATGTCCTCAGTAAAGATATTTAGGATGAACTGGAAGGGTAAACTGACAAATAAATGGAGTTAAATGAACCGTAGAAAAAATATGATTTCAATATGCCTCAGTAAAATGCTCTAGAGAAGGAGGTTGAACTCTGAATATTTTAAATAATAAATAACTTATTTTCCCACATTTCAATTAAATTTGCTTACCATCAAAGATCTGAGTATGTGATCAGTTTAGTATAATGAGCAAATATTTTTTCAGCCAAAATCAAATAGGGTTATTATCCTGGTTACTTGGTAGGAACTTACTAAGCAAACATATCCTTTATTATGCAACTTAAAACACTGATGTTTATTCAAGGAATAAAAAAACTATCTACTCAGAATGCTTGGAAAATTCAGGAGGATAACTAGTATTATTAATGTATCAGCAATGCTGAAACCTTGAAATGAAGACAATATTCAAATTGCATTAAAATTTGGAGGTGGGATTATTTTGAATTTAAATAGCCTTGACATTTTCTAGAATTGATTTTTTATTGACAAGGAGTTCTCTGTCAAGTATATCATCTTGATCCACTCCTGCTAGCAGACTTTTTTTTTCCCTCTGTGGTACAAAATGTATTAAAAGAAAATACATTAAATCTCTATTAACATGAAGTGTGACCATAGATTGCTTTTTGACAACTTAGCAGGACTGTATTGATGTTTCTTATTCATTTTAAGTGAAGGTCTCTCAGAATACTCTCCAGTAAAAGGTTTTATAAAAACATATATTTTCTATCAAATTGGAAGATAGCCAAGCAAGGCATAAAGGGAACAATATTTTGAATCCTATTTTTAAAGGCTCTTAAGTAATGGTTAGAAGTATTCTGATTAAAAGTTGTTATATTTTGCTCTGCACAACAAACTTTGGGGCCCAGTTTTTGAAAAGAGACATAGTCTCTTTTTGACTTTTAGAAAAAAATAGTTTCTGAATTCAGTATGATTTTCTAATTAAGAGCCAAGAACCAAGAACACCACTGAAAATCAAAGTCTTCATGAGATATGCCTATACATTGTAATAGGTGTTCCTCATCCAAAAGGAGCAGCTCTCATGGAACTGCAATCACTGTTAAGTAAGATACGTTAAATCAGCAGACTGATTAGAACCTGCTCTCTTTAGAAATAGGATTAAGTGCTAAAAATCCGAAAACAGTAGAATTAGAAAGTAAATTGTTTCTAAAAGGACTGGTAAACTTTTTGTGATGCCATGACTTTCTAACTGGATTGGATTTCAAAAATATCATGGATAAGTACTGCATTTTAATAATGATAAAATTAACCTCCAAAAAAACAATTGAGGCAGAATCCAAATGTTGCTATACTTAGTTAACCTGAGCAGGAATTTGGTAGAAAAATCCTCTAACCATAAAAGATTTGCTTGATTTTCAGTCATTAATACAAAACCATTTGTAAGACTGGAGATATTCTCAGGCAAATAAATCTCATTTTGATTCTCTAGTCGGAGAATAGCTTTCAGACCTGAAGAAAGGGGGAAAATGTACACTGTAAGCCAAAGGGGTTTACATTATAAAAGTACAGCTTCTTTAAAGATCTAAGAATATTTATCAGTAGATTATTTTCATGTGATTGGTTTAAAAATTTCAAGAATTGAGGAAATGGACTTGGTGTTTTTAATCCCAAGATCTTTGGAGGGTTAAATATCTGTTCCTCGCACACAGAAGAAATGGATTTTTGGCAAATCATTAGGCTAGTTTCGAACCCATTCAATCAAGGCCCAATGGCAAAGCCTCTGGACTTTTTCTTCATTTAATCAAGGATATGGGAATGATGTTTCTGATTTCCAGCCAGCACCTCCTCCACTGTAATTCACCTCCTCTCTTTCAGTAACTCAAGGAATTGTGCTGGTCTGTAAACCCTCATTCACTCAAGTCTTGTCAGAACTAAGCCATTTCCAATTCCCTTTAACTGTTCCTCATTAAAAAAAAAAAACAAAAAAAAAAAACAAAAAAAAAACTTTTGCTGCTCTAATTTAATGAATATTTAAACATATTTTAGCAAGTAATAAAAAAATTATCCAAAACCATCATCTCTTGCTAAATATTTCTCATTAGCTAATCGACATCACTGTTGCATGCTGAGTAGGGAAAAGCCAAGGGGTAATCAGATCCCACTTGAGGTCCATTTCAGCAACTTACTAGCCCTGCTGCTTTTGGAAATGCAGTTGACATCCTGGAGCATCAAAATCCTTACAGAGTTGTGAAGATAGTAAAGCATTTAGCTCAGTGTCTGATACACTAAAGGACTCAATATGGCGGCTGTCATGGTATTCTTTAAAGGTGACTTGTTAAACTCCAGTCAGATTAATCATATGTCTTTGGGTGAGACTATTTTAAGATCAATGCATGTCTTAAAAATTTAACAAAATCTGGTTACTAACTTAAGCATATGGTCTAGACCAGAGTAAGTGTCTTAATTTAGGTTACTTCAAGAAGTAAATGTGTTCCCAATTTGTTTAGCAATGGAGAAGTGCCCAGGACCCAAATCTATACTAACTGGTTGCCCTTGGGCAGTTGTCTACCATTCAACTACTCTTTTAAAACACTTACTAAACCATATTTAAATATACATATTGGTTTTTTTCTTTTTTCCTACTATAAACTGTGAGAAAATGCAGTAGTTTTGTTAAGCATTCATTGAATGAATTAAGTCAGTTTGCACCCGGGTAGGTCTCTAAAATTTCCAATTTTATTTCACAGGATTTTAAGCCAAATTTTTGCTCATAGGATTATAAAACTAAAGATACCTGGTGTATGGCAGTTAGGAGTCTTCCTTTGGGGTAGAATAAGTCTCATTAACTCTAATTCCATGGAAACGATATAAAGGGCCTTCTGTTACAGGGAAAGTAAGTTGGTTTTAGACTTGGAGCCTTTAAAAAAAATTAAACTGGCAACTTAGAACAAAACGTTTACATTGACAAGATATCTCAAATCTTTACTTTTCTATTTTTTTTAGCATAGTTCTTCCTATTGTCTTTGAAACAGTTGTTTATATTCTCCTTCCACCAGGAGAAATAAAATTATTTTTCGTGTAATCTTCATTTAAATAATGAATCCTATAGTTTATAGGTGCTATTTATAACATTGAGCTACTCTAAAATTCTTTCAAGCACACACAGGTTATGAACGAAATGCACAGTAATATCATTTGTTGGAAAAATTAGTATGTAACTGTAGCCTTGATTTTATCCTGAGAGATATTTGTGAAGAAGGCAACAGATAAAGTACTTCCAAAGAAAAAGCGTATTATTTCATGGAAAAATAGCAATCGCCGTGAGACAATAAATATTCATATTATTTGATTACAAGGAAACATTCCTTTATCTTTCCTATCCTTAAAACAATTGCACAATAAAAATAATAATCCATGTATTTAGAATGTAAATGTGTTTCCTTAAGTTAAACTTTTTACCTATTGCTATTGGACTTAGATGATAAGAAAAATTAGTCAATGAGAGAGAGATGTTTAACATCCTCTGAAAAGGATAGCAGTACCCACATCGTGAATAAAAAATAATGCCCATATAAAAATTATTTCCTCTACAGACCTTGGTATATTGTTGAACATATTGTAATAAGGACAGTCATGAATGCAAGTTCATCTAATTATTTTGTTCCTGCTTTATAATCACTTGTATTACATCCTCATCTCAGTCTTGGAGAAGATGATTATAGGCAGGAGATTAAGTCAAAGACCTCAATGCCAACACATTAAAATATGAAGCTTGACATTCATCTTTTCCTGTAAAGCCTTAGTTAAGGCTTAAGCTAAAAATGCTTCCCTCCTGAACATTCATGGAGGGAAAATGATAGGAAATGGAATAAGCTATAAATTTAAGTTTGATGTGGACAATAAATTATAGAACAGAAGTACCAGATACTTTATATCCCTTGTCAACAAAATGTACTCTTTTGACAATTATGGGCTTCATCAAGGGGTGATTAAAGCTGAAACCAGTTGGGGGATTCAATGAGAGCTTAATGTCTAATCAGAAGGGATGCCTGTATTTCAATTTGGAGAAAAGTTTGCTTTAAAAACTAGTATTATCTTTTTAAGTGATTCTGGTTCCTCATTAATTATACTATATGCTATAAAAGAAAATAAGGTATAAAAAATCTGGGGGAGAATTGCTGAACTATCTTAAGATGAAGTGAATGGGTTCATTGCATCTTCAAGGCGGTCCCCAGCATGGACCCTAACAGAATACTGTAGTGACACTGTGGCATCACCCTGCTTCATTGTAGTGTTCCGCATGATATTAAAGGGATCCCCAAAAAGTTTTGGGGGTTCAACATATTCCAAACTATGAATCCTCCCCCAAACAGATGAGCCTCTTACTATAATAGCCCTAATTTACCCACTCGATTCAGAAATAAGTCCCTTTGATTTTGATGGCATAGGATGAGTTCTGTTGTATAAACCAGATTTATTTTTTTAAACTACAACCATGAATGAAACAACGCAGTATCATTCAAGAAATATGACTGAAAATAGAAATAAACTCTCATAAAATCTTGGGATAATGTTTTTGTGATTTAAAAATTCTTAAAAGTAAAGTTTCTCATTGAAGAGTACATAACATAGGAAAGCCAGCACAAAAAAAAAAAAAAAAAAAACATGGAATTATAAAAGGCTTTAAAGAAAAACAAGCATCATGTTATATCCTATGACCCTGAAGCAATTCAAGTATTTGTGGTCCAAAAACAATATCTTAGCCAACAGACAATTATCCACACTAGATAAATGTATTGTGTGCTCAGTCAGGCTAATCCCTAGTGAATAAATGCATTAGATATTTTAAATTAGATATCATGATATTTACAGACGTTGTTGTACTAAAAATAAAAATGGTAATTTTACTGAAGAGTATGTTTTATTTGAAATTAAAAACACAAACCCTCTCCTTTATGAACTTGCATTAGGTTCAGTGAAAATCAATACCACCAAAGATGTTTATGAAATGGGTTTTGATGAAATTCAAAATTAAGCTAATCATTCTTCATTTTTATGACTGACTAATAAAGTATAATCTTTAAAATCCATTGAACTGAAAAAGACAGAGATTCTGAAACTAGGAAGTCTTCACTGCTGGTGAGGGAAGAGCTTCTCTCACTTCTGTGAAGGCAGGCCCTTGGGAGCAGATTTTGGAAACATCCATCTAAATGGGCAGAGGGTCTATGATGAGGGAACACTTCTACTACGACTCCACATAATAACTCTAGATATAGGATAAGGGGCATCTGGTGACATGGTGATGGTGCCACTTCCTCAAGCCTCCAGAAATCTCCTGATATTGAGTCTCCCTTTTGTTGGAGTTGGGGCGGGGGGACTATGCAGCATGCAGGATATTAGTTCCCCAACCCAAGAATTGAACCCATGTCCCCTGCAGTGGAAGCTCAGAGTCTTAACCACTAGACCACCAGGGAATTCCCCTATGTTATTCTTCAATAAACCATAAGAGGTCAAAATTCAGAAAAGAAGCTAGAGGAAAAAGCTACCCATCTCCCTGCAACCAAGTAACTCCCATCCCAGTTCAAAGGATTCAGATAAACAGAGCATACTCTGGGCCACAGATGGATAATAGTTTGTTATCAGAGATACACAATGTAAGAGATACTGTCATCTAAAGTTCACTTACATACCTCTTAGCATTCCCCACTAACAATTCCTACTTTTTAGACAAAGGAATATACAGAATATGAGAATATACAGTTTTACTCTCCAGATCATGCTAAAATATATATTTTAGCATGTAGATTCACAAACCAGTGGTCAAAATACCACCTGGTTGCAAACACTAACATCTGACAAATAATAATATTATTTGAAACACTATAATTGCACACACACAAAAAATGGGCTTCGTGTAGTCAAAGATATATTGCCTAAATAAATAGCATAAAAATAACATAAGGACTATATCATGTTATAAACTTGGTAATTGATTTCATTCATTTCTTCCACTGGGACTTCATTAGAACCTTTGTAATAGACTTGTGAAACAAGAGGCTTTAAGTTAATTTACCCACTGAAGCAGAATCTTGTAATTTTATAGTTAATGACTCTTAATAGCAAATCAAAGATGCCCTGGAGCCATGTGAAAGCAGCTGGGTCACTGGAAAGGATTTCCACCTTCTATCTCATTCATGGAGGTCAGATCAGTGAGGTGGATAAAGATGTTCAGACCCTGATCGGATTTAAGAGGTTAAGTTAGGAGCTTGGCTAATGTATTTCCACCCTGTGGAAGCCACATAGTGTGTTAAAGTGAAAGTGTTAGTCGCTCAGTCATGTCCAACTCTCTTTGGCCCCATGGACTGTAGCCCACTAGGCTACTCTGCCCATGGAATTCTCCAGGCAAGAATACTGGAGTGAGTTGCCATGCCCTCCTCCAGGGCATCTTCCCAACCCAGGGACTGAAACTACATTTCCTGTGTGTCCTGCATTGCAGGCAGATTTTTACCATCTGAGCCACCTATGAATCACCCAGTTTGAGAGGTGACCAGTTGCCCAGAGGTAACCCCATTTTACCTGCACTCTGCTGACTGACCACTGTGAACAGAAGAGGACACCCTTAAATATTTTTTTTTAAGATCTTCTATGTGGACTTTATTTTTAAAGTCTTTATTGAATTTGTATAATCCTGCTTCTGGCTTATGCCTTGATTTTTTGCCTGAGAGGTATGTGGGATCTCAGCTCCCAACCAGGGATTGAACCTGCACTTCCTGCATTGGAAAGTGAAGTCTTAATCATCACAGGACCACCATCCTGGAAGCACTTAAATATTAACAATTATTTAAAATTCCAAAGGACAGGGATATACTCAGAGATACATGATGTAATCAAGTTTCCCAGAGCTGCCTGATAGCTCCTACCAGACTCTACTGATAAATTAATGATGTCTCCAATTCTATTCACAACATGCTTTCACCATGTCATCCTAAACTAAAAGCAGCATTTTATTTTGGTAAATGCAAAACTTGAAAACAGAAATTTTCTAAAAAACATGAGCAATCTTAGAAAACATCACCAAAATGTACTCTGCTTTTGAACCAACACTGACCTTCTGTTCCAAAAGCAATGTGTTTGTTGGGATTGCTGCAAAAGCCTTGTAGCTGGACTTGGTCTTGTATTGCTAGAATGGGGGGTAACCAGAAAGTAAGAATGGGGTTGAAAAGGGGAAAGAATGTGACATAATTTTAGACCAGTTCTACCAAGTTAAACGACACATTATCAAATGAAGGAAACAATGATTATGCTTCAACAACTTGCTTTTGACAGAAAAAATTAGCTCTTCATGTTAATGTTTTATTAGAATGAGAAGCAAAGAAATACCACAGTAAAACATCAGCCTAGGGATTATAGGCAATTATATGCTATATTGTTACAGAATTTAAAAACATTCTTTCTTACACAGTTATATGTAAATTTCTCATTGGCAGTATGCCCTGACAGGAATAATATTGTATAAATATTTGGGGTATTTTTGCTTGATTCTCAAAGGAATGTGGATCTTTTTTTATGGTGCTGTAATTAACAAATATTATTGCAATAAGTTTAACTGAACTCAATACATTCTCTTGCATCATTTAGAAAAAAGTGATCAGAACACATAAAATTCAGCAATTATTTTTAAAAAATAGTATTTTGAATAGATGTGATAGCAATTTAATTCCATAACGGGAAAACTAGAAGGCCATGCTCTTGGTCTTAAATTCATTTTTTAAACTTCATCACCCTCTCCTGCACTTTCCAATACAGTGATATTAAAGAATCAAAAGAAAATATTTCAACTTTTAAGTAGAAGTTGGTGTAATCTAATTCAGTTTTGCAGAGTATTTGGGGTCGAGCATGAGGAAACTGTAGAAATCAGGGTCACAGACATAATCAAAATCCCAGTGTTGACATTGCTCTGGGTGCCAAGTTCAAGGCTCCTCTCACTTCAAAAGCTCCTGTCTCAGGCAGCTTCCCCACCGGACCCAAAGCTGTAGGAAACTGGCACACAGCGCCAGGCTGTCTTCATCCCCTGCAAGCAAACCAAAGGATCTACAGAAGAAGACAGAGTAATCAAGTAAAATTAAAAAATGCCAGGGCCGGAAGAAGCAACGCTTCAGCCCCTTCAAGCCCCAAGTCTTTCTGCTGACCTGGTACAGTAAGCCCCCTACATACGAACAAGTTCCGTTCCAAGGGTGCATTGGTAAGTTCAATTTGTTTGTAAGTCCAACAAAGTTAGCCTAGATACTCACCTAACACATTTGGCTATATAGTACTGTATTATAAAAGGCTTGTAATGCTTTTCATACAAATAAAATGTACATAAAAAACAAACACAAAAAATGAAACATTTTCAAATTTACAGTACAGTACCTTGAACGGTTCAGTAGTACAGTACAAAAGCTGGGATATAGGGGCTGGCATGAATGCTCACATCTTTGAAAGGTTGAAACCTGAAGGTTCATATGTAGGGGACTTACTGCACTGCTACAGTCTCCAGAAAATAACGTATTTAGATTAAGGATTGAAGCAAAATGCCATCTCAGCATGGAGAATAAGAGCTGACATCTATAACTAGGCAAACAACATGCATTGCCTCATTTAATTTTGCAGAATCCCTATAGCTAAACAGTCATTAAGCAAAGGCTATGTGGTGAATTCAGATGACTCATCATCTAAGACCACAGCCCATATAAAATCTAAAAGATTTGGAATTCAGGTCCACCAGGCCCATATTTCTCAATAAGATATCTTCTCCCAAGGAATATCTAAACAGACAAATAATGCAGAAAAAATGTTATTAATATTCCACAGTGGTTTTGTGGATATTTAATTGCAACAACAGTTGCAATAATAATAATAACTAGCAATCACTACAAGCCAGGTACTCTCTAAAAGCTTACTGTGTATTATCTCCTTGAGTTATCAAAACAAACCTATGACATAGATATTATATTACACTCACTTTATATATGGAAACTAAAAGGCTTCCCTAATAGCTCAGTTGGTAAAGAATCCGACTGCAATGCAGGAGATCCCGGTTCTATTCCTGGGTCATCAAGATTCTCTGGAGAAGGGATAGGCTACCCACCCCAGTATTCTGGCCTGGAGAATTCTATGGACTGTATATAGTCCCTGGGGTCACAAAGAGTCGGACATGACTGAGAGACTTTCACTTTCGCTTCAAAGCAGAGAGACACTAAGAAAGAACGTATCTAAGGTCACTAGCTACTAAATCATAGCTGGGATTTGGACATGGGCGTTGCAGGTCAACAGCCATGATTCATCTACCATAGGACCTCACCTCATCTTTCAGGGTGCATATTCATTTATAACCTTTGCTCTCTCCTATCCTCAGCTGCACTAAAGAGTATAGCTGAAAAACTTGGTCAGAGCAATATCTTGCTATTATACATGTAATGCCATATAATCTTAGAAGTGAAATTGAAGGCACTTTGGTTCAACCCCCCAGCCAAAGCATGAATCTCTCCGATCCCTTGTTCAGCCATACCTCCCAAGGTAGCACGTTTAGTTCTGTTAGAATTAGAACAAAATTCTCCTTTATACTGAGATGAAATATGCTTCTGCTAACTTACTCCTAGAAGACATTGGTCCTCTTTTTCCCTGTTTGACTAAGAACTCTCTTCTGTGTGATGGTTATGCAGCTGTTTCTATCAACCCCTTCCTTACTGATCCTCAACTGAAGAACTCCACTATCATTTCCTCCTGTCAATATTCCTTTAACACTTTTTAAATTTAATTTTGATTTTATATTAGAGTATACTTGATTTACAGTGGTGTATTTTTAAAATGATACAAATGATCTTTTTAAAAAACAGATGCAGACTGACAGAATTTGAAAACAAATTTATGTTTACCAAAGGAGAAAGGTGCGGGGAAGGATAAATAAAGAGTGTGGGATTAACATATACACACTACTATATGTAAAATTTTAAAAGATATGTTTAACTAGATGTATTTTTAACACAAGGTAGAATATCATCATCGATTACATGATATTGACAATAAACTCGATTAATACAGTGAAGATAATAATCATAGGAATGGTCTCCTTAGTTTCTGTGGTATGTTTAGAATACAGAAGTGAGTGAAATTAAAGTCATGTTATATTATTGGATCACCATGACTATGCTATAGTCTAAAATTCCTAATTCTTTCATCTCTTTTTAAATCAATTTATTTTAATTGGTGGCTAATTACTTTACAGTATTGTGGTGGTTTTGCCATACATCGACATGAATCAGCCATGGGTGTACGGGTGTCCCCTCATCCAGAATCCCCCCAAATCACTCCCCACCCCCATGGAGAACAGTGTGGCGATTCCTTAAAAAACTGGAAACAGAACTGCCATATGACCCAGCAATTCTACTGCTGGGCATACACACAGAGAAAACCAGAATCGAAAGAGACACATGTACCCCAATGCTCATTACAACACTGTTTACAATAGCCAGGACATGGAAGCAACCTAGATGTCCATCGGCACATGAATGAATAAGGAAATTGTGGTACATAGACACAATGGAATATTACTCTTTCATCTCTTTTTAACATTTGGTTTATATTTGGTTGTCATTGTAAACTGTAAAGATAATTTTATGTTATTTCATGAACCATTTTTATCTTCATTCAAGTCACAAATTAAGGATAGAAAGCTCTTGCCTACTGGATTCTGCCAACCTGGTGTGCATCAATCCATCTTGTAAATTTACTTGGAAACAGCAGTCCAACTAACAGAGTCATTCAACAAATTATTATTGAGTATCTACTTTTTCATGTGCATTGTTCTAAATATTAGAGATTCAGCAGTAAACAGAACTCACAAGACTTTACTCTCTAGAGTTGATATCTCATTGAATGGAAACAAACAAACAATAAACAAGTAGTAAAGTCCTAGAAAGATAAATAATATTCAGAAAATTAAAGTAAGATGATGAGATAGAGAATGATCTCAAGGATGCTTTGGATTAAGTATTCAGGACAAGTGGGAATTCACAGGAATACATCACTAGATCTCTAATAGGTCTAGTAGAAGATAGGAGAAAAGGAAGGTATCTTTCCTTGTTCATGGTATCATGAGAGACATCACAAAAGCTGGAACCTGGAAGGCATTCAACAAATGTCTATTGCTTTAAGAAAATCTCTGACTTCCAATTATAGTTGTTTTTGCAAATATTCACAAACTAAGAAGTTGCTATAATTTTCAGAATTTACCTTGGAATTTTGTGTGAAAAAAATTGCTTGCTTATTTTTTCTGGTAAATCTCTTCTTTTCCACAATTTACAATAGTTTTGCAACAGAAGTAGAAATTTCATCTTTCTTTTTTTGTGATACAATTTTTCTAGACCAGGAGATTGAACATCTTTACAGCAACCAGATGTCCTTTCTCGTACTTCCTGTATCTGGAGCCTTGTGCATCTCTAAGATACATGTTCCTGTCACGGATGAAGGCAAAGTGAGCACGGTCAAGTAGGAAAGACCAAGACTGAATATCGACATATTAGAATCAAGGCACTCCAGAAAAACACCCGCTTCTGCTTCAGTGGCTACACTAAAGCCTGTGACTCTGCAGATCACAGCAAACTGGGAAAAGTCTTCAAGAGATGGGTATACCAGACCACCTGACCTGTCTCCTGAGAAATCTGTATGCAGGTCAAGAAGCAACAGTTAGAACCAGACATGGAACAATGGACTGTTTCAAATTGAGAAAGCAGTACGTCAAGGCTGTATATTGTCACCCTGTTTATTGAACTTATATGCAGAGTACATCAAGCCAAATGCTGGGCTGAATGACTCACAAGCTGGAATCAAGATCGCCTGGAGAAATATCCATAACCTCAGACATGCAGATGACACCACCCTTATGGAAGAAATGCAAAAGGGCAAAATGGTTGTCTGAGGAGGACTTACAAATCGCTCAGAAAAACAGAAGCTAGAGGCAAAGGAGAGAAGGAAAGATATACCCATTTGAATGCAGACTTCCAAAGAATAGCAAGGAGAGACAAGAAAGGCTTCCTCAGCAATCAATGCAAAGAAATAGAGGGAAACAACAGAATGGTAAAAACTAGAGATTTCTTCAAGAAAATTAGAAATACCAAGGGAACATTTCATGCAAAGACGGGCTCAATAAAGGACAGAAACGGTATGGATCAAGACAAGCAGAAGATATAAAGAAGAGGTGGCAAGAATACATAGAAGAACTATAAAAAAAAGATCTTCATGACCCAGATAACCACGATGGTGTGATCACTCACCTACAGCCAGACATCCTGGAATGAGAAGTCAAGTGGGCCTTAGGAAGCATCACCACAAACAAAGCTAGTGGAGGTGATGGAATTCCAGTTGAACTATTTTAATTCCTAAAAGATGATGGTGCAAAAGTGCTGCACTCAATATGACAGCAAATTTGAAAACTCAGCAGTGGTTACAGGACTGGAAAAGGTCACTTTTCATTCCAATCCCAAAGAAAGGTAATGCCAAAAAATGCTCAGACTACCACACAATTGCACTCACCTCACACGCTAGAAAAGTAAGGCTCAAAATTCTCCAAGCCAGGCCTCAACAGTATGTGAACCGTGAACTTCCAGATGTTCAAGCTGGTTTTAGAAAAGGTAGAGGAACAGAGATCAAACTGCCAACATCCACTGGATCATAGAAAAAGCATGAGAGTTCCAGAAAAACATCTATTTCTGCTTTACTGATTACGCCAAAGCCTTTAACTGGGTAGATCACAAAAAACTGTGGAAAATCCTTAAGGAGATGGGAACACCAGACTACATCATCTGCCTCCTGAGAAACCTGTATGCAGGTCAAGAAGCAACAGTTAGAACCAGACATGGAACAACACATTGGTTCCAAGTTGGGAAACGTCTAGGCTGTATTTTGTCACCCTGCTTATTTAACTTATATGCAGAGTATGTCATACGAAATGCCAGGCTGGATGAAGCACAAGCTGGAATCAAGATTGCTGGGAGAAATATCAATAACCTCAGATATGCAGATGACACCACCCTTATGCCAGAAAGTGAAGAGGATCTATAGAGCCTCTTGATGAAAGTGACAGAGGAAAGTGGAAAAGCTGGCTTAAAACTCAACATTCAAAAAACTTAGATCATGGCATCCGGTCCCATCACTTCATGGCAAATAGATGGGGAAACAGTGGAAACAATGACAGACTTTATTTTCTTGGGCTCCAAAATCACTGCAGATGGTGACTGAAGCCATGAAATTAAAAGATGCTTGTTCCTTGGAGGAAAAGCTATGACCAAGCTAGACAGCATATTTAAAAAGCAGAGACATTACTCTGCCAACAAAGGTCCATCTAGTCAAGGCTATGGTTTTTCCAGTAGTCATGTATGGATGTGAGAGTTGGACTATAAAAAAAGCTGAGGGCTGAAGAATTGATGCTTTTGAACTGTGGTGTTGGAGAAGAATCTTGAGAGTCTCTTGGATTGCAAGGAGATCCAATCAGTCCATCCTAAAGGAGATCAGTCCTGAATATTCATTGGAAGGACTGACGCTGAAGCTGAAACTCCAGTACTTTGACCACCTGATGAGAAGAATTGATACATTGGAAAAGACTCTGAGGCTAGGAAAGATTGAAAGTGGTAGAATAAGGGGACAACAGAGGATGAGATGGTTGGTTGGCATCACTGACTCATTGGACATGAGTTTGAGCAAGCTTTGGGAGTTGATGATAGATAGGAAAGCCTGGTGTGCTGCAGTCCATGGGGTTGCAAAGAATCTCACATGACTAAGCAACTGGACCGAACTGAACTGAATGGCAGAAAGTGAAGAGAAACGAAAGAGCCTCTTAATGAGGGTGAAAGACGACAGTGAAAAAGCTGGCTTGAAACTCAACATTTAAGAAAACTAATGGCATCTGGTCCAATCACTTCATGGCAAATATATGGGGAAAAGGTGGAAACAGTGGCAAATTTTATTTTCTTGCACTCAAAAATCACTGCAGATGGTGAGTGCAGCTATGAAATTAAAAGACGCTCCTTGGAAGAAAAGGTATGACAAACCTAGAGAGCATATTAAAAAGCAAAGACATCATTTTGCCAACAAAGGTGCATACAGTCAAAGCTATGGTTTCTCTAGTAGTCATGTACAGATTATGAGAGCTGGACCATAAAGAAGGCTGAGCACAGCAGAATTGAAGCTTTTGAACTGTGGTGCTGGAGGAGTCTTGATTGTCCCTTGGACTCCAAGGAAATCAGACCAGTCAATCCTAAAGGAAATAAGTCTTGAATATTCATTGTAAGGACTGATGCTGAAGTTGAAGCTCCAATACTTTGGCTACCTGTTGAGAAGAGCCAACACTTTTAAAAAGACCCTGATGCTGGGAAAAACCAAAGGCAAAAGGAGAAGGGGCCAGCAACAGATGAGATGGCTAGATAGCATCACTGACTCTTATTGCCATAAGAGATGCCTTTTATGTCCACTATATTTCCTCTGTGTTTTCTTAACAATATTCTAATTTGGAACATATTTATTCTTCAGCATTTCAAGGCTTCCAGGTATTAAATCAAATATATTGACTTCTCTTCTTGGGTTTAAAATTACAAATCACTCCAGTCACTATAATTATAACTCAAATAATAATAATAGGCTGTAATATTAAAGACTGGAATCACCATTAACAAATCATACAAGGTAGAACCAATGAGGCTGACTTTGAATCCAGCAAAAAATTCAATGATAACTATTGTATCTCTTTAATTTACAATCTATGCTTTGAACCATCATTCAATAAATATTTCTTAAATATCTACTACATGACAGGTGCAGGGCAAAGTTTAAGTTTAAAAAAAGAACTGGTATTTTGTAAGGAAGTTTATCAGAGTTAATTCTATTTATAGGCAATGCTAGATATTGCAACATAAGTCCTGGGTATGACGATGAGGAAAGCAAGAACACCCTTCCCCTTCAGAAAATATTTCCCACCACTGTTGTCACCATCACCCCTTCATTGTGTGTGGGTGTATGCATGCTAAGTCAGTTCAGTTGTGTCCGAGTTTATGCGACCCCATGGATTGTAGCCTGCCAGGCTCTTGTGTCTGTGGGATTCTCCAGGCAAGAATACTGGAGTGGATTGCCATACCCTCCTCCAAGAAATCTTCCCAACCCAGAGATGGAACCTGTGTCTCTTACATCTCCTGCATTAGCAGGCAGGTTCTTTACCATTAGCGCCACCTGGGAAGCCCAGGTAAAAGTGTTAGTCACTCAGCTGTGCCAAGTCTGTGGACCCTATGGACTGTAGCCCCCCAGGCTCTTCTGTCCATGAGCTTTCCCAGGCTAGAATACTGGAGTGGGTAGCCATTCTCTTCTCCAGTGGATGTTCCCGACCCAGGGATTGAACCCAGGTCTCCTGCATTGTAGGCAGATTCTTTACTGTCTGAGCCACCAGGAAAGCCCCACCCCCCATCACTGACACGCTAAATTCACCACAGGCTCTAGTAATAAAGAGCTAAGCGACCTCAGAACAAACTGTACTACTTGCCTTGAGAATCAGGGATTTGAACTCATGGTTACACTTTCAGTCCAGTCAGCTTCTCTGCATACATGTATCGCATGGCTGAGAGCATCAGCCAAATGTCCACTTCCTGCTACTCAGGGACCATGTTTACACTGCCCTAGTTAGAGTCTCCCTGAGACGAAAGCTCAAGCCAAGCCCTGATACAATTCACAGAAGGAGGCTGCCCAGACACGTCCCTTACATCTGAGTTACTGGCAGAACGCAAGGTCCACACTGAGCCTGGTAACTGAAGCAGTGTGGGCGTAGCAGGCTGGCTGTAGACAACGGCCAGGCAGAGAAGGTGCAAGCTACTAGGAGAAGTTTCCCGAACAGTACTTCCCAGGTTCCTTCTCCACAGCCGATTTATTTTTTTGTGTTTCTACAAATGTATAGCATTTATTTCATTGTATTACAAGATTTTGCCATCCTTATTAGCCTCATAGGTCATTTAAAGGAGATATTTTATATTATTTCCAACACCTGGAACCAACCTGGAAAAGAACAAATGTTCAGCAAATATTTGTTGACTTAAATTGAAGTATTTAATTAAAAATTACAGTAAGATTCAGGAAGTATTAAAAAAAACAAAATTTTAATTCCTCATCTGTTGTTCACGACTTAGAAAAGTCTCTTCTTTGAGTTAAACTGCACAATCACCCCTTAGTAAAAATGCATAACTCCCTGAGGATTAAAAAAATAGGGCTTTGGTCAACCACTGTCACTTGAGTGTGAATCCTTCCTAAGACAAGTTTGGGAAAGCTAGCTGAAGAGAAGCAAAAGAATGGGATACAGAATTGGTTAGTTCTGAGATGGCAGGGATGTGACAATTGTGAAAATCTAGAATCCCCAGAAAGGTGCCAAGGTGGAGGATGTGGAGGGGAAGACAGTGGGAGAAAAGCAAGAAAAGTAAATAAAATGATACACATGTCTAGCATAAACTATTTTAATGGCATTTTACATACAGCTGGCTTTGATGATGGCTGAACGTTTGCTAATCTACCTACAAAACATACCCAGAAACACTATCTTCTCCTTCACTGCCACCAGAGCCTCCATCATCCATCACTCCCCACCCCCAGGAGGTTGCAATAGCTTCCTAAAGTCTCCTATTATCCCTCTCACCCTCTAACGGTCACAGCAAAGCAGCAAGATAGATCAAATTATGTCAAATGAATGAAAGTGGGTCATTTGTAGAGACGTGGATGGACTTATAGAGACTGGCATACAGAGTGAAATAAGTCACAAAGAGAAAAACAAATACTTTATATTAAAATGCATATGTGGAATCTAGAAAAATGGTGCAGATGATCTTATGTGCAAAGCAGAAATAGAACTTGGACATAGAAAATAAATATATGGATACCAAGTGGGGAAGGGAAGTGGGATGAATTGGGAGATTGGGATTCACATATATACACCATCGATAGGTGTATATAAGATACAAAACTAACCGATGAGAACCTACTGTATCACACAGGGAACTCGACTCAGTGCTATGCAGCGACCTAAATGGGAAGGAAATCAACACACGAGGGGATGTATGTGTATGTGCGACTTCCCAGGTGGCTCAGTGGTAAAGAATCTGCCCGCAACACAGAAGACGTCGGTTCTGTCCCTGAGTCAGGAAGATCCCCTGGAGAAGAAAATGACAACCCACTCCAGCATTCTTGCCTGGGAAATCCCATGGGCAGAGGGCCCTTGTGCAGGCTATAGTCCACGGGGCTGTAAAGAGTCAGACTTCACTGAGTGACCAAACAACAACAATATGAACATGTGCAGCTAATTCACTCTGCGGTAAAAGAGAAGCTAACACACATTGTAAAGCAACGACACTTCAATAAAGGTCAAATAAATTTAAAAAATAAGACACCCCAGTGGTTCCCTGACTTACTCAAATTAAACATCAAAGATTTAATATAGTAAAGAGTCCAAAATGCAGTACTTGGATGCAATCTCAAAAACGACAGAATGATCTCTGTTCGTTTCCAAGGCAAACCATTCAATATCATGGTAATCCAAGTCTATGGCCCAACCAGTAACACTGAAGAACCTAAAGTTGAACGGTTCTATGAAGACCTACAAGACCTTTTAGAACTAACACCCAAAAAAGATGCCCTTTTCATTATAGGGGACTGGAATGTGAAAGTAGGAAGTCAAGAAACACCTGGAGTAACAGGCAAATTTGGTCTTGGAGCACAGAATGAAGCAGGGCAAAAGCTAATAGAGGATTTTCAAGAGAATGCACTGGGCAGAGCAAACACCCTCTTCCAACAACACAAGGTATGACTCTACACATGGACATCACCACAGAGTCAATACCAAAATCAGATTGACTATATTCTTTGCAGCCAAAGACGGAGAAGCTCTATACAGTAAGCAAAAACAAGACCGGGAGCTGACTGTGGCACAGATCATGAACTCCTTATTGCCAAATTCAGACTTAAATTGAAGAAAATGGGGAAAAACACTAGACCATTCAGGTATGACCTAAATCAAATCCCTTATGATTATACAGTGGAAGTGAGAAATAGATTTAACGGACTAGATCTGATAGACAGAGTGCCTGATGAACTATGGATGGAGATTCGTGACATTGTACAGGAGACAAGGATCAGAAATGCAAAAAAGCCAAATGGCTGTCTGAGGTGGTCTTACAAATAGCTGTGAAAACAAGAGAAGCAAAAAACAAAGGAGAAAAGGAAAGATATTCCCATTTGAATGCAGAGTTCAAAAGAATAACAAGAGGAGATAAGAAAGCCTTCCTCAGTGATTAATGCAAAGAAATAGAGAAAAACAATAGGAAAGACTAGAGATCTCTTAAAAGAAAATTAGAGATATCAAGGGGACATTTCATGCAAAGATGGGCTCATTAAAGGACAGAAATGGTGTGGACATAACAAAGCAGAAGAGATTAAGAAGAGGTGGCAAGAATACACAGAAGAACTATACAAAAAAGATCTTCATGACCCAGATAATCATGATGGTGTGATCACTCACCTAGAGCGAGACATCCTGGAATGTGAAGTCAAGTGGGCCTTAGGAAGTATCACTACAAAGTTAGTAGAGGTGATGGAATTCCAGTTGAGCTATTTCAAATCCTAAAAGATGATGCTGTGAAAGTGCTGCACTCAATATGCCAGCAAATTTGGAAAACTCAGCAGTGGACACGGGACTGGAAAAGGTCAGTTTTCATTTCAATCCCAAAGAAAGGCAATGCCAAAGAATGCTCAAAACTATCACACAATTGCACTCATCTCACACGCTAGTACAGTAAAGCTCAAAATTCTCCAAGTCATGTTTCAGCAATACATGAACCATAAACTTCCAGATGTTCCAGATGGTTTTAGAAAAGCCAGAGGAACCAGAGATCAAATTGCCAACATCCACCAGATCATTAAAAAAGCAAGAGAGTTCCAGAAAATCATAGATGGTTTTGACTATGCCAAAGCCTTTGACTGTGTGGATCACAATCAACTGTGGAAAATTCTGAAAGAGATGGGAATATCAGGTCATCTGACCTGCCTCTTGAGAAACCCGTATGCAGGTCAGGAAGCAACAGTTAGAACTGGACATGGAACAACAGACTGGTTCCAAATAGGAAAAGGAGTACATCAAGGCTGTATATTGTCACCCTGTTTATTTAACTTATATGCAGAGTACATCATGAGAAACACTGGGCTGGAGGAACACAAGCTGGAATCAAGATTGCCAGGAGAAATATCAATAACCTCAGATATGCAGATGACACCACCGTTATGGCAGAAAGTGAAGAAGACCTAAAAAGCCTCTTGATGAAAGTGAAAGAGGAGAGTGAAAAAGTTGGCTTAAATCTCAACATTCAGAAAACTAAGATCATGGCACATGGTCCCATCACTTCATGGCAAATACATGGGGAAACAATAGAAACAGTGGCTAACTATATTTTTCTGGGCTCCAAAATCACTGCAGATGGTGACTGTAGCCATGAAATAAAAAGATGCTTACTCCTTGGAAGGAAAGTTATGACCAACCTAAAAAGCAGAGACATTACTTTGTTGACAAAGGTTCATCTAGTCAAGGCTACGGTTTTTCCAGTGGTCATGTATGGATGTGAGAGTTGGACTATAAAGAAGCTGTGCACAGAAGAACTGATGCTTTTGACCTGTGGTGTTGGAGAAGATTCTTGAGAGTCCCTTGGACTGCAAGGAGATCCAACCAGTCCATCCTAAAGGAGATCAGTCCTGGGTATTCATTGGAAGGACTGATGTTGAAGCTGAAACTCCAATATTTTGACCACCTGATGCGAAGAGGTGACTCATTGGAAAAGACCCTGATGCTGGGAAAGACTGAAGGCAGGAGGATAAGGGGACGAGCAAGGATGAGATGGTTAGATGGCATCACCGACTCGATGAACATGAGTTTGGGTAAACTGAGGGAGCTGGTGGTGGACAGGGAGGCCTGGTGGGCTGAGGTTCATGGGGTCGCAAAGAGTTGGACACAACTGAGTGCCTGAACTGAACTGTGCTAAATATCTTGTGATAATCTATAAGGGAAGAGAATCTGGAAAATATATACACACACACACACACACACACACACACTGAATCACTTTGCTGTACATCTGAAACTAACACAATATTGTAAATCAACTATGCATCAGTAAAAGTAAATAAAGTAAAATAAAATTTAAAATATTGAAGACTCAGAAGTGGTCCACAAGTCCTCCTAGGACCACGCTCTCCCAGTTACATCTCCCTCTGACAACCACAGCTTCCCCCGCTCACTCTACTTTGCCACGCTGGCTCCCTATCTGTTCTTTGTTCCGGCCTGGTGGTCTGTGGCCTTAGGAATTTTTCCTGACTATACTCTCTCAAGAAGCATCACCTCCACGGATGTCACCCTCTCAAAGAAACCTATCTCCACCACCCAATATAAATTTATGAAAACCACCACCTCTTACCCTGATAGACTTTTCTCCAAACCACTATGATCTTCTCATAGACAAGACAATTTACTTATTGAGGAGGGAGGGTTGTTTCTCTTTCACCATAGATTATAAACGTTCTTTTAGCAGGCATTTTGTGCAATTTTATTGGTTTCAACATCTTCACAACTTTGAAATGTATACATAATAAGCACTCAATGCATATTGATTGTAGGAATGAGTGATTTGTTTTGAACCCAGATTAAAACCTCCATTTTTCCTCATGAAGGTACATTTCATATTGTTTGTTTCCCAGATTACATGAGGATCAGCAGAAATGGAGAAAGTCACATAGAAGCTTACCACCAAGTTTCCAGTGTGATATATTTGGAAATGTTATGATGCCTTAAAGGAATGAGAGTTTATAAATAAAACATCAGCTGTAAAAGTTCAGGAAATATCAAAAAGCTCCCAAATGATTATCTAAATAAGCTATGTGCCTAGACAGCGTTCAAGCCAGGGCAGCCACACCACTGGACCCTCACAGAGTTCTAGACCATCATCAGTGAGGAGCAAAATGAATGAGTTTTTGATATAATGACCATCCCAAATTTCCATATGGAATGCCATGATAACCCACTAGGAGAAAAATATAAACTATTTTATAAGTGAAGGCCAAATATATTAGAAGCCCAAATACAACTCTGTGAATTAGTTTTCTGATATTCAGGCTTCCCCAAGGTGAAAAGAAAGGTCTCCAACAATATACATGTTGCTCAAAGAGCCATGGGAGCAACACTCAAGGAGACACCCATCCTGTCCAGGGCCATGATTATAATGTGAAGTTGTATTTTCAAACATAGCTGAAATTAAAATGTAGCCATTACATTATATAGACTCAGAACCTTAAGATTCTATCTATGAGAAAGAAATATCAGACACGTCTTATCCCTGAATTTAGCTCAGCATTATCCAGCTGTTTCATTTTATTTTCATATAAAAGGAGAATAGGGCCCAGGCTTGGAACTAATACCTTTCAAGCACTGATGTTTTAATTTGATCATCTTCTGTATTATAGGACCACTCTCCTTTGGGGATCTGGCACTGAGGGAAGCTGATCTAAATCTGAAACTCTTTGACTTCAAAGAGGGTACTGTGCTCAGGTTAGAACCACAGTGGAAAGAGCCAGATAAGAAACTCCATAAAAACACGGAAACTATTTGATATCCCAAAGCTTTTGTCTATTTCCTCCTATCAATCTATAAAATAATCTTAGCAATTTAAGCAAAGCTAGTCAAACATCAAAAGAAACTGGAAATTGGGGTAAGCTTATCTCTTCCAGTATCCATCAGTGTTCATTTTAATGAACTTTTTATACTCAAGTTTATATATATGTATGTGTGTGTGTGTGTGTGTTTGTGAATCCCCTGGTGCCTCAGACGGTAAAAGAGTCTGCCTGCAATTCGGGATACCCAGGTTCTATCCCTGGGTCGGGAAGATCCCCTGGAGAAGGACATGGCAACCCACTCCAGTATTCTTGCCTGGAGAATCCCATGGATGGAGGGGAATGGTGGGCTACAGTCCATAGGGTTGCAAAGAGTCAGACACGACTGAGCAACTTCACTTTACTTTCTTTCACACACACACACATATATATATATATATATAAAATTCTCTCTCTCTCTCTCTCTCTCTACATATATATATATATACATATATATATATATATATATATATATATACACACACACACACACATATGTATACACACACACACACACGGGCTGATTTTTACCTAGAGAGATAATAGCAAAAAAAACAAGGAGGAAATAAATATGATAAAGAAGAGTGTTATTCAAGAGAAACTAATTTTTCAGAAGTTATTAGAAACTTTATCCATTATATGAAACATTTTTCTGTTCAAAGAAACAGATAAAAATGGATAAATTATCACCACTCTTCATATTTTAATACAGTTCATCAAATTTTATCATGCATTTCTATAAGCTTAAATTATATGAACTTGGAAATAAAGAAACTAAACAGGAATAAATAAAGCAAATGCCAAGAATTCTTCAATACTGGGAGTAGTAAGTGAGCTGTGAAGGAACAGGTCATCAAAAAACTTGATTTTAGGACAAAAAGATTTTATCAGAACTCCCTTCAGGCTCATCCTCTTCCAACTCTTCAAAAACAGGACAAAACATAAACAAAGCGAAGTGAACCACAAACAGAAACTCTCTAAAGAAGCCAGTGGAGTAAAACTACTTTTCACAAAGGTAAAGAATAATTTAAGAATAACGCAGTGTGGTTTAAGAGGTAATTGTCAATAAATTCAGGAAAAGGTAATGTTTAAATCACCAGGGTTTTTTTTCTTAATATATCACAAGTGAATTCCATAATAATATATATGTATTGAAAAAATAACCACCAGCTCATTTACTTCAAATAAACCACTTTTTCAAATTTAAAATTAGGTTAAAAGATTTCTTCCATCCCATTTGCTTTTTAAAATAGAAGGACTTCATAATCTGGAAAATTACATTTTAAAATGATCCAAATATTATATCAATTGATCATTCTAATCATCATCTCATAATGATGATTTCCTTCCTAAGAACTAATAAATCAAGCTAAAATTATAATGAATATGAGTTATTGCTTTGTTGCAGTAAATCTCAGTTTAAAAAAAAATGACTTCAAGATTCGGTAGACTTCAATTAATATAACTGTCATCTCAGTCAGCATAAGAAACATTACCTGAGCAAGCTATTCATTGAACAACAGTTTCTTGGTACAGAGAATGGAGAAAATAATATGACCAATCTTATACGGTCATAACAAAACTAACAGACATAGTCTCTTCTAATTAAATTTTAACAGCTTTGTGTAACTACTATGATGGTTCATGATTCACAGAGAGTATTTGATCTCTGTTACTGTAATTATCACTGCTATTATCACTAGTTGATGAAAAGACCAGTATTCTTATGTGTCCACATACACTCATCTGGGACCATCTTCTGTATATTTGGTCAGGTCGTTTAACATTTCTGAAATGCCAACTGCTTTCCTCTTCATTAAGCTAAATCCTAAACATTTCCAACAGGCCTGACATTTATGATAACTTCCCTCACTAACCATATTCCATAACAATATTTCTCTGAATTCAGTGACCTTTTATACATAATCTGTATTATACTGTTAATATTGCCTTGTCCTTGTTTTCTAGATTTACTGTAAATTTACTAAGTCTCTACAGCTTCTCCACATTATATATACATATATATGTATGTGTGCGTGCGTGCTAAGTCGCTTCAGTTGTGTCCGATCCTTTGTGATCCTACGGACTGTAGCCTGTCAGGCTCCTCTGTCCATGGAATTCTCCAGGCAAGAATACTGGAGTGGGCTGTCATTTCCTTCTCTAGGGGTCTTCTGACCCAGGGATATAGCCCACGTCTGATTCCTGCATTGGCAGGAGGGTTCTTTACCACTAGCGCCACCTGGGAAGCTCAGATATATGTATGCTTTTCTGCTAAATAAAAAATTGTTTTTTAAGACAAAGGATTATCTTTTCCTTAAAAATAAAACACACATCCTCTAAAAAGCTAGTACAGCGGTGGGCATACAGTAGATGTCTAATGCACACTTTTAAGGTGAATCGTACTATAACCTTAATAGGTTAAGATCTTGTTAATACAAGATCATGTGGCTCTTTCATCTTCCCCATGATAAGTTCACCACCCCAACAGTGATAAAGTTGAACACAATCTCCATGGAATCAACCTGGATGCTCTAATGGTGTTATTTCAACGCACTGAAGTGAAAATCCCAATCCCCTTCTAAATTCAGGCATTTTCATAATTTTATTTCATGTGTATAATAATGACTGAATTCTAAGCTATCTATCTAACCACAGATAAACTCCACATCATAAGTTACATGGGAACAGCTGGGAAGCTGGCAGAGGTGCCATTCTAGAGCAGAGGTGCCTTCTTCCAGGACAAATAAACCATGAATGCTATGGGTAATTCCTTCAAATGTTTCCCTTCTCACATTAAGATAGATGCTGATCCACATCCTTGTTCAACAGGTTATGTCAGAGCATATAAAAGTCAATATTTCTCCTCTCTTAGATTCTATTTCCCTATACCCAGCCTGTCCACTCTTTCTGTATTTTATAATCATTACGTATTTAGTGTTTAGAATAAAGCAAATAGTTTTCACATACAAAGGAAATTTCTATTCTATTTTGCCATATATATATTAATATATAACTAAGCACATATTGATTTAGCTTGAGGTTTATGGAAAGCAATAAAGAAATCAACATTGTAGAAGGGGAAAAAATTAATAATAATAAATAAATGCCAGCAAAGGAAATAGAAAGTTTTCAAATTGACTTTGCAATCATTTGGGGCTTGACATATAAAATTCCGTTTTACACTAATCCTATCTACTATTCTATCAGTATAGGATATCTTGGTGGTTAATAGGGTTCATGTTATTAAATAAATCATAAATGTATCATATTCCCAAATCTCATCTAACTGCTCTAAATTCCATCTTTGGGATCAATAATATAACTCATTATGCCTGGGAAAAAATGCCCTTAAGGCCATAGATATAAAAAGTTACCATAAGAGGATTTGCAAAATCAAAGAGGTTTTCAGAAACATGCACAATTTTAAACAGATTATAGTTCATCCACACATTCAAATATACCAAGTCTTATGTCCTTTTGTACTACCTCCTTGTAGGAGCAGAATGAATATCATAATCATTGATTTTCCCCTGGAAAGAAAATTCTGTATTTCAAAAGCAGCATGCACCATGCAACGTGCAAAAGAAATACCTTGGGTTTCTTATTCTCAGGGCCTGCTGACATGGACAAGGTACAAGGTGCACTCAGCTCCTGGGTTCTTGTTAGAGAGAAGGGAGGTGATGGGGCTGAGACAGATGACCTGTGCTCAGTTACAGAGCTTTCGGGTTTCCCAAGTCTTGAAGGCAGGGTAAGATCTGGGTGCAGCGCGGAGGGGCTGAGCTGGCGTGCTTTTGTGGGAGGATTAGCCAGGGGGAGAGCAGAGGGCCCCAGACGGGGAAGAGAGGCAGAGCTGGAGCTGGAGACAGGGGCTGGGCGTGGAGTGGACAGAGTCTGCCCTTGGCCAGAGGCCGGCGCTTGTGCGCTTCTGGATCGGTTTATCAGGTTTGAAAGAGCTGGGGACGGATGGTAGCGTCTCTCTGGTGAGGAGAGCCTGGCCCTTGGGTTAGTGGGAGGAGACACAGAAGACGATGTGGAGGAAGGTGATGGAGAAGCATGGGAGCAGATATCCCTGGGCTTTCCCGGGCCTCTGGAGTCAGCATCCTGCCTACCCTTGGAAGACAGAGGAGAAAAGCTTGGAGGGACGGGAGGCAGACCCACAGAGCTCGAGGTACCGGTCTGCAGCTGGGAAGTCACTGGGCTGCTCTTCAGAGTCGGGGATGGCATTTTCTCTACAATCACAGAAGCGAAACTGCTACTGCCCTGTTTTGGGGGAGAGAGGGCCAATGCCTGGGGAGAGGGAGCAGCTTTGGTGGGAGAAGAAAAGGGGAAGGATGGCTGGCTGAGGTGGGAAACCGGGTTTTCCCTTTGCTCTGGAGACCCCGATCGCAGGGAGCAACTCGAGAGGGATTTCTTAGGTGTGGGTGGGGTTTGTTTGGCTTTTTGATCAAGCGTGAGCGTGGAGGACGCCAGGGAGTTGAGAGAGAAGGTGGGACAGGAGGCCGGGGAAAGGGGCCTTTGGTGAGAAGGGCTGGACTTGAGGATGGCAGTGAGAACGGAAAGCCTGGAGGGCACCAGGGGTTTCACCCCTGGCCTTGAGAGGCTCCCGCTGGAGGACGCTTGGCTACAGACCGTGGAGGAAGAGCCGTGGAAAGGGGAGGGGAAAGCTTTGGGACTCGGCGAGAGCGAGTGCGTGACGATGCGGACAGGGATGTAGGAGGCTGCACCCGACTTCAGAGAAGCACCGGAGGCTGGTGAAGGAGAAGAGGCTCTCGGACTCTCTTTGGGACTAAGGACGTTCGAGGTGACCGTCTTCTTGAGGACTTCGGGAGGCTGCCCCGGGTTCTGCTGTGCTGTACTTGGACCTGACACCTGAGCGGGCTGGGGGACCTGCGACGTCGAGGACATGCCCTTCGGTGCAAAAAAGGGTGCAGAGTGAGCGGAAGTTTGAAAGTACGTAGTTGTTTCTTCCACCAGGGCCCCACGGGCATCCAGCCTCCTCGAGTGGAACTCCTCCAGGACAGAGGCGCCGGCGAGCTCGCCTGGGGCAGGTGGTGTTTTCTGATTAGTTGGAGAAACAAAGGAGAAAGCAGGTGGTTTACAGGCAAGCTGCTCAGAGGCAGTGGGAGAAGTTAACTAGAGGAAAGAGAAATAGACAGGGTCATAGGACATCATTTGTGAAACTGTCAAAGCATTCTTGTCACTCCTGTGTTTATGCAAACAGTCCTATTCGTTTACACAAGGAAGCCCTTAAACCTCCCCCAAAATGGAAGAAACTCAGTTTTGCTAATGAGGCGTTTCTTTGAATTTGAAATAAAATATAAATAAATGGTGAACTCTTAGACACTAGATCTCATTTATTCCCCGGAATAAACATCACTATAAAATTGTATTTGCATGTCTCCCTTTGGAAAGTAATTCATTGACAAAATCTAAAAGAGTTATCTTCTTTTGGAATTGGGTGATTTGAAAAGATTTAAATCATCATTAATACAAATTTCAAAATGCACTTCGGAAAAGGAAATAGCTTTTCTTCCATTGTAAGACTATAAACCATAATATGATAAAAATGATTATAATCTTTCAAAAGTTTAACACACTTTGTTTAAAATTCTAAAAACTTGGACTTTTCTTACACATTGTAAACCTGAAAATAATGCCCAGAATTCAAAATTTACAGCACCCAACATCACCATACAGTGATAAATTGAGAATGAAAGCCAAGGGTGAAATAGGGATGGAGTTTTAGTTCATGAAAAATATTTTCCCTAATTACTTGTCAGAATGAACAGTTAACAAATGATGTGAGTTATGCTGGAAGGAATGAATAGATAAGCAGAGTACTTTACAAATGCAATCTGCCTGAAACAATGCAATTCACCAATCCACATCAAATAAAAAGAAAATAAAGAAATAATGTCCCAAAGTGGTTAGGGAGAGCCCATAAAATAACTGGGTATCTGTATTCCTGTGCTATTTTAAAAAATTATCCAGTATTTTAAGACAAGTACTGAAATTATAAATGATTCTAAAGCCAAATCTTTTAAAGAGTGGTTTCCTTTCAAAATTATTGATTGGAGTCTATCAGTCCATAAGGGGAAGGAAAATATTTGTACCAAAAAAGAATTTAGAAAATATGTTATCAAAAACATTAATAAATATTTATTGTTATATATGTATATATAATATATAATAATATATATTGCAGTATATATCAGAAAAGCTTACAACCATAATAAATAACTTAGCAAGAGCTTCATTTATAAACTCAGTAAAAGATATTTCTTGATTTTGCTTTTTAACATGTTAAAAAGGTGCCCATCAGACCGAATGCAAAGATTTTCACATCAGAGTTTTGAGTCCTAAAAATATTTAAAACTGATAAATGCAAACAACTCATCCGAAACGTATATGTTTCTGAACTAATGCAACCAAAATATTCCTTTCTTTTCATATGTAAATTTGTTTATAAATTTCCAACACAGAATTCTTGCCACATAAATAATTTTTGAGTAATTTTGGCATGTAACCCAGAATATCTGAAAATCAGGGATAATTGAAAATCAAGCAGAATTCAGTAAAACTGAGATAGAAAGTTTAACAACCTCCTCACATATGTTTTACTTAGAAACAATTCTGCTTATCCAGTGTTTGTAAAACCAACTTATAAGATTAGCTGTAAGTGAAAGTTTTTCTGTTTCCAATGATTGATCTCTTCTCACAGAAGGAATGAAGAAATTTCAAGACATGTAGAGTCTCTTTTTATATTATGCCATAGCTTTAGGTATAAAAAAATTTAAATTAATCACAGCCACAAAAATCCCATTACCTTTTCAGCCATGTTTCCAAATAACTTCATTTTATATAACAAACTCACTAATTCATCCTGATTGTCCTGTTAAAATCACAGGACTGTGATTTTGAGGGACTCATCAAAAGAAAAGACTCTTCTCTCCAACTTCCTCAAGACCATGGCTTCTAATTACCAAACATTCTATTGCATGAAGTCCTGTCTTACCTAATATAAGTAATTCTAAAACTTGATTGTTGAAGAACTAAGAAAAGTTCAAAGAGAAAGATTTTGAAAAGTCTAAGAGTGTTCTTACTACATTTTTCTAATAAATGTATTAATAAGCATTTGTAATATATATTTTTCTAATTTTATATTATCCTAGTTTATACTAAAATAAAAATGTGGTACCATATTCTTATAAAATTTCCAGGAGAGGAAAATGCCTTTTGTAACAAAAGAGATTCATTTCTTGAGTTCCTCTTATGAATAAGTTTAAAAAAAAAAAAGAGGGTATAAAGACATGAATAATTTTTTCTTATTTTTATTAGACATGAATAATTTTATGCAGAAAGAAAGGATGGATACCTGTCAAAATTTAGTCAACTTACTCAGAATAGGCCTTTTATTTTACTTCTCACCTGTAAACCCCTTACAGGAAATGATAATACACTTCTCTAAGATGCCTGCAAGTTATTTCAACCCCTTCATCCTCTCGCATTAATACCCTCTGTTCTGTTCTCTAGGTTTGTTACTGATGCACTAATTCCTTCTCTCTCAAGCCTGTTCTCTGTCTTCTCCTCCATTTATTTTCTAACCTGACCTTTTTTGATGCCTTTGCTTCAGAAACTTCTCTAAAAACACTGCTGACCATGTTCTGTTATCCCCAGCTCTCTTCTGACTCCTTGAGACCCCCTTACCATACACCTCCTTCAAAATCATTTTCAAAGCAAACTCCCTAACTATCCTTCCTCCCAGCCTCCCCCACTGGCAACTATAAATTCCTTCTGTAAGTCTGTGAGTCTGTATCTGCTTTGTAAATAAATTCATTTCTATCATGTCTTAAAAAAAAAAAAAAAAGCTTTCTCCTAGAAAAACTATCCTGAGCTCTGAATACATTCACAATAATCTCTGGAACAGAGGATGCTTGCAATGTTCTGCTCTCATCAGGTGGATGGTCTTAATCCTAAATCCACCCTTGGATCCTACATAACAGAGATTATCAGTAACTTGAACAACCAATCTCTGTAATAGAGTTGCCCTGTCATTTTAGTAAGTCTAAAATTAACTGTTTCTCAACAGTTTTCACAATAGCCAACATATGGAAATAACCTAAACGTCCTTCAGCAGATGAATGGGTAAAGAAGATGTGATACACACATAAAATGGAATACTACTTAACCATAAAAAGGATGAAATAACACCATTTGCAGCAACATGGATGCAACTAGAGATTGTCATACTAAGCAAAGTAAGTCAGAAAAAGAAAGATAAAACCATACGGTATCACTTACATGTGGAATCTAAAATACGACACAAGCAAACCTAACTTCGAAAAAGAAACAGACTCACAGACATAGAAAATAGACTTGTGGTTGCCAAGGGAGAAAGGTTTGGGGGAGAGATGAGTGGGAGACTGAGGTTAGCAGATACAAACTATTACATGTAGGATGGATAAACAAGATCCAACTATACAGCACAGAGAACTATATTCAGTATCCTATCATAAACCATAAAGAAAAAGAATATGAAAAAATGTATATATATATATGTATAATTGAATCATTTTGCTGTACTGTAGAAATTAACACACCATTGTAAATAAACAAAACTTCAATAAAAATTAAACAAATAAAATTAACTGCTTCTGTGTATATTCAGTTTTTTCCCAGTGTGTCCATGGATTCTGAAACATCAGACTCAAAGCCAGAGTGCCTGATCTGCTGCCTGTGTTCTGAATAGCTACCAAGATTTGAACCAAGTTGGTCCATATATGTAGCTGTACTCTTTCCCCTCAATTGATAACAGTCATGCAAGGCAGAAACTTCTGATTCTCCCATGTCCTCAAATGCAGTCCTTACACTATAAGAGCTAGGTCTCCCAAACATACCTACTGCTCTGTCCTCTTCTCACGGATGGACATTCATAGTGTCATCAACACCTCCCCCATATCTACCATGAACCGATTGTTCCTTCACAACAGAACCCTTCTCTTACAACCCAGTCTCATCTCCCTCAACCCCTGCTAGTTTGCATTTTAGGTTTTAAAAATACTTTTTTAATCTCAACCTTTTGCAGTTACTGTCAACATTCTGTCTTGTTCTTTTGCAGATCCACTTGGCAAATTGTTATTCTTAAATCAGTCCCACCAACTGCCTTATGTTCCTAGATCTAGTTTACTTAAAGCTGCTATTTTAAAAATCTAACATAATCCTGTCGATTGGCAGGGCCATTGCACTTATTTATGAGTTTGTCCTGCATAAGGGTATCAGCTGAGAGTGAGACAGACGTTTTCTGAATGAGGCAGAGGGGGTCCCTGTCTCTAATTCACCCGTGCGCTGGTAAGGCACTGTGGATGGACACCAATATAATGTAAGCTCTGTAAATCTCAGCAGGGCTGTGTACCACTCACCTTTTGTGTGGATTGTCTGGGATTGTTTTCTTCTCTTATATTTTGACCTCAACTTTCTCTCCTGTTCAATGAATGTTGAGTTTTAAGCCAGCTTTTCCACTCTGCTCTTTCACTTTCATCAAAAGGCTGTTTAGTTCCTCTTCACTTTCTTCGATAAGGGTGGTGTCATCTGCATGTGTGAGATTATTGATATTTCTCCTGGTAATTTTTATTCCAGCTTGTGCTTCATCCAGTCTGGCAATTCACATGATGTACTCTGCATGTAAGTTAAATAAGCAGGGTGACAATATACAGCCTTGATGTACTCTTCCCGATTTGGAACCATTCCATTGTTTCATGTCTGGTGCTAACTGTTGCTTCATGACCTGCATACAGATTTCTCAGGAGGCAGGTAAGGTGGTCTGGTATTCCCATCTCTTGAAGAATTTTCCAGTTTATTGTGATCCACACAGTCAAAGGCTTTGGCATAGTCAATAAAGCAGAAGTAGATGTTTTTCTGGAACTCTCATGCTTTTTCTATGATCCAACGGATGTTGGCAATTTGATCTCTGGTTCCTCTGTCTTTTCTAAATCCAGCTTGAACATCTGGAAATTCTCAGTTCAGTTCAGTACTGTTGAAGCCTGGCCTGGAGAATTTTGAGCATTACTTTACTAGCATGTGAGATGAGTGCAATTGTGCAGTAGTTTGAACATTCTTTGGCATGGCCTTTCTTTGGGATTGAAATGAAAACTGACCTTTTCCAGCCCTGTGGCCACTACCAAGTTTTTCAAATTTGCTTGCATATTGAGTGCAGCACTTTAACAGCATCATCTTTTAGGATTTGAAATAGCTCAAATGGAATTCCAACACCTCCACTAGCTTTGTTCATAGTGATGCTTCCTAAGGCCCACTTCCTAAGGCCCACCAGATCTTTTTTGTATAGTTCTTCAGTGTATTCTTGCCACCTCTTCTTAATACCTTTGTTACGTCCACACCATTTCTGTCCTTTATTGAGCTCATCTTTGCATGAAATGTTCCCTTGGTATCTCTAATTTTCTTTTAAGAGATCTCTAATCTTTCCTATTCTACGATTTCCTCTATTTCTTCACATTGATCACTGAGGAAGGCATTCTTATCTCTCCTTGCTATTTTTGGAACTCTTCACTCAGATGGATATTTCTTTCCTTTTCTCCTTTGCTTTTCGCTTCTCTTCTTTTCTCAGCTATTTGTAAGTCCTCCTCAGACAGCCATTTTGCCTTTTTTGCATTTCTTCCTCTTGGGGATGGTTTTGATCACAGTGTTATGAACCTCCATCCATAGCTCTTCAGGCACTCTAATCACATCTAATCACATCTATCACATCTAATCCCTTGAATCTATTTGTCACTTCCACTGTATAATCGTAGGGGGTTTGATTTAGGTCATACCTGAACTTTCTTCAATCTAAGTCTGGATTTGGCAATAAGGAGTTCATGATCTGAGCCACAGGCAGCTCCCAGTCTTGCTTTTGCTGACTGTATAGAGCTTTTCCATCTTTGGCTGCAAAGAATATAATCAATCTGATTTTGGTATTAACTGTCTGGTGATGTCCATGTGTAGAATCATATCTTGTGTTGTTGGAAGAGGGTGTTTTCTATGACCAGTGCATTCTCTTGGAAAAACTCTGTTAGCCTTTGCCCTGCTTCATTTTGTATTCCAAGACCAATCTTTCCTGTTACTCCAGATATCTCTTGACTTCCTATTTTTGTATTCCAGGCCCCTATGATGAAAAGGACATCTTTTTTTTGTTTGTTTTTGATGCTAGTTCTAGAAGGTCTTGTAGGACTTCATAGAACTGTTCAACTTCAGCTTCTTCAGTATTACTGATCAGGGAATAGATTTGGATTACTGTGATATTAAATGGTTTGCCTTGGAAATGAACACAGATCATTCTGCGGTTTTTGAGACTGCACCCAAGTACTGCATTTCAGACTCTTTTGTTGACTATGAGGGCTACTCCATTTCTTCTAAGGGATTCTTGCCTGCAGTAGTAGATATAACGGTCATCTGAATTAAATTCATCCATCCCAGTCCATTTTAGTTCACGGATACCTAAAATGCTGATATGCACTCTTGCCATCTCCTGTTTGACCACTTCCAATTTACCTTGCTTCATGGACATAACACTCCAGGTTGTTCTTTACAGCATTGGACTTCACTTCCATCACCAGTCACATCCACAACTGGGTGTTGTTTTCACTTTGGCTCCATCTCATCATTCTTTCTGAAGTTGCTTCTCCCCTCTCCTCCAGTAGCATACTGGGCACCTACTGACCTGGGGAGTTCATCTTTCAGTGTCATATCTTTTTGCCTTTTCATACTGTCCATGGCATTCTCAAGGCAATAATATTGAAATGGTTTGCGATTCCTTTCTAAAGTGGACCACGTTTTGTCAGAACTCTTCACCACGCCCTTAGTCTGCTAGCTTTCTGAATAAAGTTACCAGTTCATGTTCCAATAACTCCTCTTTCAATTTATTGACCTGACATATTGCAAGTAGTATGAACTTGGACTTGGTAATACTAATCAAGTGAGCCCTTTAAAAGAGGTTCCAAGTGTTAGCAATCAAAGTAACAAACTACTGCCAGCTTTATGAAGCAAGCTGCCATGAATTCTGCATCCTCAAAGGAACGAATTCTGCCAACAACATGGGGAGTTTAGAGGCAGACCCTTCCCTAGAAAAGCCTGAAGATGAGATGGACTTGACATCTTGGTTTCAAACTTGTAAGACCCAGCTCAGCTGTGCCCAGACCTCAGATCTACAAAAATCTGGAGAAAATAAGTGGATGTTTTTTTAAAGCCACTAAATGTATGATAATCTGTTATGCAACAATAGAAAAGGAATCCTTTTCCCCTGATTCTTAACAGCTTTTACCCCATGCTCTTCCACAGAATCTGCCATCAGCAATGTTTACACTGGTTTATTTTTTTCCTTAAGCTCCAGTCAGTTGAATCCCTTATCTCTTCTGATTTCTCTACAGAATCTGGCTTCCAATCTTGTCCTCCTTTTCAAAACTGTTTATCTGTAGCCTGTATTTCGTCACTCTCCTAGTGTATTTCCTAGGATATTTGATGAGCTCTTAGCTCCTTCTATTTCTACCCTCTCGTGTGTCAGACTTCCCTGGCTGTTCCCACTGCCTGGAATGCCCAGGCCCTGGGGGTCGGCCAAGAATACTTTGACTCATCTTTCACATTTCGACGCAGACAAATGTGAATGCTTCCCGGCAGTCCTCCCTCGGCGTCCTCCCTCTAGAAGTGTCACTGTTCCTTGAGCATATCACCTTTCACTGTCATCATTTTCAGGTTGCATCTGTTTTCCAAGCCCCTTGAAGGCAGGTACTGTTTTTTTTTTAAGTTTACTTCCCTAGTGTCTAGTGCCTGGCATGTTACCTTCATGTAGGAATGAGGAAATAAATGTCCAGTGGGTTTAGGAAGGCCAGAGAGCAGGGTCATGGGAGAAGGAGGGTCATTCATTCATTCATTCATCAAACACTTTCTAAGCACCTATGGTGTCCCAGGCATAGGCGTTAGGTGATAGGGATAAGAAAGTGAGAAGATATTTTGTCTTCACAGGGCTCAGAAATCTACTGGGCTAAGAGAGACACAGAAAGGCTGTTCTGATATATGTGCTGATTTGGACAGGGTATTTCAGTGTAAAATAAAGGCCTAGGACTACAAAAAAAAGGTTCCTATGTATAAGGCCTGTCCAAATGATTTTCCAGTATCTCTTTTCCACAGACCCCTAAAATCCAGTCTAATTATAAGAATATGTGCGCCAATGTCCAAATATCCCAGAATTTGTTCTAAGAACCTCCTCTATTTGACCACCATTAGTTCTTCTGATCTTATGTTTCGTGTCCTTTCTTAAATTCTGACATCCAAACTGTGTTTGAACCAATATATAAAAAATTTCCCTCCACCCATGTTCTTTACCCTATGCCCCCGAACATGATACCATTTCTAACTTTTTTTAACACAGTGAGTCATTCCTGAGAATGTACCATGGGCTAGGAACTATTCTAGCCTATACAGATGATCGCATTCAATCCTCACAAGGAAGGTTGATAGAATCACTCCATTCTTCAAAGGAGGACGCTAATGTTTACAATTTCAAGCCACTACCCAAATGGGCATGACTATAAGTTGCCGGTCTCATTTCTGCTTTTTCATACCATCTCTCCAAAGCATGACCCCCCTTTCCTCACCACTTGTCCACTCTTCAGCTTGATTTTTACCCATCATCCCACCCTCACTGCTCCCATCAAGGTCATCCAATGACTTCCTAATGTCTATATTTAATGGACTTGGAGGGCCCTACTTTATTTGTCTTTGTTCTGTATTTTATTTGACTTGCATTATATTTATAATATTTTCTATGGTGTGTAATATGTTTTTTCATAAACCATGTTCTAGAATAGTATTTGAGTGGAAGGCACCAGGCAGCCCTTCAGAGAAGAGTTGGTCAGATGCTGGACAACCTCATCCCCACTCCTAGAGGAGGTGTGTGTCCAAACAGGTAACTAGGACGAGGCTCTAGGCTCGCTCCTGGGGGAGCAGAAGGTTCCCATATTCCAAATTGAGACACTGGCCAGGTCAGACCCCCACATGCCTGTCTCCATCCCCACAAATCTTCTAGTTTTAGTAACAGTCAAAGAAGAGAAAGCCCCTCCTTTCCTTGCAGGGGCCACACCTTCCCATAGGTGCCCGAGGGCTTCACCTCCAGTTCTATGGCAAAAGGCCTTCTGACCTCTCCCTTCCCTTTGATCTCGCCCTCTTGATCTCTTAGCTTCTAATCTTCTCTAAATCAATCAGGAGCAAATACTAACCTGACTGTCCCACTTGGCAGAATTACTTGCTGCCGCACAGTAAGAAAATCTGGCAAGCAGCTAGAAAATATGAAAGCAAGGAAAGCTGCCTGCTTCAGGTGGTCTCCTGACATCTGAGTCAGAGAACAATGTGTTTCCTGTGTGATAATTCCATGTTCGTGCTGAAAACATGTCATGCTGCCAGAATGTTCTTTCACGGGTTGGTATTTTGTGTTCCCAAATGGATGTAATTGATGCCAGATTCACTTGAGCTTAATGAAGAAAACATCATTGAGATACCTTAAAATTACTGATTAATTCGTGTTTGCGTAGTTTGCTCTCTTGGCCTTGCTTATAATTTTTTTGTTGAAAGTCTCTTTAGCTTTCCCTGCATGAAACCCCCTTCTCCAACTTTTTTGGTTCCCTCTCAGCCTCTTTCTTTGCTTCTCATCTTTCACGGGTTCTTTATATTCTACTGTGTCCTTTCTTGTATCCTGTGTCTTCCTGTACTGCATTATTTCCATGACTAAACAATTCCATTCTCATAGCTTCAACTTATGTAGCAAATACCTCCAGTCTCCCATCTTACTCCTATGTCCAGATTCATATTAGTATTCCCAGCCTCTTTCTAGATAGCATCATGCTGTACCATCAGGCATCTCAGATTCAACATCAGATGTCTCATCTCTTCCTATCCCCTCTCAAGACCTGTTATTCTTTTCTCATTAATGCCGGCATTCATTCAATTTCCTTGGTTACAAATTTCATTCATCGTTTATTTTTCTCCATGTACTGTCAAGGAACAAATTCAGTTCATTCTATGCCACAAAGTCCCTCTTTTTGTTCCCATGGCCACTGTCTTTGCTCCAGACATTATCATAGGATTTTCAGATAAATCACTTTGCTTTCATGTATCCATATTCACCTCTCCTTTAAGTCTAATCCAAGAGTCAGACACGACTGAGCGACTGAACTGAACTGAACTGAACTCATCCCAGAATAAGACATTCTTAGAAGTCTACACCAACATTCAAGAAATTAACTTTCAAAATCATTCTGAATTTTATTTAAGAGGATTTTGATTCAACTGCAGATATAACTTTTTTACTTTTGACTTAATGCTTTAAAATTACAGTCTTTAATGGTTTTTAACATAGTGTACTTTTTAAATTTATTTTTTTATTGAAGGATAATTGATTTACAGAATTCTGTTGTTTTCCGTCAAACCTCAACATGAATCAGCCGTAGGTACACATATATCCCCTCCCTTTTGAAACTCCCTCCCATCGACCTCCCCATCCTACCCTTCTAGGTTGATACAGAGCCCCTGTTTGAGTTTCCTGAAAGTGAAAGTCACTCAGTCGTGTCCGACTCTTTGCAACCCCATGGACTATACAGTCAATAGAATTCTCCAGGCCAAAATACTGGAGTGGGTAGCCTTTCCCTTCTGCAGGGGATCTTCCCAACCCAGGGATTGAACCCAGGTCTCCCTCATTGCAGGCAGATTCTTTACCAGCTGAGGCACAAGGGAAGCCCTTGAGTTTCATGAGCCATATAGCAATATATACAACAAATTCCCATTGGCTATCTATTTTATATACGGTAATGTGGAGACCCTGATGCTGCGAGGGATTGTGGGCAGGAGGAGAAGGGGACGACAGAGGATGAGATGGCTGGATGGCATCACTGACTGGATGGACATGAGTTTGAGTAAACTCTGGGAGTTGGTGATGGACAGGGAGGCCTGGCATGCATTGAATGGCAAAGAGTCGGACACGACTGAGTGACTAACTGAACTGAAGTGAATGTAAGTTTCCATGTTACTCTTTCCATACATCTCACCCTCTCCTCCCCTCTCCCCAAGTCCATAAGTCTATTTTCTATGTGTGTTTCTCCATTGCTGCCCTGTAAATGAATTCTTCAGAGCCATTTTTCTAGATTCCATATATGTATGTTAGAATATGACATTTATCTTTCTCTTTCTGACTCACTTCACTCTATATAATAGGTTCTAGGTTCATCCACCTCACCAGAACTGACTCAAATGTGTTCCTTTTATGGCTGAGTAATATTCCATTGTGTATATGTACCACTTCCTTAAAAAACTAGGCATAAAACCACCATATGACTCAGCAATCCCACTCCTAGGCATATAACCTGAAGAAACCAAAATTTAAAAAGACACAAGTATCCCATTGTTCACTGCAGCACTATTTACAATAGCCAGAACATGGAAGCAACCTAGAGACCATCGACAGATGAATGGATAACATAAAGTACTTTTACCTAAACATGCCACTTCAGCAGAAATATTTGGAACACAAAATACACTCAACCCAATATTTACACTATGTTCAAGGTGATATAGTAGGCACTGTAGGGAACAAAGTGCTTAATAAAAATGGATTCAAGGTGAATGTTCCTTTTAAACACTTTACAATCTGCGAGGCAAGATAAGGCATGAACCTAAATAGTTACATACACATTGCAATAGGATCATTGTTATAGAAGATGTACAGAAAAAGCTACTAGAATTATCTTGAAGGAGCGTTTGCTTTCACTGAAGGAACCAAAGCGGGCTTCATAAAGGAATTAATATCTGAACAAGCTCCTCAAAGATATGAACTTTGAAATATTTCTGTTTTTTATACACCATTTGAACCTCATGTATATGCAAGACACTCCAGAAAGTGCTACAGATACAGAAATGAACAAGAGACAGACCTTCCCTTGACTTCAAATTGTTCTCAGTCTATTAAGAAAGATAAAATCCATGATTAGAATCAGGAGAAAAGGAATTATATTGGAGATTTTCTAAAAATACTACAAACTACAAGGAAAATTACAAAGATGTAGGAAAGAAACTAAATCCTCTTCAAAGGGAATGTCTCTTGGGAAAGGTGCTGCTTGGGCTGGGCTTATGGTTTCAGGTAGCCGAGGTTACATGAGGATGGGCTGGGACGAGAGAGGCATCACACACAGGAGGGTCAAGGGTCAGGGATGCAAGGGTGTGGTGCGTGTTCTGTGATGACGGTTCAGGAGTGCTGAAGAATAGAAGCACTAGATGTGGGTAGAAAATCACATCAGGGCTAGGTAAAAGAAAGGTTAAAAGCCAGACTAGGCATTAAGTACGTATTTTTAGGAATAACTTCATAAATTACACAATACATGGATTCAGTTTCACCAGGCAGACCAGAAATACACTTAATCAATGCCTTTCTGATTGAAAAAACTGATGTTGTTGGCATCAGGTAATCCAACCATGGGATAACCTTTAGGCTTTTTATATTAAGCTTCAACTACTGGCTACAGTGGGCTTCCCTCAGAGCTCAGTCAGTAAAGAATCTGCCTCAAAAAAAAAAAGAACCTGCCTCAATGCAGGAGACCCAGGTTTGATTCCTGGGTCGGGAGGATTCCCTGGAGAAGGGCATGGCAACCCACTCAGTATTCCTGCCTGGAGAGTCCCCATGGACAGAGGAGCCTGGCTACAGTCCATGGGGTCGTGAGAGTGGACACGACTGAATGACTAGACCACCGCTGGCTACACTGGCTTCTCTGGGAGCTTAGATAGTAAAGAATCTGTCTGCAATGAAGGAGACCTGGGCTCAATCCCTAGGTCAGGGAGATTCCCTGGAAAGGAATGGCAACTCATTCCAGTATTCTTGCTTGGAAAATTGCATGGACAGAGAAGCCTGATGGGCTATAGTCCACGGGGTCGCAAAGAGCTGAACACAGTTGAGCAATTACCACTAACACACACTGGCTACATTCACCTTCTCATAGTGGCTTCTCTGATGCTCTGGCCACTTCTGTTTGGTTTATATTTGTCAGTAACAGTCATCTTACTTTTATTTCATGATAATCTACTCTTCATCACTCCAATGGATTATGATAGGAAATGGAATCCAAGACAATAGCTATTCACTAAACACTTTAGGACCCAGGATTCCTCCATCTGTAGTAATCATAATACTCAGCCCCCACTAGCAAATTAGGCTGAGCTATGCCTTTTCATTTGGAGCTTTGATAACTGTAATCTACTTTTAACTAACCTATTATTTTGGTCCCCTGAAAAATGTGTGTTTTTGTCTCTAGTTTGCCCTCTGTATATTAGGTAACAAAAGCAAAATAAATGACCAAATCAGCACTAGATATACAGTAGTCGAGGAAAAGGATAAATTAAAAATCGAAACATTGCTTCATTAAGAATGTTTTTCCTTATTTATATTTGGTATCATCATGTTTACGTGTTCTTCAAAAGTCCACATTAAACCACCCTCCACTGACTATGGACACTTCTACATCAACTTGCTTCTTTCATCATCTTTCCTGAGGCAAGAAAGAAATGTTTAAGTCTATCACTACTTACTGAGAATATGTTTAATTAGATCATTAGAATTTTTCCAATAACTAGCTAAGAATGAAGTTCAAGAAGAAATAAATGTTTTAGTCCAATAGGCTGGATAGCGGTACCACAATGAGAATCTTTTATCAACCAAAGGTGCTATGAGGATCCTGGATGCTTTAAGTGACATAAATACACCATCAGGAAGTCAATGAAGGCTGCGAAAACAAAGATGTGGCACCAGAGATTTTAAAAAATGCCTGCCCTGCAGTTTTGCAGAGGTCCCAGTAGTACCAAAAAGCCAACTCACCAATAAACATGTCCTCCCAGCTACTTTGGGAAGCTTGCAAATACCTGGTTTAGAAGACTCTAAACAGGACACTGTGATGCTGACTCATGGTCATTGTTACAGAGAGCTCTTCATCGATTCTTTTCTCACTCCCAAAGCCAAGCCAGCCTCTGCATTCCTGACATTCTCTGCTTTGTCAGTCTTCTGATAACTTCCTGACAACATTCTGTTTTGGCTTTCCCTTCAAAATTCCCCCTTCCACCTCCTTCTTTCCGGCCATCACAGATAATGGGTCTCCTACTATATCAAAGACTCTCCACTTTAAAGGAACCATTCAGTTTTGCTGCTAAATTTTGTGGTGGGATCAAACTGTGGGAAATTCTTAAAGATATGGGAATACCAGACCACCTGACCTCGCTCCAGAGAAATCTGTATGAAGGTCAAGAAGCAACATGGAACAACACACTGGTTCCAAATCAGGAAAAGAGTATATTCCTTGGGAATATACAAGGCTGTATATTGTTACCTTGTTTATTTAACTTATATATGAAGAATACATCGTGTGAAATGCCAGGCTGGATGGAGCACAAGCTGAAATCACAAGCACAAGATTGCCAGGAGAAATATCAATAACCTCAGATATGCAGATGACACCACCCTTATGGCAGAAAGTGAAGAGGAACTAAAAAGCCTCTTGACAAAAGTGAAAGAGGAGAGTGAAAAAGTTGACTTAAAGCTCAACATTCAGAAAACTAAGATCATGGAGTCTGGTCCCATCACTTCAAGGGAAATAGATGGCAAAACAGTGGAAACAGTGTCAGACTTTATTTTTCTGGGCTCCAAAATCACTGCAGATGGTGACTGCAGCCATGAAATTAAAAGACACTTACTGCTTGGAAGAAAAGCTACAACCAAGCTAGACAGCATATTAAAAAGCAGAGACATTACTTTGCCCACAAAGGTCCATCTAGTCAAGGCTATGGTTTTTCCAGTGGTCATGTATGGATGTGAGAGTTGGACTATAAAGAAAGCTGAGAGCTGAAGAATTGATGGTTTTGGACTGTGGTGTTGGAGAAGACTCTAGAGAGTCCCTTGGACCTCGAGGAGATCCAACCAGTCCATCCTAAAGGAGATCAGTCCTGGGTGTTCATTGGAAGGACTGATGTTGAAGCTGAAACTCCAATACTTTGGCCACCTGATGTGAAGAGTTGACTCACTGGAAAAGACCCTGATGCTGGAAGGGATTGAGGGCAGGAGGAGAAGGGGACGACAGAGGATGAGATGGCTGGATGGCATCACTGACTCTATGGACATGAGTGTGAGTAAACTCTGGGAGGTGGTGATGGACAGGGAGGCCTGGCGTGCTGTGGTTCATGGGGTCGCAAAGAGTCGGACGCTACTGAACGACTGAACTGCCTGCCTTCCTTCCAGATCGCTGAGGCCAGCCCTGCTTGTGGTGGTTTCCAGGAACACAGTCAGTATTTCCCTTAAGACACAGAGGAGGAAACAGTTTTCCTTACATACTCTTATTCCTAGTGTATCCTTTTACTCCTCTTTCACTAGTTTAAACGTCACGTGTCTACATGTCCTGTCTAGCTGGTATCTACATGTCATGTCACATCTCATCTTTAAAACGTGCTTCTTGATGCACCCAGCCCGACAAGCACTCTAAGAAATTCCCTCTAGTGACCTTATTCAAGCATTTTCAAAAGGAAGAGTTAATATTCACCCAAATCCACCCCAGCTAAGCATTTTACATGTTCTCTTCCACCAATTCACGATATAAGTTACATAATCCTTATGAATTTATTATCTTCATTTACACTGTGATGATTTGTGATCTTGGGATTTTAGTTTTTAATGTTTTTTTTTCCTTGAGAGTTTTGTATGCCTCCATGCCTTCAGTAAACAGAAGGCCTTTGCAGACAAGGAATATGAAACATTTTTTTCTTACTGACAAGAAGAAAAACCTACCTGCCCATGTCTTTGCTGAGGAGCCATCGCCTGAGGCCGTTCAGGATGCAACGGGGCCTGGAGGTCCACCCCTCGAGTTTTGGGGCGCACCACATCGGAGGTCAGACTGGAGGAGATGGCGAGAGATGCGGGCCGAGCAGCTGGGGGGCCTGTCCCCACCGGGGGTCCCTGGTCACCTTTTCTGCCTGGGGCTTCCTCCTCCCCCTCAGAGTCCACAATAAAGACATATTCCGCTTTGAAGAGGTCACTTTGCTGCATTCCTTGAGGTTTCTTCTCTTTAAATTCCCTTCCTTGGGAAGCCTTGTCCTTGACCTCTGAAGAGCAGGTCAGCGTTCCTCGTCCTCTCTCTTGTTGGCTCCCAACATTCAAGGTCAAGTACTCCTGGGAATCAAACTGCAATAAATGGAGAAACATAAAAGAGTTGATGTTGCTTTGATAAATGCTTCTTTTCTGTACTCTTAAACACTTAACCTGCTTATGCTCTTCAAGGACAAAAGGTTTTACAAATATATTCCCAAATCAAGTTGGCATAGGAGAGTTTGGGTTGAAGTTAATGGCTTACTTTTAATAACTCACTTGTATGTCGTGGTCCAAACCTAAGTAATTTAGGACTCAGAATTACTGTCAACAAACAAACGCTTTCAAATAAATTTTGATATGACTTTTTAGAAAGAGAGGATGAGGGTACTGTTTTCTGTAAAGAGAAACAAATGAGACCTGGTCAGTCATGGGCTTAGCTAATAGTCAAGCAAAACTTGTATATCCTGCATAAGGTGGGGGTGGGAAATGAAATCCCACTGAAAGGTTCTAAAATAATTTGCATTCTTCTCAAACTCTGAGAAGAAAAGTAAAATTGGAACAAAATGTGGATATTCAGAAAAAATAATCCAAGCCTATGGGAAGAACTCATGAATAGGACATCAAAAAGATAGATATTTTTAGTATAAAGTGTTAGAACTGTTATTTCATTTTTGCTTTATAATCCTAAATATTTTCCCATTCAGTTTTCTATGAACACATAGGAGGTTTACAAGACCAGGAATTAGATAGTTTTCTCATGCTCCAAAGCATCTTTCTTCTAAAATGGTAGCAGCAATGTGAACCAAGACTATGTTTAAAAGACCTAATACTAATTCCCTTGGTTTTGATAAGCATTGTTGTTGCTGTTGGTCGCTAACTTGTGTCCAACTCTTTGCAACCACATGGACTGTAGCCTGTCAGGCTCCTCTGTCCATGGGATTTCCCAGGCAAGGATACTGGAATGGGTTGCCATTTCCTTTTCCAGGGGATCCTCCTGACCCAAGGATCAAACCCTCATCGCTTGCTTGGCAGGCGGATTCCTTATCACTGAGCCACTATTTTTTTTTTTTTTTGCAACATTTCTCTAAGTATAACATTATTTCAAAATAGAAAGATAAAGATACTAAATAAGCTAAAATAAACTAAATGTCAATTATGGTCATCAATTTAATGTTTGCTAATATGTATCATGTTATGTGTGAGTGAAGATACAATAATCAAATCATTGATGAACTAGGAGTCAAATTCATACCACCAGACCACACTTTTCAGCTGATGATGAACATAGTCAACATAGTTTGCCTCTGATTTGGATTCTTCTGAGTGTGGTCATTTCACATATAAATTTACAATACTACGTAATAACAAGAGCCCTTGTGTCTCAGATGGTAAAGAATCTGCCCGCAATGCAGGACACCCGGATTCAATCCCTAGGTCGGGAAGAGCCTCTGGAGAAGGGAAGGGCAACCCACTCCAGTATTCTTGCCTGGAGAATTCCATGGACAGAGGAACCTGGTAGGCTACAGCCCATGAGGTTGCAAAGGGTTGGACACAACTGAGCGACTAACATATCACATATAGTAACAAAGCCCAAATTAGAAGGAAGCTTAAATTAAAAATTGAAGGATTCAAAGACAGATTGCTTGTGATGGAAAGTGAACAGAATAACTAAAGAGCTGGCGAAACTGAACTCATTTTTGAAAATGTTATTAATGATCTACAATAACTCCCTGCTCCCACAGTCCAACATTCTCTATTTGTTTATTCTGATGTATTTTTTACAGCATCTCTTACCACCCGAGGTTTTATTATATGCTTTTTACTATTTTCATTGTCTGTCTTTCCAATAACAAATAACTTATGAGTTGACTTTATTCATCCAGAATCCATAGCACCAAGGACACAGCATGTGTTCAAGTAAATAGTTTTTAAATATACAAAGAAAGGATTATTTACCCTGCTGTATTATACTACTGAACTCTTTTTTAAAAAGGAAGAAGAATGTTTACTCTTTTAAAGATGTGGTTGTGTAGGTACCATTGCCATCTGCAGATGAATATCATTAGCTTAGGAAGCTTTGGAGATCTGCAACCAAGATTGATTCATATGTCTATAGTCTCAGGAGCTCAGAGCACCTAGTCACAAAGGATCCCTTGAATATATTGTACGTGCTTGAGTACTGTTACAGAGAAAATTCCCAGAAGTGTCTATGTAGCTTTCAGAATTTCTCTAAAATAATTCATTCTCAGAATAGTTTTTGAAATAAGTCCCAGGTTCATGGATATATCACTGTTTGCTAGATAAGATGTTTTCATATAGACAAGGAGAATCAGATAATTTTATTTCCTACAAAGTTGGCCCCAAAATACCACAAAATTCACCCAGTAGCATTTTTTTATAAGAGGACAGTATTAAAATACATGTTAAAGAGAAAAAGTTTTTACCCAAAAAGTCGTTATTTTCACACAAGCAATTTTTAGTTTTTTGTTTAACATCACTTTCAGCCTTGGTCTCACTTTAGATAAGTATAATTGGATATAAATACAATTTTATAATCTATTGTATCATTTAACATGATAAGATTAACATATTCCATAAAATTAAATAATCATTATAATTATAACTTTGTCAAGGTGATGCTATCAGATGCTTTGATTTCCTCTGATTGTTAGATATTAGGCTCTTTTCATTTTTCCCTAATTATTTTCCTACGTAATATTTTCTTTCTTCTGTACTATTTCTCTGGTATACATTTCCAGTTAGATAATTGAAAGGTTATGAAAAGTTATATGATGTGGATAAGGGTTTTCCAACCAAAATTGTACAAATTCACAAAACTAGTAGCAAAGTATGAGCACGCCAATAGGTCTACAAGTGCCCTAAACATCGAATATTATATTTTTAACATTGTTAATCTATTACACATAAAATAGTACCTCACTCTTTATCTAATAGTCTTTAAAGATAAAGTCAAACTTTGCAAAAACTTTTGTTTTTTTATTTTAAGATACATCTGGGAGGGGAGGTGCCAGGAGACATATTGTATCATGTGAACATCAAAGAACAGCATGTCAAATCAAAAGGGTTAAGAATAACTTGTTGTAGAAAACCTGAGATTTGATAACACTGAAGTACCTACTACATAATCATATTTTTAGCCACTTTTAGATTTCCCAGTTATCTCACTTTAAGTAGAGAAAATAAACATTCATACAGCTTTTCATGTCATTATTATGGATACTTTAATGTTAATACTTTAATGTTAATTACTTGACATAAAAACAATAAAAATAATCCTACCCTATTTACAGTTTCTGGAGTCTTATCACTTGGTTCCTCAGGAATTTTAACAATGTATTTAGAGGTGTCACCCAACTGGGAGTGGGTTGGCAGTCTTCTGACAGTGGGGACAAATGTGAAGATCAGAGGTTTAGCTTCAGAATCACCAGAAGAGACCTATGAGACACGTAATAAATTAGACTTTCAGTCTTATCAAAGGTTTATCTTGACTTTACTTTCTACATATTATGGTATTTATCTTGCTTATTTTGATAAACTGCCTACCGTCCTGTGATCATGTGATGGTTGCCAAAGAGAACAGCTATTAAAGTATTCATCATGTATCTGATCAATTTTTTTTATGAAAATATTTTTCAGTGAAAGAAAAACAACCCCAGGACGATCTTACTGTAGGACATGGCAACAGAAGAGTAGGTTGACAAGTTGAGCTGCTGGAATGCTACAAGTTAACAGGGATGAATGTCAGTTTCAACACAGACCGGATGCTGTGTTTCTGATGACCTCACAGAGGTCACAGACTTTCATCCGTTTAACCCTGAGTTAGCAGGTTCAAGTTGACTCATAATCACCAACCGTGTGTGAAACTTTGGACATACATCATTAATGAGAAGGCTAAAATGTGAATGGAAAATTGAAAATGTACTTTCCAGGCTATCAATATACCAATGCCTCTTCTCAAAAATATACCTTCTCTTTCAATCATTCTTTATTCATTCAAAAATTATTTTGTTAAGTATTTGCCATGTGGCAGGCACTCAGGAACTAGAGATACAACAGCAAACAGGGAACAGTCAATAGGTCTCTCACAAGTAGGAGAATGGTATGCACAGAATAGGAAGGGAAAAGCAATGATGGTTGGGTGCCTACCCAGTTTGGGAAGCTCCATAAAAGGCAGCACCTAGAACTAAAGTCCTGGTGGAGAGGAAGAGAAGGCTCTCCCATGCTGAGGAAACCAGATAAGTGAAGGCATGGAAAACAACATTGTGTTTGGATCAAGTCTGGGTTTTGCCCTAGTTACAATGAGAACCAAGTGATTGGGAATGACATCATCACGTCACAATGTCAGATGGGTGATGCTGGTCTTAAAAGACCCAAGCCTGGTGATCAAGACAGAAATCCAAGAGTGACAGATGGAGGAGTGAATGGAAAGATGGCAAGAGAAGATGGTACTGGAGATTTCTCTTTGAAGAAGTGGGATGTAGGAAGAGAGATGGAGAGAAGTTAGAGAGGAAAGTCTGGTCAAAGGGATGCCTCTGTTGGTCTATAATGGGACAGACATGAAGACGTCTCTAGACTTGGGGAAAAAACCAAAGCAACAGAGACTTCCCTGACGGCCCAAAGGTTAAGACTCCGCCCTTCCATTGCAGGGGACACAGGTTCAATTCCTGGAAGATCAATTAAGATCCCACATGCTGCACAGTGAGGCCAAAATATAAATAAATAAAAGTAAACAGCAGAAAGAATATAGCCTCCTCTGTGAACAGAGAAAATGAATGAAGATACAGAAAAGATCCCACTGTGGGGCACTGGGAGAAGCTGGAAAATGACAGGACTCATTTTGCATCTAAACCACATTTGTGATGCAGTCAGCCCCATCTAGTCAAGGTGGACACAGCCATGTTGCCGCCTCCCTGCTCGTCATAAGAAATGCAATGGTCCCAGCAGGCCCTTCCACGCTCCTCTCCCTTCTAGCCACCACTGTATGCCTCATCTCAACATGCCCTTTAAGCCCGATCACGTCAGCCCCTCAAGAGACCCAGCCATCCCTGTATCCCTGTGCGCCAGGTACACCCCTAGTTTTGCTCCTTTCTTATAACTGAGCACAACCCTCTGATGCCTTCCCAGAATAGACCCCCACTCATGCCCTCCAGCTACCTTTTGTCTGTAGAAAAACTAGTCAAGGAATAAATTTAATCAGAGAAACTAGAAAATGCAGACAAAAGGAAAACAGTCAAGCAAGACAAAATAATAATAGCTTAGCCAATAAACAAAGTCAAAGACATTTAGTTCTTCCTCAAGGACAATAGATAATATTCTGAGCCATGGTCTTTGAGCTGTTTTGCAGATACTGAAACCCTCACCAGGTGGTAGAAGTTAATTGTATGCTGCCTACAAGCACATAGACCGCAGACCGGTTGGAACCAGAAGGTTAATGATGTGGACTCCAAAATTACCTCACCACCAACCGATCAAAGAATGTCCAGGAGCTGGCCACGCCCTGCTCCTTGAAAACTGACTCCTCGTGACCCTCTCCAGGGAGGGACACACAACTGTGCAGGCACTGGCCCCCTGTGGCCCCCTTTGCCTGACGAAGCATAAAAGCTATTCTTTCTCCTTCATCCAAAGCCCTGTCTCTACATTTCTGTTTGGCACCAGTGTACAGAGGCAGAGTTTCAGAAACCCACACTTATCCAGCTCTTGGCAAATTCTCATCCTCCACTGTCTGGAATTCAGGCAGTTGTCACACAGCCCTGCACATCCTGAACCTCCTCTTCGCCTGTTGCAGCTCTAAGTAAACCACAGTCCCCTCTGAAGACTCTGCTTCCCGGGAAGTTCTCAGTGACTGCTCTCACACTAGGTCTAGTAGTAGGGTAAGTGTCCTCCTCGTTCTCTTACAGCTTCCAGACCATTCTCTTCTTCCCTCACCCCTACAAACCTCCAAGTTCCAAGCTCCTGCCACGCACCAGTTAATGCCCTTCACTACCTACCTCTCCTTGTTGCAGTCATCTGCCCACAACCAAGTCAACCCCTTCTTTCTTTGAAGATTTAGTTCTAGTGTTATTCCACTCCTTCTAACACTATATCTCATGGGTAATTTTTCTAGTAACATATGTCACCCACCTCTACTCTTCTTGGCCCTTCACATCCCTGGCAACAACCAATAGCCACAACCCTTCCATAATTTTGGAGTGTTTTCCTTCTCTGACCAACACTTCTTTTCTTTCTGCATCATTCCTCTGGTTCTCTAACTCCAGCATTTCTGGGAACCCATCAAAACAGAAGTCTACTGATCCTCCCAGCAGTAAGTTTTCCCAGAATCCCTTTTTTAGCCAGTTTCAGTGTCTGATACAACTACTCCTGTGGACACCCCTCCAATGTCTTGCCTTCTCTCATGTCATCATCCCCTTTGGGTAAATCATGGTGCTCATTGAATCTAACCCCTACCAACTCTATTCTGGCACCACAGAGGTAAATGCAGCTGGGGAAAAAGTTACAGGACCATGCTTGCTGGTTTCACTCAAGATTCATGGCTCTGAGCCTCAAGTAGTTCCTTCCACACTACACTATAAACATACTATAATGTTTATTAGACTATGATCGCTTTACAATGTTCTGTCCGTTTCTACTGCACAACGAAGTGAATCAGCTACATGCATACATATATCCCCTCCCTCTCTGACTGCCTTCACACTCCACCCCTGATCCCACTCCTCTAGGTCATCACAGAGCACCCAGCTGAGCTTCCTATGCTCTATAGCACGTTCCCACTAGCTATCTATGTTACCCAGCGTAGTGTATATATGCGGGCTTCCCAGGTGTCTCGGTGGTAAAAAATCCACCTGCCAGTGCAGGAGATGCAGGAGACATGGGTTTGATCCCTGGGTCAGGAAGATCCGCTGGAGGAGGAAATGGCAACCCACTCCAGCATTCTTGCCTGGAAAATCCCTTGGACAGAGGAGCCTGGCGGGCTACAATCCATGGGGTCACAAAGAGTCGGACACGACTGAGCACACATGTACACAGTGTATATATGACGATCCTAATCTCCCAATTCATCTCACCCAACTCTCCACCCCCCCATATGCATTTGTCCGTTCTCTACACCTGCGTCTCTGTTCCTGCCCTGCTTTTCTCTATCTGTAAGAGAAAAACAGATACCATATATTAGCACGTATATGCAGAATCATACTATACATGGATAGATTCAGAGCCCATTTACTCTCCCACACACATAGAAAGCTCGCGTCTTCTCTGCTTTCTGCAAACACCTGCATCCTCTTCCCCATTCTCACTCTGAGCTAAAAACTCTGTTTCCCATTTCGCTGAGATAATTGAAGCAAACAGAAGAGAACCTCCAAACCCCTCATCACAGCTTCTAGTCACCCACCTATATCTTTGTCCTTTTATGTGACCATCAGTCTTTCTACTCCACTCCTACTAAAACCAAACCTAATTGATTACATTGCCTTCTATAATGCTTTCATTTACTTAACAAGATTTATTAAATGCCCACCAGGTGCTAGGCTTTATTTTAGGGCTTGGCAATATGAACAAAACCTCTTCCCATTCTAGTGGGAGGGAGACAGGAAGCAAAATAAATAAGAAAAAGGTAGAAATTTTCAGTTGAGCTAAGTGCTATGAAGACTAGTATAATAATCCACAGGAGAAAAAGTGATAGGGAAAACTTGGGTTGGCTATAATTTAAAGGAAAAACTTAGAATTTGCTGAAAATTTAGATGTGAGATGCAAGAGGCAGACAAGAGTCAAGACATACAAAGTTTTTGACCTGAATAACTGAAAGATATTTGATATTCTTCATAGAAGCAAGGAAAATAAGAGGTGGAACTGGTTTGAGAATAAAGATCAAATTTGATGTGACAAAAAAATACATCCAAGAGGAAATGTGGGGATAGGAGAAAAGTTCAGAGGAGAGTCTGTGCTGGAGATAAAATGATTAGGGTTGTTAACCTATACATGGCTTTGAAAACCATGAGACCAAATGAGATCACCAGGGATTCAGGCACAAACAGGAAAAAAGAGGTCCAAGGTCGAAGCATCCAGGCTCTGCCATTAAGTGGTGCAGTAGCTGAAGAAGAACTCATAAAGGTGACACTGGATTTTAAGAGAAAAATAAGCCTGGAACATCATTGACAGCAATAAGAAAGAGACCAGACCATAAATAATAAAAGGATCGACAGGCTATTGTGAGAGTCCAGCCCAAATGTAAATCCAAGAATTTGTCGTGAAAGCAATTTGCTTGGCTGTTGGATAATCTCTCCAGGGATGCTCAACTGCCTATCACAGGAAGAGAGAAAGTGAATTGCAGCATTTATAGAACTGATGTTCAGAGGTGGTTCTGGCAGAAGAATGTTGTGTGTGTCAGGAAATTGAGGGTACCGATGAAAGCAAAGCAAAAGGTCAGCCAGGGAATAGACAGGGAAGAAGGGGGACCTCACACTAAGAGACTAGCAGGTTCTACGGCTGAGAAATCAGATTTGAAAGCATGGTAGGTGTTTGGGAGAATGGTGCGGTGTCACAAGATAGGATGCAAGAGAGAATTTGAGATTCAGTAGTATTGAGTCTAGCATAATAGTTCTGGGCTTATAACCAGGTCAGTTAGGATTAGGGTTTCTAGAAACAATGCATATTCCTTAAGGAATAAAAAATACACAGACCAACCCTTCTGAGCCAACTATTATTTTTCAATATTATTTTCTGCCTTTCAAAATAATTGTCATTATTCCTCCATAGCAGTCAGCACAATTCCCAGGTTGTAGTTTATCATCAGAAAATAACAAATCAATGGAGTTGAGCCTGAGTATTTGAGATGAAAAAACAGGAAGGGCACTGAGCCTGTGAAGGTCAAGGAACTGGGAGACAAGAATGCCGACAAGACTGTAGCCGTGACAACAAAAGCCACACTGGGACTGCAAGGCTGGGCTGGAGCAGGCAGTATGGTAACAGTGCATGAGGCAAGGGTCAAGTGCCACCAAGAACAGCTGACACTCGGGACAGCAGACTGTTAATCAGATTTTTTGTGTGTGAACACAAAATCAAATAAAGAGAACTAGATATCCTTGCAGGAGATTTCACCAAGTTATAGATGGTCTAACGAACTAACTCTGGACCACTTACTGCAGGATATAACTTTCTGGTAACCATTTTCCTGGGCTCCAAAATCACTGCAGACAATGACTGCAGCCATGACATTAAAGGACGCTTGCTCCTTGGAAGAAAAGCTATGACAAACCTAGACAGTGTATTAAAAAGCAGAGACATCACATTACCCACAAAGGTCCATATAGTCAAATCTATGGTTTTTCCAGTGCATGTGAAAGTTGGACCACAAAGAAAGCTGAGCGCCAAAGAATCAATGCTTTCAAACTGTGGTGCTGGAGAAGACTCTTGAGAGTCCCTTGGACTGCAAGATCAAACCAGTCAATCCTAAAGGAAACTAACCCTGAATATTCACTGGAAGGACTGATGCTGAAGCTGAAGCACCTGATATAAAGAGCCAATTCACTGGAAAAGACCCTGATGCTGGGAAAGACTGAGGGCAAAAGAAGGGGGTGACAGAGAATGAGATGTTTGGAAGGCATCACTGACTCAATGAACATGAGTTTGAGCAAACTTTGGGAGATAGTGAAGAACAGGGCAGCCTGGCACGCTGCAGTCCATGGGGTCACAAAGAGTCGGACACAATTTAGCGACTGAACAGCAAACCAGAAAACTAAGACAGCTCTGCCTTCTAGAAACAAAGCATATTCCTTAGGGCGTAAAAATTACACGGCAAATCCTTCTGAGCCAACTATCATTTTTCATTATTATTTTCTGCCTTTAAAAATAATTGTCATTATTCCCCCATGGCAGTCAGGTCACAGTTCCCGGTTTGTAGGTTATCACCTAAAAAATAATAAAGCAATGCTTTCCTTTGTAGGAAGAGACATGAGATCCCTCATGAGATTCAGGGAGTCCAGTAGCCTTTATCAGTGATACACAATACAAGACACTTTCCAGAGGGATTTTTTTTCTAGGAAGGTTTCTTTACATGACTAATCTCACCAATATCATGATAGATGGAGAGAGGCTTTAGCAAGGAAATCACTGAGGGTAGCTCAGATAATTTATCACAGAATTTCATTCGGGTAAGAAATAAAGACAGTCCTTTAAGAGTCAAATAAGAGGTGAAACTGACTTTGTCCTCAGGCTCTGTAGGCCTGTTCTCATCTCCCCACAGAATGATTACAGGTCTACTTTAGGTTCTATCTAGATGAAATTTAAACACTAATGTATGAAAGACTTCAATTCACTTCCCTGTGCTTACAAAATATGTATCACTTTTATTAACAATAAGTGGTTTTACTTTCTAAAGCACATACAATGACAAAAATTTACTTCACCCAAAGCCTTGCTACATAAGTTCCCAAAATACAAATAGAACGTCACTACTGATGCATCATAAACTATTGACTTTTTAAAGGTTAATAGCTACAATTTAAGTGAATAAAATGGAAATGTAGTACAATAAACATGAATGCTTTGATGAATAAGGTGTGCTTTTAGAATGATGTCCTCAGAGGGATTTCTAAAAGTAACCATATGTTGACAATGAAAGCAACTGATAATAAGTAAAATTGTTTCCATCTACTTTATTGCTATATTTTCCTACAAATAGCCCTAGCCTACATAAAATTTCTTCACCAGGTAAAGAGAACATTTTTTGAGAATTTTTAGTTGAACCAATACATAATATCAAGAATAACATTAAAAATGGAAAATCCAATAATACTAAAGGCTTATTCAACTTCCTAGGTTACTGTCAGAAGAACACAGATAAATTCCTGTCCACACATTTAACCTCAAATCAACCTCAAAAAGGGGCAATGGTTTGGTATTTGCTTTTAAGCTGGGAGTACAGTGTTGGCATGTGGCTTTTTTCATCACATTTCCGTACCATCTTCTTATTCCTACCAAGGATGCACAGAGTTTTTGCACAGAATTTAGTTGGAAAGGATTTGAAATTACACTAGCTACTCTATACAACAGGCTGGTTGACTGCTGAATCCCTTATTCAGGAAAGAAAAAGAAAAATTTTGCTGTTTACTGCATACCATGGCCAAGTTCCAAAGAGCCCAGAAATGAATCGCTATGGTGATGAAAAATCATTTTCCACACAAAGCAGAAACAGATGCATGTTAATATCATTGCACTGGTTAAATGCCAATTAACACTTTCCTTTGTCAGCATTGTTTAAAAACACATCTCAGTTCTTATCCTTGGGAAACTAGTTTAATAATAGAAATTAGAGCTGAAAGGATGAAAAGCTTTCCCTAAATATGGTTTCAAGCACTTGAAACTCTGAGACGGTCACCTTCTCACCGGTCAGCCGACTAATAATTTAAGAAACTGTTTCCTTCATGCCATGCAGGCTGACTATTTCTTTGCTCAGTTTCCAGTAGCAATGCATTCCTTCCTTCTCTTTCCCTAAACGTTCTCTTCTTCTGATCTTGACACCCACACTCACAGATGGCCACTAGCCTCTTGTTGAGAAGAGAAAAGACAGGGTGTCAGCGCTCACACTGCACCAAGGACCATCCTCAGCATCTTCTTCGGTTGCCAGCAAGCAGCTTTGGTCTATCTGCTCATCCTTTCCACTAACTGCCTAAAACATTTCATTTTGACATAGTCAAATTTATCTACACCCGGGCATCTCTCTCACAAACCCTCCTGCAGCAAATACCAGAGCGCACAGCCTTTCAAAGTTCTCGAGAGCAGGAAGGAAAGCCTCCCTTTTACCTGGGGTGTGGTCTGCACGCTCCCTGCTAAGACGCACGAGTTCATTTGGAAGTAATTGTTCCCGCGGTCCCTCGGAAGCCCCTGGGTTTCTGGAAGCATTGATTCATCCCATAAGGGAGTGAGCAAACCAACGAGTGAGGTGGGAAGGGAGCCGCTCCCTGAAACAACACACACACACTCGCGGGGAGAAAAGAATTCTAAAAAGAGGTAACGTGGACTCCTCCCTGAGCAGAGGGAGTTTTGTCAGCTCCAAAGGGTAGATTCATGTTCAGACAGTGTTTAGATTTGGAACTTCAGGAGAGGTCAGACTGACTGCTGAAATGGAGCCAGCAGAAGTAAAAAAAAAAAAAAAAAATTGCCACCTATACGCATTTCCCTTTTCTTTTCATGCACATAGTCCAATTAAACATTCTGCAAAAAGAACAGAGGAGCCAGATTGTACAGCTACAAGAAGCTGATTGAAGGGCCCTCACAGCTGACAATCTCAGCAATCAGTTGGTCACACTCGCTGAGAACATTTAGAGGCACAAATACACGCAAACACGGGGTCTAAATACAGAACGAGAAAACACACAGCGATTCCTTCATAAAATCAGTAGCTTTAATTCCTGGTCCTTGGCATGTACGTAGTGAGTAATGCTACACCAGCATCGGGAGTGACAGAAGTCTTGCTATTAACCAAATTTGCTCTCAAATAGAGCTTGGAATCAAAAATTTGTCAAAACAACATTCCAAGATTCCTGGAAGACAGTGAGTGTCCCGACTGCCGAAAACTTCAAAACTTTACACGTGGAATTGATTGGCGTTTTCCGTTTTTGTACTTCTATTTTCTGAGTATTGATTTTTCTCCAAATCTGTAATATCTGTATTTGTGCTTTGGCGATGAAAGTTGTTCTGTTGCAAGAGCTGGTTATAGACCAAAAGCTCTGGGAAGGAATGAAGGAGTTATTTTAGGGACCTAGATTATACCACTTAACATTTTCCCTGCTATCAGAAGCCCGAATTTGTGGAAACACTACAAGTAAAACAATTGTCGAAAGTGATGCTGTTAGCACACTGTGGAAAACTACTCCAAATAACCTAGTACTTTTTTCTTCAGGCAAGGCTTTATCGGGGCCCCTGCTGCAGCGGTGGGGAGGAGAGCAAATGACAAGTTCCTACGTTTGCTCTCTTCCTGAGAAGCGAGCTTCCTCACACTGGGAGAGGGTACGGGTGTGTCCAGGAATTGGGCCAGAGGGCTGGCTTAGGTGGTTTGCCCACCCCTCTGGTGGTGTTGCCTTTTCCTACCGTTCACGGGGTTCTCAAGGCAAGAATACTGACGTGGTTTGCCATTCCCTTCTCCAGTGGACCACATTTTGTCAGAACTCTCCACCATGACCCGTCCGTCTTGGGTGGCCCTACATGGCATGGCTCATAGTTTCATTGAGTTAGACAAGGCTGTGGTCCATGAGATCAGATTGATTAGTTTTCTGTGATTGTGGTTTTCAATCTGTCTGTCCTCTGATGAATAAGGATAAGAGACCTATAATTGGGTCTTGTTCTGATGGGCAGAGCCATGCTCAGTAGATCTTTAATCCATTCTTCTGTTGATGGGCGGGGCTGTGTTCCCTCCCTGTTGTTTGACCGAAGGCCAAACTATGGTGGAGGCAATGAAGATGATGGCGACCTCCCTCAAAAGGTCCAACAAAGGTCCATCTAGTCAAGGCTATGGTTTCTCCAGTAGTCATGTATGGATGTAAGAGTTGGACTATAAAGAAAGCTGAGTGCCAAAGAGTTGATGCTTTTGAACTGTGGTGCTGGAGAAGACTCTTGAGAGCCCTTGCACTGCAAGGAGATCCAACCAGTCCATCCTAAGTAAATCAGTTCTGAATATTCATTGGAAAGACTGATGCTGAAGCTGCAACTCCAATACTTTGGCCACCTGATGTGAAGAGTTGACTCATTGGAAAAGACCCTGATACCAGGAAAGACTGAAGGTGGGAAGAGAAGGGGCCAACAGAGGAAGAGATGGTTGGATGGCATCACCAATGAGATGGACATGAGTTTAAGTAAACTCTGGGAGTTGGTGATGGACAGAGAGGCCTGGCATGCTGCAGTCCATGGGGTGGCAAAGAGTCAGACCTGACTAAACAACTGAACTTAACTGAACTGAACTGATGGTGCTGCATGCAGGAGGTATGTGCAGTACTCTGCTTTTGCTCCTGAAACCCAGGTTTTTTGCTCTCAGCTCTTCAGAAATGGTAGTTGGGTTTTTTGGTTTCTTTGTATCTTTTGTCCAACAATTGTCCAAATTGCACATACAGACAGTTATGTTTAGTACCATACAGTTTCTTTAATGATCTAAAATTTTAATGTGAATACTGTATGACATCAGAAAATAAATTATGTGCCTTTTTCTATGCAAGGTATATTTATGCATACTCAAGAGACTATACTGCCCTCTTGCTCTCAAAGAGCCTACAGTCCAATTGAGAATATAAAACAGTTGTACGAATAGAAAGATGCAAAGTGAAAAAGAAAAGAAAAAAACCCCATACTTCAGTTCTCAAAGTTGATACATAAATCACCTGAAGATCATGTTAAAATGCAGTTTCTTAAATATCCTGTGATAAACCACAATGGAAAAGAATCTGAAAAAGAATGTAGATATACGTATAACTGAACCACTTTGTTGTAGAGCAAAAATTAACACAACATTGTAAATCAGCTATATTTCATAAAATATTTTTAATGCAGTTTCTGACTGCAGAGGTCTGAGGTGTGGCCCCAGATCTGACATTTCCAATAAGCTCCCAGTGGGGCCTACCTCCTAGTCTGTGACACTATGAGTAGCAAAGACTTAGGGGAACCTCTGGAGGGTGGTGAGATCACAGTCATCTGGGGTAAGAAGTTCAAGGACAAAGAAGCGTTCAGGCTGGACTTAGAAGAACTGGAACTTTCCTGGTGGCTCAGATGTGTAAACTGAGAGAGAGCCAGGTTTGATCCCTGGGTCAGGAAGATCTCCTGGAGGAGGGCATTGCTACCCACTCCAGTATTCTTGCCTGGAGAATTCCATGGACAGAGGAGCCTGGAGGGCTACAGTTCATGGGGTCGCAGAGAGTCAGATGTGACTGAGTGACTAACACTTTGACTTGGCAGAGTAGGGGAGTGAGACCTCTGAAGATGAGGCAGAATAGCCCTTATTTCAGGCGGAGAGAAAAGCTTGAGCAAAGGCCCTTATCAGACCAGCAGTGAGCAGCAGTGAAAGTCACTCAGTCGTGTCCGACTCTCTGTGACCCCACAGACTACACAGTCCCTGAAATTCTCCAGGCAAGAATACTGGAGTGGGTAGTCTATCCCTTCTCCAGGGGATCTTCCTGACCCAGGAGTCAGACCCAGGAATCAAACCAGGGTCTCCTGCATTGCAGGTGGATTCTTTACCAACTGAGCTTTGAGGGAAAGCTGCAGAGTGGGCTGCAATGCACGGGGCCAAGGAGTCAGATAACCCACTGGCTAGAGGGCCCTGGGTGGGGTGGTTACAGGACCTCTCAAAAGCTCAGTCCTCCACCAGTGAAACATGGACCAGAATAGGGCATATTTCACAGGGCTCACAGGACAGTGCTGATTAAATTCAACATGTAAAGCTCTGTGCCAGGCAAATAATGTGTGCTACTCCCGTGAATACTATTGTTACTCAGTGGAACCCAGGTCTCCTGCACTGCAGCAGATTTTATTCCCTTTGAGTCACCAGGGAAGCCTGGTAAATAGCTTACATCAGAATAAAGGCAAATAAGGCTACAAACATAGGTTCAACGTGGATCATTAGTTAAAATGGTTAATATACCATTTTAACCTTTACAAAGTGTACAGTTTAGTGAGCACATTAAGGACACTTACATTACTGTGCAACCATCACTACTAATCATCCACAGAACTTTTTTCATTTTGTCAAAATGATGTTCTGTTCTGATTGAGCAATAATTCCCCACTCCTCACACCCCCCCACCCCTAAGTAACCACTAGTCTACTTTCTACATTCAGATTCATCTCTCTTCTTCTCTGTAGATCATCAGACATCTTGAATTAAGGGGTTTTGATGCTATTCAGTAGGGAATAGGAACAAAGATTTATGTATATAAAAATGTATATATTGGGTTGACCAAGGTTCATTTGGATTTTTCCATAGCATCTTATGGAATGAACATTTTGGCCAACCCTGTATATGTATGTGATTTCCTTGAGTCATTTTGCAACATGAGAAACAATGACATTAATCCATTATTTTCCTATAAACACATGTATGTATATAATATATATATATATATATCATCATATATGTATATACCACATATATATAAAAATCTTAATTCCTAATTCCTACTGAATAGGGGAGCCTTAACAAATCCTAGAGACCACACTTATCTCCACGTTCTGTCCTTTGTCAATGGTTCATAAGTTTATTCCACATGAATTCAAACAATCAGGAAGCTCTTTTCCAAAGTCTCATTCTGTCCTTTCCTCTCTGATCTTTCCTATTTCTCACTCCCTCTCCCAAGCAGAAAGCAATATTTAGACATATTGGTATGATCATATTTGGGAGAGGAAATATGTTATCCCCTATCCTTTGCCCTATTTGAATTTTTCCTTGAGTCATTTTACAACATGAGAACCAATAAAATTAATCCACTATTTTGCTATTTTTCTCTGTGTCTTATTGGGAACTTTCCTTTAATCATTCCCTTTCCCTTGTTTTATTAAAAACTGTTGGTGTTATAGAGTTTTTCTTCTATTGATAGAAGACATAATTTTTACTTAAAAAAAGCTTAATAGCCATGCATTATAATAGCATGCTTCAGTCATCTGGCTAGTAGCTACATACAGCCTCCCAGAGCACATGTATTTAGAACAATTTCCATAGAAACCATCCTCAGTGGAATAGAAAGTGATGGCACCTCATCAAAAAATAGGCCTCTGTTGTGGATGATGAAGACCAAGTGAATTACTGACACAGGATCAAGGCTGGGAGGAGGGGAGAGTCTAGCCTCCAATCACAACTACTTTTTTCTAGAGATAAGAAGGTCACCTAGGGTCTGCCTAAGACCACGAAGCATTTCACAAACATAGAGTTTTAATGATGTATCTCCTACTGAAGAACACAAACTGTTCTTCTGAATAATCGATTCCCAAAAGAAAGTAAAGTTTGTTGAAGTTTGCAACCAGCAAATACAATCCAAAATTCTCTTTAAAATCTGGCATTACTGATGGCTGAAGTAGGGCGTCCTTCCCACTTCTTACTACACAGATATTACTGCAGTACCTTCCAGCCAAAAGACTCTTAAGGTATTGCTTTTAAAACAAACCGTATAGAACAAATAGCCTCTCTTCCTGACACGGGAAACAAATCTGAGAAAAAAATAGACATATCCAGAAAAGTTTGCTAGGAAACATGTAAGTGATCAAACAGATCAAGATCTTCATAGCAGGAGCTTCTATTGCATTTCTTCACAGCAGGTGCTACTACTAATACTAATATATAGCCAGACTTCCCTGGAAGTCCAGTGGTTAAGACTTTGCCTTCCAGTTCAGGGGGTGCAGCTTTGATCCCTGGTGGGGTGCTAAAATCCCACATACCTCACAGCCAAAGAACCAAAACGTAAGACAGAAACAATATTGCAACAAATTCAATAAAGACTTTAACAAAATGATATGGTTATATGTATAGTGAATTCTTTAATACCTGGTTCCCTAATTGGAATGAAAGCACTAGAACACTGGGAAATTTCTATTTTCTTCTCTGCTGTATCCCCAGCATCTAATATAGGAACTATCACATAGTGGAGGCTCGATAAATGTCCACTAAATAAATGAATGACCATGTGCATTCATGAGAGCTGTATGGAGGTTTCAGAGAGGGCAGGAGAGATGTCTGTGTTCAAGGGATACACAGCTGTTAGGGAACCATTGACCGAAACCACCTGCCTTGGCCAAGCACAGTGAAAACCCTTTCCCTGAGTTACTTCCCATCAGCAGGTATCCTGATAAAGAACGCGCTGCGGCTACGGAACAGTAACCAGGGTAATTGGGGAGGGGCGAAAAGGAGGGAGGAGACACTAGCCCATAATATGTCCTACCAGCCTCCCAGAGCCCTTTGCACTGATTTCCATCTTGGCTGAGAGACACACCACCAGGAAGGACCCTGAGTCAGACCAAATACGGGCCCGGCGACATGACTGGCCAGAGACAACCTGGAAACTAACCCCGTAACCTGGAAACTAGCTAACGCCGCTCTCCTGGGTTCTCTGACCCTGCTGCTCTTTCCCCGGGCGCTCCTTCCCAATAGTATCTCTTGCTTTGTCAGCGCTTGTGTCTCCTGGGACAGTTCATTTCCGTGTTTAGACAAGAACACACTCTCATACCCTGGAAGGGCGCCCCCTTCCGGCAACACAGTGGCAGAGGGCCATGGAGAAATAAGAGTGATTTAATCACTGTATAATTTTGCTTCTTTGAAGATAGATCAGATATAAAAACAGCAACACCCAGTGCCAGAGCTGTGAATGTTTTAAGAATGTATGGAAGGAATCAGCTCCAAGGGGTGTGTGAGGGGCCGGGGTTCTTGGAGGAGATGGAGAAGCTTCTCTGGTCTAGATCATTCCTCCCAGTCTTGGCTGCCGTGGCCTGTCACGCTGGCCACCCCACACGCTCCACCCACTCCTCACAGAACAGATTGTATCCTACATACACTATGTATAAATACACCACTTAACGAGTTTTATGTGATGCTATTCTTGATGCTTAATATAGATCATCTCTTGAATTTCTCACAACAAGCCAGCAAGAGAATTATGATGTCCATTAGATGAGTAAGAAAAATGAGACTCAGGGAGATTGAATTACTTGCTTAACCAGCATAAGATGCAATCAGATTTTAATCCTGGTCTGCCTGGCTAGAATCCAGGTTCACATGGACTCTTATTTGCTAACTGCCTCTGCTAGCCTTAGCTTAGAAATACTCATTTACAGAAAAGTGATAAGACAGGTTCAGGAATCAGTAGCCAGCAAAGATTTTGTTTTTAACAACATTCAAGAGAATTGGGCTCAGATGAACATTTTCTCCAAGCCTCCATTATTCATTCCCAAAATGTGGCTGGCTACACACTGACTTTTCTACCTTTCATCACTGTTATTCTCTTACTGTTTCTATGTAGTTCTATATAAAAGGAATGCATCATTATTTTGCAACACACATAACTTTAAATTGGAAATGAGATAACAGCAAAAAGTCAAATTGTATTGGTACAAATGCTAAAGCTATCTAGATTTCAATATGGATAGTGCAGCACAGATTCAGAAAAATATTGTTGAATGACTAAATCTGCTTATGACAAGTATTTCCTTATATTTATAAACAATATCTATCTTCAAAAAATATCTAATGTGTGATCTCCAATGTTTTACACCTTCAATATATTAATTCTTCTAATAAACAATATTTATTTTTAATAATATCTAAAGTAATGTGGGGGCCCTGGCTTATGGTCTATACCATCAATGTATTAATTCCACTAATGGAAACAATGAAACATGGAATCAGATTCCAATCATAAATCTACTAATTATTAGCCAATGAAAGCATGTTAGTTACTTTAATTCCAAGAACTTGTGTTTCTCCATCTATACAATGGGCATAATAAAGGCATCCAAATCTCAGAGGGTATGAATATGAAAATTAAAGACATATTTCATATGTCTCATGACATATAAGACCCAATGTTTGGCCTCGCACAAAGCAACCACACCATAAATGTTAATTTCTCTCTTTATTTCTAGGACAGATGAAATGTATAAGGTTTAACAAAAATCTCTAATGGATACAGTCTCAGAATATTCCTGTGTTTTCTTGCAGTACCCTCTGTTTTCCCCTTAATGTGTTCACTCCAAAACAGGAAGGCATATTTTAATCATCTTCATCTTGTCACTGTCATCCTAAATATCTTTTACAAACCCTCTGACTTGTCCACAATTGTTGAAGACTGGATTCACCACGAGTTCCAGAACACTCCAAGAGCACGTTAATAGACCCAACATTCAAGGCTCCTTCTCCTACAGAATCAATCATAACTTGGACTGAAGGTTTGTCCTGAATGAAAGTGCATATGCAGAGTAATTGGCTGAAAAGATGCCAGCGAATCAAAGCACATTGGGATGATCTTTCCTTTTAATTTTAGGTTTGACACCATAATTTCCACAGAGGCAAAAACCAGCTGATGGCTACAGTAGCCAATATATTCCCCCAGAATGGGACATGTCCTGGGACCAACACTGCTGAGTAGTCTTCTATGAAGACAGTAACTAATGATGGCTTTTTTAATCACAACTGCATCCCTGGTACTTAACCTTGAGTAGACACTAAATGTTTGTTTGTTGGATGAATTAATTAATAGTGCATGCCTACCCTACAGAAAAGAAAAGGTCAGAAACAAAGGTGTTAGGGGTCAAGAGTAAAGAAATAGAAGATCAAAAGCAAAGCTTTTCTCCCCATGACTGACCTCATTAGAGGTAAGACAGGAGCTACTGTAATTTAACCTTCCACTGTCACTTGTCTGACTACATCACATTATATAATAGAATGTTTCCTAGGTCAGAAATGGCTAGCATTTCAAAAGTGGGATGTTAAGAGGCAACACAGGAGAAAATACAAGGAAAATGTATTTCTTAAGTGTCTTCTCTGTGTGCGATGAAGTACTACACAGCAGGCAAGAAGGAAAAATCTCAAGTTAATAAAATAGATCATTTCAAAGTACCTTATTCATCATGAAAAGGAAACTGAAATAGCAACTATTTACCCCCAAAAAAGAACACTATACCTACTTTTCAAATTTGTCCAAAAATTAAAATAAAGAGACTATTAAAAATTTGCAGTGACTTCCTCATTTCCATTAAGGAAACTAGATTACCTAAATGCACAGGGATCTGGGATATTTAAATGAAATGATACATGAGACATTTCCACCATATGATAAACTCTCAGAAATGATCAGTTGTTGTTGTACCTGTAGGCGTGCCCAAAGTAACTAGCAATCTAACATTAAGTATACATTTAAAAGCAAGAAATGTCACTTCTGTAATCATTTTAAGATTTCAAAAAATATACTATTACTGAATATATAATCCTAAGTGCTTTTCTTTAAAATCAGTATTTTGAGTTCTTTTTTTTTTCCTCTGATCAACCTTTACTATTTTTTCTTGCCTTTAGATTTTTACATCTGTATAGACAGTGAAACTCTCTTCCCACTAATGATTTTGCTCACTGATAAGTCTGCATGGAAAGGCAAATCTACTCCCTTCAAATCTGCCTATTCTTATAAACAGCAGATTATAACCAGAAACACTTTTCAAGAGTTTTTCTGGTTTTAAATACCATCGTACTATTTTATTCTAAAATCAAACTACAGGGTTCCTGGTAGAAATATTTTAAGAATCACTTCTCAGTATTTTGAAAACACATATTGACGTGAATAAATCTGGTTACCTGGAAAGGTTAAGGATGCTGTAAGGCTGTCTTCTGTAAGCCTTAGATCCCAATAGGCTGCCCATGTGCATGGTGTGCAGTTACATGTATATATAGAGATTTTTTTTCAGATCAACATGTGACTGTGTAGGCGATAAGTGAGCCTTCAAACTATGCAAAAATAAGTTCTAGAGGTTCTAATGACATTCAGCTGAACAGTCTGTAGGCATTAAGGAATCTGAGACACACAAAAAAATCATTATTCCAGTGCATAGTTATTAAAATGCTTTGCTGTAAAAAGAGAATGCCCTCTTTCTTTCTGGAGACATTTACTAAGGACCATAAGGTATCATTCCAAGGCTCTCAACAAGCTTACCATAAAAAATGCAAAAAAATTAATATTTTCAAATTTCACTTTAAATTTTTTTAACTATTTTTTCTTTAAAAACTGACATAGGAAAAAATCAAACAAAATGGATTCCTCTTCAAAACAGATTTTTAGGGAAAGAGAAATAAATAATCACTAAGTACCCTTAACAATTCCTATGAAAATAGATGTAGGACTTTTTATCTCAGAAAATAAAACCTCTGTGGACTCTTGCCAACTCATTACTTTTTAAAGAAACTTGACTTTTCCAGACTCTTAACCATGAGCTCAACAGCCAGACTGCAGGGCTTGGGTCAGAACTCTGCCACTAAATAACTGTGTGTGGCTTTACACAGATGACTCAATTATCTCATCTGCAAAAATGGGAATAATCAGAGTAGTTACCCCACGGGATACACATAAACCCTTAGAACAGCATTCAGCATGGCCTAAGCAATCCATAAATATTCACAGTTACAATCAACCATTGCTAACAATAGAATAACCATGTAGAATTTAAACCCTGGTGGCTCAGATGGTAAAGAATCTGCCAGTAATGTGGGAGATCTGGGTTCCATCCCTGGGTTGGGAAGATCCCCTGGAGGAGGGCATGGCAACCTACTCCAATATTTCTGCCTGGAGAATCCCATGGACAGTGGAACCTGGTGGGCTACAGTCCATGGGGAGGCAAAGAGTCAGACACAACTGAGCGACTAAACACAGCACATAGATTTTAAATAGTTAATCCATTTTTTCCAACCTTCCTCCACCCATTCTCACATCCCATTTCCAACACTTCTAAAGAATGAGTGGCCTCTTACTGCTCAGATCTTTGACTTTTTTCTGAACGTCTGAGTTATAGACATTGTTGGCTCTTTTCACGGTCAAAGAAGCCTTCCTCTGGGTCTCTCGGAGCCCTCCTCACCTGGTTCATCCCCAGTCTCTCCTCTGTGTCTCCTCCTCCATAAGAAAGAGCCCAGAGACTCAACGCTTCCTCTTGCCTCTGCCTGACTGTATCCATCCAGAGGCTGCCCTCAGCTCTCACGGTTTCACCCCCCCCACAGACACCTCCATTGCGGCCATCTCTCCCCGGCCCCAGCTCTGCTCTCTGATGTTTGATCTGAGCGCCAGAGAGCAAGTGGCCGGGCTGGGGGGCTTGACCAGTGGGGGTTTAAAGCCCGGCTCTGCCATTTGTGAGCTGTATGACTTTGATCAGTTTCTTCCTTTCTCAAAATCCCCATTTCCTCATCTATAATAGATTGCTTGGAACATCTACTGCATAGGCTCCATTCAACAATATGACAGATGTAAAGCATTTGACATAGTTCCTGGTCCATAGAAAGAGCTCAATATTCAGGGAATAGGAGTGGAGGAACTGGGGAGATGTCATTAAAAGTTACAAACGAAACTATGAGATGAATAAGTTATGCAGACACCTTACAAACTTGAAACTAGAAGATGAGTAAGTTACGCAGACCTAATGCACAGCACTGTGATTAAAAACAATACTATATGTTTCAAAATTGCTATGATACTAGGTCATAAATATTCTAAGAATAATTTTGTGACCTTAAAAAACAAAAGTTAGATAAGTATTAACATTAACATTCAATTAAATACATGCAAAATCTTCTATCATTTTCCACTCATGTCATTATTTTCAAGACACTACATTTTAGGATTTTTATTATTTTCTCTCATTTGTTTCCATCATCTGAAGGAAAATACGGCAATATATTCTTCAATTGTGATAAAAAGAATTTTTTTTACCTGTGTATGTAGCTGCCTAGTTTAAATGTTAAATTCTGCAGCCTCCCTTACCTATAGGTGTGGCCATGTGATTAATCTATGATCAGTGAGATGTAATTAAAAGTAAGGTTCCTTAAAATTGTGTGACATGCCCTTCTTTGTCTCATTTTTCATCCTTCTCTCTGGAATGTGGATGTGATGGATAGATCTCTAGCAGCCATAAAAGACCCTGATAAGAACCACATGAGACCCATATGAGACCTTTCAAGCTTCACTCCAAAAATGATAGAATGATTCATGAATTGGCAAGAGGAGCCCCCAATCAAGGTCTGGGCCGACAACCTCTGAACTTTTTTTTAAGTAATATGAGAGAGAAATAAAAGTTTACTTTGAGGTGTCTCTCTTGTCTACAGTGAGGTCTGATCATAAGTGAATTAAGAACATTTTGATATCTGTTTTCTCTGACATGCGCCCACCCCCTTCTAGCCAGGCCACTTTCCTTACACTCTCCCACTCACTTCAGTTCCCTTTTGCCTGTCGTCTTCTAACCCCCGGGGGGCTCGGGTGTGCTCAACAAAGCAGTCCAGAGCCAGCAGGAGCCTATAGTTGATTTTTCTCCCTCTTATCCAAATGTTATAGCATTTCTCTTCTGTTACCCATCATCAGCTATTCCCATAGGATAACCTCCCCTCTTGGATTATTTGTAAGGTCATAAATAACCAGGGGTTGCAGGTTGGGTTCTTTAGAAACAGATCCTGAGATAAAGTTCAGGGTATCAATTATTTATGAGGGATCTACACCCATGAGAGCGATGAGGCAGAAGCAGGACTGGGCAGAGGGAGACGTTAAACCGTATGTGAACCTCCTGGAGCCTGGCTGACTGTGTAGGGAGCTTGGGAGTGGGTATCATCACGAGAGCATCCCGCATCCAGCCAAAGGGGCCAGGCCTCCACCCCATGTCCTTAGCAAGACGTCACTGCAGGAGGGGAAGACCCTGAGCACGTGACAGGTCTGCCCCCACACTCCACGCACTTGGCACAAGACCTCTGTGCCTTGTGTCTGAATTCCATGCTTCTCTTCCCGAAACACCAATCTTAAACCAACAAGTGTTTGACAAATCTTTACAGAAAACTGCCTTAAAACTTACTTTGTGTCTAACCTAAGAAACATAATCAGTATGAAGTTCCCAAGATGAAACCCCTCACCCCCTAAAAAAGAAGGGTATTTAAAAGTTCCTTTATAAGAAAAGGTCTTTATAAAACTTTTTCCTTCCGCTTCCTGGAATCAACACTGACTTCGCCAAAGCTTTAAATCCCTTATGTTGCAGAACATGCCTTTTTCACTTAATTCTTCTGAAACCTCCCACCACGCTGGACGCAGCCAGGGTCCACCCAAAACACACCCGTCTGAAGGAGGAGCACGCGGGTCCAGCTGCCCCTCGGTGCTCCTAGGAGCGAGCCCGTGCTCCTGGGGACGGTCTTCCCAGGAGGACAGCCTAACATGCACCTGGAGATCGTGAAAGCAAGCTCAAGATGAAAACGCTCCCTCTGTTACTGTGTCTGCTCTGGTATGTTCCAGCCCCCTCACTGCAAGCTCATTCAGGGGGGACATCTCAGCAGGGTCTCCCCAGTTTCTATAGGTCCCTCGGCTCATCAGGAAGAAGGTACCTTTCTTGTTTACTCTGCCCCACTTTCCTACCCCAAATACTCCACCCAGGCCCACAGCACTGCGGTTACAGAGGGGGCTGGCAGAGGACTGCAGAGGTGGAGGGACTGTGGACGGCAGTTGTGCTGCCCACAGCTGAGTGAGGTTCTGACTGTGGTCACAGGCTAGGGGGAAAGTCACCAGGGTAAGTGATAATAATAACACCAGGAATAGTAATAATAAATGAAAAGCCAATCTGAGGATCAACTGAGACCTCTCGCTGTGCACAGAGGGAGGAGAGCCTGTGTTCCTGTGATGCGTCTGCGCTGTAACCGACACTGCCAATTCAGCCTAGAGATGAGCAAGATGGACCAATCCCCAGGTGAGCTCGCCTGGCAAGGCTGCCAGCTGCAATATCTACTTCTCTATCCGCCGCTTCCCAGAATGTATATGGCAATTTATCTAGTCGGAGCATCACTCTCATCTGTTCTCTGCTACAAGGATAGCTTTTTCAAGAGTCCACGGTCTTCGCCTGTCGGCCCACGCCATCCACGGACAAGCCACCTCAATGGAGTTCCCGTTTGTAAGGCCCCACTCGGGTGTCTGAAATGTTTGTGTTTGGATGTTGTTTTCTTCATCTCCCCCAGGCGAGCAGGCCTTCTCAGAAAGTGAAGCTTCAAAAGTGACACAGTGCTTTGATCATGGAAGGGTGGCTTTGTCGCCAGGGAAACAGCTTGCAAGGGAGAAACAGATCCATTTGTGAATGTATAACCGGGAGGAAAAGCAGATGCTAAGTTTCTGAGTGGGTCTAATTTACTTTGAGAGGTACTGGATGGGAAGAGTGGGTTCCATTTTTTAGGCCATAGATGAGCAAAATTATCCACTTTAGAGGAATCTTCTTCCTTTAGCCCAGAAATTATGGATAAAAACAAATTACTTATTCCCTTTTTCTCAGCTTTGCAAACCAAAACAAACAAAAAGTCCAGAAAAGCAAACGAAAATTTCCCAGGAATTCCCATGGGATCCAGGAAAATGACCCCAGGATGCACCACAAAACCCAGCGCAGGGGAAGGCCTCTTACATACTTAAGCATGGTTGTAGGGGGAAAAAAATTGTGAACACTTCACACATATTTTCTAAACTGTTGTTCAGAATGAAAAAAAAAAAAGTATGAAGAGGTTAGTGGCCACTTTGCAGAAATAAACAAGGAGTAGTTCTGGGCTTCCCTCAAAATACCTCCCCTCCCTGCTGATGAAGCCTAAAATACAGAACTTCATTCTTTGACCTTGCTGCAAGTTTTAGATCCTTTTCTGGAAGTTAATTTTGATACCAGAAAGGAAAAAACCCTTTAAATGTGAAATATCAGCCTATCTAAGGTTTTCTATAATAGGATAAAAGAATTTGGAGCTGGTGGCCAAAGAAATTGATATAATTTTTATCATCATTGTCATCATCATTGCTATTAACACTTCATTATCATCTCTATTATTATAATTATCATCACCAACACTATCATAATTCACGAAGACCTCTGTCACTGTTACATAATGACAATAGCTGCTCTTCTTCAGAATTTACCATGTACCAAAAACCTTGTTTTACATTCATGATCAAGTAATTCTCAGGAGCTGGCAAACTTTTCTATAAAGAGCCAGAGACTAAATATTTTAGATCATCTTTTGGATCATCATTTTTTTGGATCATCTCTGGCACAACTACTCAGCTCTGCCATCTTCAGGTAGAAGTGGTCACACAAACATGCACATGATGGGCACCCTGGTGGTTCCATTCAACTTCATCCACAAAAGCAGACCGTAGGCCAGGTGTGGGCTCCTGCCCCCGGCTTACCAACTAGCACCATCTCATCGGTATCCTCACAAGGCTGTGAGCTCAGCTGGAGCATCTTCATTTCTCCAGTGAGGAAACCAGGCACATCAGAGACAGTCATCTGTCCATGTCACACGGGAAGCGGACAGAGGGCAGAGTGAGACCCGCCATCACCAAGGCAAATGCCTGCTCCCCACCTCGTCCGAGTCTGATTCACATACCACATGCAGCTCTTCAACATGATTTTAGAAGATACGTTTATAAACATTTTAAGAGCTCCATTTATTTTAATAGGCATGAAAAACATAACCAGAAAACTCAACATTTGATTTTATTAATGGTTTTTCTTCAGATGAAACACAGGAACAGACATAATAATCATGTGTGTGCCTTTTTATTTTTAAAAAATAAAGAAAAGATATATCTGTTGACAAGATGGATAATCTTTTGCAATACCCATTCAGTATGTAGGTGTCATTTTGGCCTTTCAAAGAAGCTTTCATTCTCTTCTCTCACTTGATTTGCACAGAAAGAAGAAAAGAAGCATGGTATTACTATCCCCTTGTGGCAGATGAGAGAAACCAAGGTACAGAGGGGTTAAGTGGTTTCCCAAGGCCATGCACTGTGACAGCGGCCTGAGACAGATGGGCAGTTTCTATAGCTCCGGCTCCCTTTCTCCTCCTGCCGTGTCATCCACATGGGTTCCCCAGGCTCAGAGTGCAAACAGCCCAGCTCAGGAACTTCTTGCTTCTCCCACAGTACCAACGTAACTAAAGGCCGGCAACATGAGTCAGGTTTCTTGGGCCTTGGTGTTACAGGGCCAGTCACCCAGATGGACAAGTGTGTGTGTGCACGCACAGGGGCGGTGGGTAAGGCCTGCCCCTGATTTCCACCAGAGCAGTCCAAAAGTATTTTCTGTTTATTTGCTTTTTTTTTCCCATTCCACTTGGCTTGCAGAATCTTAGTTCCCAGACCAAGGATCAAACCCAGAAACTCCTGCAGTAAAAATTCCAAGTCCTAATCACTGGACTGCCAGGGAATTCCCTGAAAGTACTTTCCGGATTAGCCATAAATCATTTTGTAAGTACCAAATGCTAAATGACATGAATCTGAAATTCTATATGTGTTTTTAAAAGAGTGCTTACTTTAGCTGCTAATAAGTTGTTGGATCTCAGGCAAGTCACTTCATGTTCAAGGACCCCAGATTTTTCACCCATAAAACACAGCTGCTGGACCTGATCAGCATTTATTGGTTTTGATTGTTCTGTTATTTGGGTTTTTCAGGGGATTGTAGCTTATTCATCTACAAAAGTAAACCTAGATGTATTTCAGAATAAGCAGATTGAGAAGAAAACACCTCTAGCTTTTCTAGCATAAACTTTAATATCTATCAGTTTCAGGAGCAAATACAACCATGCCGTGGAGAAAAAGCATCACAATGCTGAAAGATATTTCTACAGTTTAACTTAGGGAAACTTCATTCATTCCCTGAACCAGTCCTGCTTTTAATAAAACGCAGGCTTAGAAAAAAGATGAGGAGTAAGAATTGCAATAAGAGATGGTTAAGGAGTTTGAGATCAACATGTACACACTGCTATATTTAAAATGGATAAACAACAAGGACCTACTGTATATAGCACATGGAACTCAGCTCAATGCTAGGTGGCAGCCTGGATGGGAGGGGAGTTTGGGGGAGAATGGATGCGTGTATATGCATGGCTGAGTGTCTCTGCTGTCCACCTGAAACTATTACAACATTGTTAATTGGCCAAACTCCAAAATAAAATAAGAAGTTAAAAAAAAAAAAAAAAAAAGCGGGTACCAGGCAGCAATAAATAGATTTTAGAAAAAAAATTTTTCACCAGATCAGTGTTATTCAAACCACAGGTTATGAACACAAATAAATCGTGGTCAGTATTTTTAAATGAATTCACGAATAGAATGGAAAACAATCAAATGCAATAGAAAATATCCCAATAAGCACACTATCAGAGACTGTTTCAGACTCTCTCTCTCTCTCACATACACACACACACGGGATTTGTGGTCCACAAATCTGAAAGCCACTGCACCAAATGAGCTGAGCTTTGTGTAGCTGAAAGACTCAGTCACCCGCTAACCTAGTCTTATGGTGATAAACTCACTCAAACCACACGCTAAAGTGACGGAAAGTCAATAGAAATGTAATTCTTACCAATCCTCTCAACACTCCAAGTCTTCCAATTATTGATAAATTCTCTATAATTCTTCTACTACTATTATAAATTTGATTCTATTATATTACAGACAAATTCTATTATGATGCCATTTAGATCATTATCATACACTACAAACATATTCATTAACAGCAATGACACTTTTGCAACATTATAGATATAACGTAACTATACATATATTTAAATATACTTTGGGAAAATATGATCAATAAAGAAACAAACTCTGAAACACCTGCCTGGTTTTTGTGGTCCTCGTTGCCTGCATACAAGTAAGTGTGTATGCTTAGTCATTAAGTCATCCAACTCTTCATGACCCTGTGGACTGTAGCCCGCCAGGCTCCTCTGTCCACAGGATTCTCCAGGCAAGAATACTGGAATGGGTAGCCATTTCCTCCTCCAGAGGATCTTCCGACCCAGGGACAGAACCTGCATCTCTTATGTCTCCTGCGTGAGCAGGAGGATTCTTTACCCACTGAGCCATCAGGGAAGCCCATGTAAGTAAGACAAGACCAAATAAACATTCCATAGGGACCACTTTGAAAGGAATCAAACATGTATCAAGATGTACAAAAAAGAGCAATGTTTTCCAGTTCAGATTTCCCACTGAAGGTCAATGCTCTTGTGGGCAGGTATGTCATGATTTGCATTGAAATGGCAACTCATCAGTCTGTAGAAAAATCCAGCCAACAGAATTCAGCCCTTTGGGTTCCATTTCAATGACACACTGCCTCATTTGCAGAAACGGCAGTGCCAAGGTGTGTGATAAATTGAATGGAAAGGACAGGAAAGACACTTCAAGAATTCACTTTCTGAAACTGAAACCCATTCTATTTTTAATCCTCTCTCGTGGGCATTTAATTCCAGATCCCAGTCATGCTGTAAAAAGTATCCACGTTGACAAATTACCAGCACCTCACTTAGCTGCCATTTCCCTTCTGAAAACCATCTTCATGGATTAGTATTCAGAAACACAAGCTCAGTTAAGTGTGTTTTGCAGAATACAGACTCTGAAAACTGAAGAATGAAAAGTAGAATTATACAACTTGTGAGCACAAAGTAGAGAATAAATAAGAAATTTTGACTGTGCTGAATGTTTACAAGTTCTCCAACAACAGGCATGAGTGTCATTTTAATAAATCTACAGATGGACACCTGGGGTTTAGAAGGCTCACCAGAGCTGATTCTTGCAGTGCCTGAACGCATGGCACGGTTCCCAGACAATAAGGGTCAAGTCTTTGCTTGTTCCCACTGTGACCAGGGGATGGTTAGATTTCATTAAGTAATAAAAACTGGCACTACCACCGTATAGCCCAGGGCATGCTATTCAATATCCTATAATAATCTATACGCGAAAAGAATCTGAAAAAGAATGTCTATGTGCGTGTGTAACTGAATCCCTTTGCTGTATACCTAAAACCAACACATTGTACATCAACTAAACTCGAACATAAAATAAAACATTTTTAAAAAGACCGTTTATTTGAAACTTACTGATTTTTCTTCCAAAGATCTTGAAAACTCATCCTTACTCCTATCTTACTGACAAGGCCAATCTCCTAAACAGATTCTATGAATAAAATCTTTCCTATTCTCCATTTCATCTTAAATTCAATTGACAAGTATTTTCTCTCAAGCATCAAATAAGAATGCCTATATTGAAGACACTGTTATTCAACAGAAAAAGAAGATATTAATTCAAACTTCACAGAATAAGAATTTAGAAGCTTCCTCTCTACAAGATGCCTTCCTTCAAAGACCTGTAGATTTTATAGTATTTCATTTTCCATATTTAATAAGTGTCTTTAAAAAATAAAAGTTCTAAGAAAACGCCAGTGGCTCAGTTATTACTCATCAACCTAGAGGGGGCTCTTTACTGGGACGGTTCCACCCTCTGCAGGTCATGGCTGGAGACACTTTTGATTGTCACAAAAATGGGGAGGCGTGAGATACTGGCATCTAGTTGGGGAAGGCCAGGGATGTTTCTAAACATCCTATAGTGCACTGGTCAGGCTGCTCAACAATAATCTGTTTGGCCCAAAATGTCAGCAGTGCTGAGGGTGACAAAACCTCTTTACAGTATTTCCCTGATGACAAAACAGACAAACAACAATATGAAAATGAACTATTGTGACAATGCTATATTTTGGTCTGTGCGTGCCTGAATGATAAGTCGTTTCAGTCATGTCTGACTCTTTGTAAGCCAACAGACCTTAGCAGTTCAGGCTCCTTGGGATTCTCCAGGCAAGAATACTGGAGAGGGTTGCCATGCCCTCCTCCAGGGGATCTTCCTGACGCAGGGGTGGAAACTGTGTCTCTTATGTTGCCTGTGTTGCAGGGTTTTTACCACTAGCACCACTTGGGAAGCCCTATTTTGGTGATACAGTTGCCTTAAATATTAGCTAAGTGACTTGCTTCCCTACCTTAACCTCAAGTAGAAGGGATTCAAATTTATGCTTAGCAAAGCTGCAGATCCCTTCATGACTCTCCTACTTGCCACCTCAGGATTGCTGGAGAATTTTAAAGCCATCCACACCAAATCTGTAGTCCTATCTTCTGTGTGTGTGTGTGTTTGCATGAGAGAGAGAAAGAGCTTCTCCATCACCACTACCACACACACACACACACACACACACACACACACAGTACTTAACACAGACAGAATGCCCTGCACACAACTGGTTCTCCTTCCATTGTGAAGCCTGGTGCCCACATCAACCAATCGTTCAGAGTGAGAGGGTTAAACAGACTACCTTGGAGTCGGAAGGATGGCGATTCTAATGGTTAAAGAAAGTTGCTTCGGATAGAAGGTGAAAATTAAAACCAACCACAGTAAAACACTTAGAATGAGATTGTCAGACATGCCAGTTGATGACAGAGTGGGAGTGTGCTCCCGGGGCGGGGGGGGGCAGGCGGGAGGTGGGTAGAGTAGTCTGAAAAAGCTTAACTGATTCTAACAGAGAAGAGGCATCTTCAACGTAATTCTTAGGTATGAACATCTATATCTCAAGATGTCCTTATAAGCTTGTGAGTGCGCTTTATACAGCCATCTGAGACTTTTCTGCCAGACAAGACACAGGCAGAGCTTTATCACTGATGAACAGTTGAGAAGAAAACGTAAATCCCTTAAGGATCAGATCCCACTCATGATGGGGAAGTGAAGTCTGAGACTCTCTGCTTATGTTTCTTGCCACTCTTAATGTGCAACAGCAAAAGAAAAAGATCAAGAATCAGGAAACGAAAGCCAATAGACTATGCATTCTCATCTCTCTAAGAATGATACTTACAAATTAGAGACAAGGTTATTTAAGAGGCGGGGAGGTACTATCCATAAGAATTCACGCAAAATTGGTTGCAGAGGTGTGGGCAGGTAAGGCAGTTCGATCCAGGGACTTACCACCAAGACACTGGATCAAGTTCAGTTTCATTCAGAGGATATGTTAATAGCCTCATTTGGTTACCATCCCATAGTTTTTTAAATATGCAAGTTTGGCAGCAGTTCAAATGAAATTTTTTAAAATATGCTTGTACAATATAGATTTTAGTTTAAAAATAAATTCAATATTTGGGTTTAATTCAGGGCTTAGTAAATTCTTCAAGGATATTTGGTGCAATGGGATGTAACATTTTATTTTGGCTTTTTGAGATGATGTTTCAAGGGGATTCTGATTCTGCTTTCTGAAAGACTCAAATGTTCAGGTATGAAAATTCTGTGGAGGGACAGTCTCAGACTTGGAGCTGTTTTATTAGCATTCTACCCATGAGAAATAGAACCATCCTAAAATCCAGGCCCTTCAGCACACCTGTCATTCTTCAGAACCAAAATGCATTTCAATCACATTCTCTACTCTATTAAGAGAAGTACAGTTTTGAATCCTGGAAGGAAAATTATCTTGTGGCCTGGAAATACAAGCTTATTCAGGTAATATAAAATGCCAAGCAGTCTACAATTCCAGCTCAGGTAAGGCAATTCCTAATTGTATTTATATCATGGAAAATAGATATTTCAGCCTTGTTGAAATATTATTGTGAAAGGACTTCTTTTTATCATCAAAGTACTGTAACTCAGCAAGGCTGCAAGTATAGAGAATCTCTGAAAATTCATAAATGTCTTCTAAATTGTGAGTCAATTTAATTACTAATTTAACTAAAACTCAGAGAAAACCAAGTGTCTTTGAAAAGAAAGATGCTTTTGTTGTACTTTTGAATGTATTTTTAGTTATGGAAATAATTTTTTTTTAAAAAACCTATCAGAATTTTGTCTAAATGCTTTATTTTCTTTCTTTCTTTATGTTCCACTAGAAACAGTTCAAATTATTTGCATTAACTTCAAAAAATGTTTTAATTGGGAGGAAAAACTTAATTTTAAAAAAGTTTTAAAAGAGTATATTTAGTTATCATTCACACCATAAGAATGTGCATATTCACTAAAAGAGATGAAGAAAATCCCTTCTAGTGGGTCAGCGTTCTTTCTCATGTTGCATATATAAGATACACTTAAATGTTGATAAACTTAAGTTTCTTAGGGGTTAGCACATAGGATCGTTTAGGCTGAGGTGGGGTGTCAGAGCACATATGCACTCCATATGGCAGTCTCCAAGATTCCTGGAGTATGCACCAGGAATAAATAATAAAATAATCCATGTGCATGCTTTCACTAAATGAATAGTTGTTTATTTATTAATTACCTTGTGTGTGTACTCCTGCACAAACATATAATGTAAAAATTGCACGTAAATGGAAAGCAAAATGGTGAAAATAAAAACACAGATTAATAACCCCCTCCCATGCCCTAATAACGGAGGAGACAGATGGACCCCGGGCTGAGCAGCTGCAACCAGTCTCCTGCTAACACTTCAAGATAAGATACCAGCAGGAGCATCGGGCACTGACTGGGCAGAAGGCAAAGTGACCACAATTTCCTTTCTTGTGGTCAAGGGGATTTCCCAGCCTGACACATGTGCAGAGAAGGTACTCCACTTAGGGAAGGTGTAAGGGAGGAAGGTGCCTGGAAAATCCCATGGGTGGAGGAGCCTGGTGGGCCGCAGTCCATGGGGTCGCTAAGAGTCTGACACGACTGAGCAACTTCACTTTTCACTTTCACGCATTGAAAAAGGAAATGGCAACTCACTCCAGTGTTCTTGTCTGGGGAATCCCAGGGATGGCAGAGCCTGGTGGACTTCTGTCTATGGGGTCGCACAGAGTCGGACATGACTGAAGTGACTTAGCAGCAGCAACAAGGGAAAAAGGAGCTGCCAGCACATAATATGTTCTGCCAACCCCCAGAAACCTTCGAACTGGAATCCGTCTTGGCTGAGAGATGCACATGACTACCAGGCAGGGCCTGAGTCAGGTTAAATCCGGCCACAAGCAAGACAACCAGCCAGAGACGACCCAGAAGACCGTCCTGTGCAAATGATCTAAGCTGCCCCTAGCAATTGGGCACAACTCACTCTGAGTTCATGTCCTCTGCCACACACATTGCACTGTGCTTCTAATAAATGCTTCATCTGTTTCAAACATTGGCCTCACTGCTGAATTCTTTCTTCAAAGAGGACAAGGACCGAGACCCTTCTTCCAGCCACCTCACTGCTAAGATCACTAACAGGTTGCGCTGGCACAACAGCTGAGATGTGGCACCCATTCTGAGACCACTGCAATATATGTAACTCAAGCTACTCAAGCACCATGCATAGCTGATTTTTATGATGCACTGGTTTTGGAACATCATGAGGAGTGGTAAGCATTACCCACCAAAACTGAGAAGCTAGTTTACCCTAAAATCCAAGGGACAATGTGCTTTAGGAGACATTCTTTGATGCCCTTAACATTTAAAGAACGGCCTAGAGAGATGGTGGGGATGGATGAGTGGCATTTATCTTCATGTGTAAAGTTAAGTCATGAGCCAGTCTTTATGGTTGGTCATGCTCTCTGGCCTTTTCCAGCTCTGGCCTGGAGATTGTCTCATCTGCCACAGAACCCCAGGGAAGAAATGAAGGGTAAAATAAATCTATACTTTCCAGTCCTACACTTGCGTGTCTTGCCAGCCTCTCATAGCTACCAGCGAGGTTATTCACATACACACCTTTTTCTTTCCTGAAGCTCCAGCATCGGACCTTTGACACCTTCAGGGAGCTAGATGCCTCAGGGACCTCACAGAAGTTTCTCTTTTCCTAGATTGTCTTCAGAAAAGATGAACTCTTTTACCTTAATTCTTAAAACCACCTGGTTTCAACTAAATGTGAGACATTTGGAAAACACATTAGCATAAGAAGATACACATTTCTTCTTTAGAACAAGAGCTTATGTTAAAATAACCCCAGGATCCTTTCTTAAGGCTCCCAAAGGCAGCTGCTCAGCTGAAGACATTGAGCTCAATACTAAACTCAGCCTCCCCAGGTGTTTTCCCACTGGGCACACTCCCCAAGCAGGGCTTCAGGCTCTTCCGAAAGACTAGCAGATGGGCCTTCTGGCAAAGGGTAAGGATCTCAAGGTCAGGTAGAAGAAACCAGAAAAGGAATTTCCTTCGTAAGCACCTGAATATCTCTCATGCTATTTACAGTTTTCTTAATCAGTTCAGTAAATGGCAGTATCACCCAGGCTAAATCTGCTTTCCTCGGCTCAATCAGAGTAGTGTTCTCCAAACAAATGTGCCCACGTGGGTTGAGAGTTTGCATTCTTTCTCTTTCACTGACACACAGATCTAAGAGCATGGGCCCTACAGTGCAGAAGCCAGAGGGCCCAGGAGAAGCTACCAAGGATGCTCTTACCTGAAAGTCCTTGGCTCCTTTTCTTCCTAAAGATTTTTTTTTATGTGGATCATTTTTTAAACTCTTTATTGAATTAGTTACAAATTTGTTTCTGTTTCATGTTTTGATTTTTTTGTCAGTGAGGCATGTGGGATCCTGGTTCCCTGAACAGGGATCGAACCTGCCTCCTCTGCGTTGGAAGGCAACGTCTTAACTACTGAACCACCAGGAAGTCCCTCCCTTACAACTGCATTCAGTTTTCTTTCGCCCTTACTTTTTCTCCTTAATTTCCCTTTTTTATTTCTTTCTTTTCCCTTCCGTTTCTTGAAACACTTTCTCTCCATGAAATATCTACCACAACTGAGTCATTCAGTTCATTCTTATTAATTGATAAACAATCTAACCCCCAAAGCTTATTGCTAGCAACCTGAACCTTCTAACATCCTGAGAGGTTTATATCTCTAAGGCAGATTTTATAATATCTGCCCCACTCCCGACCTTCCACCCTTATAGCTATGGAAGAGTTGCTTCTACAGTATGTCATTTTGGCTCTGGTACCATATTCGTATGGAATTTCCAAGGCCATTCCCTACTTTTATCTCAACAGTGTTCATTCATTTGCTTTTTTAAAATAAATGTTGATCTGAGCATGAGCTGTGTATTATTCAGTTCTGGAGACAGTGGTGATCTAAACATACAAAATTCCCTGTCCTCTTGGAGCCTCTATTCTGGAGGAGAGAGAGACAATAAAAGAAAACAAGCTATATATTAGAGTGCAATAGTGCTGAGGATGGATAAGGCAATGGCAACCCACTCCAGCATTCTTGCCTAGAGAATCCCAGGGACGGGGGAGCCTGGTGGGCTGCTGTCCAAGGGGTCGCACAGAGTCGGACATGACTGAAGCGACTTAGCAGCAGCAGCAGTGCTGAGGAAAAGAGAACAGGGGCAGCTGGATACAGAGCACCAGGAAGTGGAGATGGGAGTGTGATACATTTAAATAAAGTGAACAGGAAGACTTCCTCGAGGTGACTTGTAAAAAGGAACTTGAAGGAAGTAAGGAAATGAACCATGAGGATATCTAGAGGAAATACCCCAGGACGAGAGGATGGCAAAAGCCAAGAACCAGAGGCGGGAGGAGATCTGATTGAGAAACAGCCTGGGGTGGCTGAGGACCAGTGATCCTGGGGAAGAGCCGCTGGAGACGCGGCCAGGAGAGGCTTGAGGAACCAGGTCAGGTGCAAAGACCTGTCCACCACTGTGAGGACTTGGGTTTTCTTCTGAGAGAGAAGGGAAACCCTTGGAATATTCCGAACAAAGCAGTAACATGATCTCCTTATCCTGTGGAAGGGTCATTCTGGCTGTATTAGGAATAAATAATAGGACATGACAATACAGAGATAAATAAATTGATGACTTGCAATGGGGAGGGGAGGAGAATAGCAGAGGGACACTGAAATAAGTTGCTTTCTCCAAGGACACTTTTTTGTATAGTTTTGACCATTGAAATCACGCTAGTCTTCAAAACATTCAAAAAGGTAAAATTAAATCAACAACAATGGGGAAGAATCCTACTGGTGACTACAAAGAAAAACAAATTAACATACATATAGAATTGACAACATCACACCATGGAAAACAAAAGAAATTAATCTATCTTTTGAGTTTAATACACATGCGCAGAAAAAGGCATAAAACATTAGGGTACAATGCAAAGAACTTGTAAAATCAAATATACCCTCGAAACATCCCACCCCCGCCTTCTCCCACAGAGTCCAAAAGTCTGTTCTGTACATCTGTGTCTCTTTTACTGTTTTGCATATAGGGTTATCGTTACCATCTTTCTAAATTCCATATATATGTGTTAGTATACTGTAATGGTCTTTATCTTTCTGGCTTACTTCACTCTGTATAATGGGCTCCAGTTTCATCCATCTCATTAGAACTGATTCAAATGAATTCTTTTTAATGGCTGAGTAATATTCCATGGTGTATATGGCTGATTCATGTCAATGTATGACAAAAACCACTACAATATTGTAAAGTAATTAGCCTCCAACTAATAAAAATAAATGGGAAAAAAATCGAATATACCCTTAGAATCATCTCCCAGATTAAGAAACAGAAGTTCTCCAGCACTGGAGACGTCCTCATTCTCTCTTCCTATTGCTATCAATCTAATGGCCAACCACAGGTAATCGCTACCCTACCTTCTAAGAGCAGAGAACAATGTCAAGTGTGGCGGATGCAGGGGACCGGTGAGAGGGGTGTGTGGTTTTCTTTGAACTTTTTGTTTTATACTGAAGTATTGTATTGTTGATCCTGCTCACAGCGCTAATTGTTTCTCTGTATCTCACTGTGCGCACTGCTCTCTGAACCCATGGTAGACAAAGTGAGAACTAAGAGGCTGGAAGAAAATGCGAGGCGCTGTAGGAACTGCAGAAACTGCAGATGCAATTATTGTCTCCCGGCGGGCACAGCATAATACAACATAACTACACACAAGCCTTCAGGGCTTCTCCAGGTGAAGCTTATATATACTCACAGGACAAAATGTAGCCCGTGGCCAAGAGAACACCTCGTGGCGTGCATGCACAGTGCTAAACGTGATCTCGGCTGTTACATAACCGTGCAAACTCACTGTTTACAGAACACGCAGCGAGAGGCTACGAGAGCGCCTGACTGACACCGTCTTGTTAATTTCCCCACAAGTATCAGCGGTGTTTCTTAGCTCTATATAAACGGACTCACATGGCATGAACTCTTTTAAGTCTAACTTCTATTCCTCAATATTATATTTTAAGATTAATGTATATTGTCATGTGAAGCTGTAGATCTTTCACTGTGGGAGAAAGAAGATATAAATGTGAAGGGGAAAGATCAGAAATAACCACAATTCAGTGGATATTAGGTATAACTAGAAAAATATTTGCTTTTCCTAGTTGCATCTGCTGAAAGGACCTAGAGGTAATGATACCCCAGAAACAATGAACAGACAGGGCACTCAAATCTTGATTCCTGTATGCCATACCCCCTTAAAAAGGACCAGGGCTGGAGAAATAACTAAATCCAAAGTTGAGTCAAGAAAAGTAGAAGATGATGCTGAGACCGGCCGCGACCTGGAACCCTCCGCTGCAGCGCTGCAATGCTTGCGCCTGGACGAACATCTCCTCGGGCACCAAAATGCAAAGAAACTATAAGGGACTGAAAATAGCTGTGTGCAAGCACAGTTGGGGCAAATTATGGACAACAAGATACAAAAGACAAAAAAAAATTTAGCTGCCACTTTTGAAGAACTGGACGCAAAAGCAGGGTAATGTGAATGCCCCCTGCACACACCACCACCAAAGCAGTGGGCAAATCAGCTAAGCCACCCCTCCTGCCCAACTCCTGGACTCACCTCTACCCTCACCCCACATACGGAACCAGCTCATCCCCTTTGCTGAGTGAGCCAGCAAGCGAATCTGTTACTTGTTTTTGTTCCTCTCTGCTGTAGCGGGGGCTCCAATAAAGCCTTGCTTAAATTTCTTGTCTGGCCTCTAGTCAATTTCCATGGATCAAGGAGGCCAAGAACCCTGGTTGGGAACAATACTAAAAGTTCCACATAAAAGATAAATACATGGGCTAGGGGGAGAAAGTTCTTCCTAGCATGACAGTACCAACTAAAAGTAGAAGTAATATCAGAGTTAGAACAAAATGAATCCTAATAAATGCCAAACCCATCAGATAAAAGGCTAAGAACAGCATATACAGTCTCAATGCCTCTTCATAGACGGCTAATTAATTTCAAGGAGAGAGGAAATGTTTGACAGTAGATGAATACGGTAGACATCAACTTACACAAGTAATCAACATGAACATCAACAATAAAGTAACAAACTGAAGTCGTGTGTTTTCTTGTGTGATATAACAGGAAGAATACATCGCTTGTATTTCATTCTAGATGAAAATAATAATCTGACTCTCGTGAGGGAACAAAAACACCCAAATTAAAGGACTACCAAACAAATACCCTGCAGTCTTCAAAATGTCAATGTCAGAAAAGACAAAAGTTGAGAAAATGTCCTATATATAAAGAAACCAAAATGACATGACATCTAAGTAAAACACATGACTCTGGGTTACATTCTGAATTGAAAAGAGACAGTGCTATAAAGAACACTGCTGTAAAGAGTAGGTCACTAATTTTGCATTAATCCAAGCAAGAAAGAATGAGTTTGGGATGAAGGTATAAGTTGTGGAAATTAATATAAAATATATGTTCAAAAACAATACTATATCTATGCTAAATTTCCCAAATTTTATAACTGTAATGAGTTATATTAAAATTATCTTGTAATTAGAAGATTCATGCTGAAGTATTTTGGAATTAAATATTGTGATGTCAACATCTTACCCTGAATTGGTTCAACAAAAATGAAGATGATAGATGATGATGATGGTGAAGATAGACATAGATATAAAGCAAATGTGGCAAAATGTTAAATAATTGGTGAATCTAGGTGAACATTATTTGATGTTCATTGTACTTTTCTTGGAGTTTTTCTGCAGCTTTGACATTTTTAAGATAAAAAAGTAAAAAGTTTGAAAAGAATATATCTATTAAATATTTTTAGTTATAATTATGTATACCTCAGTTTTAAAAAATCAGAAATATCAGCTATCAATGTGCTATAATGAATCCTTTGTTAGCCTGAAGCAAAAATACAATTGAACTGTCACTACTTTCTTATTTAGAATGCACAGAGAGTTATTTGGCAATAGATGCTAATCATACTGGCTTATTTAAACTGATTTGTTATGACAAGATGTCCTAAGAAAGAACAGGGGTGGGGGAATCTGAACTTTGCAAAAGAATAAAATTTACAGTTAAAAATAGAAGACAATACACTGTAGGGGGACAGGGGACAGCAAGGAAGGCAGGTTGGAGGCATTAATTTTACACAGACAAGGAAGTGTGAGTTTGAGACCAAGGCAATAACTGTGGGAGAAGTGAGAACTGCAGAGACTCTATATTTTCAGAGTAGATCAATGAGGAAACTGATGAACTGAACATGGGGTATGAGAGAAAAAGAGAGGAGTCAATGGTTGCTCCAAAGTTTTGGACCTGAATAAGAAAGTAAATGTGAATAGATGCTTACGGGAGGATGAACACTGGTAGGCAGCTCTGTACGCAATGACTTCTTCAAAGGAAGAGAGGATGGAGGGCTTCTGAGATGAAAGTTCCATTTCTTGACCTGGGAGACACTTATAAGGTGACATCACTACAGATGCTATGGACATTAAAAGAATAATAAGGGAACACTGTGTATGAGTGTATGACCACAAAATTATCAACTTTGGGTGATTATAATGTGTCTATATAGGTTCATCTGTTATAATGAATGTATCACTCGGTGGGAGATGTTAGAAATAGGAGAGGTTATGGATGTGTGAAGGCAGAGGGTATGTGGGAATCTCTGTACCTGCCCCTCAATTTTCCTGTGAGCCTTAAATTGTTCTAAAAAATAAAGTCTTAATAATTTTCAAAAATGGTTAAATAACATCTCACAAGGCCATAACGCCAAGTCAATGGTAAACCTGGAACTCAAATCCAGGTCTCTCTGATGCTGATCTTAACCAACCTACAATACTTGCAGAGATGTAACTTGCAACACAGCCAGTTGGAAATGAAGAGACTGGACTCAAGAGAAAGGAGTAGGCTGGAGACGTGCTCTCAGTGAATCCCATCATGCCCTTCGGTTACCCACTGAAGGAGCTCCCATCTGGAGACTGGGATTTACTGAAGGTGAAAAGTCTCCCACAGATGCAATTCCTGGAGAAAAGCCATCTACAGGATGAGCGCAATGGATTTGAAATCAGACCTATCCACGTTATTAGATCTTCCAAGAAGTATGCACTTATTGCAGAATCTGAACACATTTCTATAGTAATATGACATCATCTCAAAGAACCTTCAAGTCGTGACATATATAACTTTCAGACAGAAAATAAATGAAGCCAAGGCAAAATTTTATAGAAATTCACAACAGCTGAATTTCTGGAATAAAAACTTAGTATTCAACTGCTCCCTTGACTCTGAGATAAAAAGGCCTTTACAATAGTCAGGATATATTGGGAACAGTTACAGCTGTGCGACCCTGGGGGAACAAGCTTAAAAGGCAATGAAAACACACTAATCTTGCCAATTTGAGAAATTCTAGAAGAAAAATGCCTGAAATTGCAAGACAAAGTCCACCTTTTATCCTTATTAAGCAAAATAAAAAAGGTCCCTCACTATTTCACCTGCACACACATCCACCTGCTAGAAGGCACAGGAAAACAATCAAATCACTCTGGAATGCATTCACGGTGGATTAGATAAATCCTTTTCTCTCTGTCCTATTTCACTGGCACCTAGGTAATGTGACCCTGACTGTATGAGCAATGCCTCGCAAATAAAAGCTGCAGGAACATTCAGTACCCATTCAGTATTCCATCCTCCCAGGCCTGATATGCCCAACACCCAGTGTAATTATATACAGCACCATAAACTGCAGTGCTATCTCCAGCTACTACTGTGGATAAATCTCAGTTTCAAAGGACACTATTGGAGAGAAAAACAGAATGAAACTTCGTAAGTGGAGCGCAAAGTATCAACTGAAGAGCCCAGGAATGCCTGAATGCCAGGCTAGGAAAGAGAGGAGGGTGGGATAGGGAAAGAGGGGGAAAGAGAGAAATAGCAGGGGAGTTCAAACAACGGCCAGGTGGGGAAGTGAGAACTGTGGCTTTTGATTTTTGTTCTCTTAATGCATAGCTAAGAATACCTTAAGGAGTTAGAACTGCATTTTGAAATACATTTCAATACATTTCAAATGTATTTCAGTACATTTCAAAACACTTCAGAGTTTAGTTACATCTTAAATAAAAAATAATTCCTTAAACTCATGATGCTCCCTCCAACCCACAGTTTACTCAAGTGATTTGTTACATAAAGTTACAGCAAAATCAACTTTTCCTGGAGTAACTCTAAGTTGAGCATGCATCAGTCCACAGCAACTTGAACATCTGTCACCTGCTACATTATAAACAGTCACATCAAGTGCAACATACTATGGTGACATGAAAAAAGAAACACAAAGACAGGACACAGCATTGTCTATGTCAAAATCATGACACAGTAACAATAATAAGGAATTTCACCAGTAACGCCAGAGAACTCACAGAACATTCGAGTCCAAAGTACCAGCTGCCCACAGAGCCTGGTGCCATGCATCAAACTGGCAGAGGGCAAGAAAGCAATGGCTGTAATGACAAGGTCAGGGTCAGCCGACAGACCCTAATTGGCAAACGCTTGTCAGTGTCAGCTGCTGATATTGATGAGCCGCAAAGATGACAAAGCATTGCACAATCATGCCCTCCTCCCTCCCGCCTCCCCAACAACTCTGGACCAGAAATAGAAATGCATCTGTTATTCCAATCACATCTGAATATATTAACCTATCTCAACCTTAGTGTCATTCTAAAAGAAATTCTTTGTCTGGAAATGGAGGGAAGCCCTATTTTAAAGGTTATGAAAAGGTTCTAATTTGTTTTGGTTGCAAATGTGTTGTTTAGTCACTAAGCCATGTCCTTCTCTTTTATGACCCCATGGACTATAGCTTGCCAGGCTCCTCTCTCCATGGGACTTCCCAGACAAGAACATTGGAGTGGGTTTAAATTTCCTTCTCCAGGAGATATTCCTGACCCAGGGATCAAATCCACATCTCCTGTACTACAGGAAAATTCTTTACCACTGAGCCTCCAGGGCTTCCCTGGTATGTATATACACATATGTTCATATGTACATGTGTATATTATATGTATGTATCAAATAACTAAGGCTGATAGAAACTCCTCAAATTGAAAGCCTTAAGTACAACCTCAAATTTACAATAACATCCACATTAAATTGACACTCTCAAGTCAACTCAAGCACTTTTTCTAGGTATCATCTATGTGCCAGGGACCAAGGAAATAAAAATGAAAAGGTCTGTTTTTGCTCTCACTTGAATTCATAGCCTTATGAGAAAGTGAAAGTCACTCAGTCATGTCTAACTCTTTGCGACCCCATGAACTATACAGTCCATGGAATTCTCCAGGCCAGAATACTAGAGCGGGTACCCATTCCCTTCTCCAGGGGATCTTCCCAACCCAGGGATCGAATCCAGATCTCCCACGTTGCAGATGTATTCTTTACCAGCTGAGCCTTATCAGAGAAAGAGGCAAACAGAAAATATTGCACAATGAGGTCACCACTATGTCAATCCATCAATGGGAGAAATGCTCTGCATATTCAGAGTTGGGGAGAAGACACTGGCAGTACATAAAATTTTGTAAAAAGGATGTAGAAGTTAAATATATATTTTAAGGGCTCCATATAAAGCAGCCTTTAAGAACTGGAATAATTAGCAAATTACATAAGGAGAAAATTCACAGAATGAGCAACACAAATGACAAAAACAAAACAGGAAAAGATATGCAATCTGCCTCGTAATCAGGAAAGTGCAAATGAAACTCATAATGAAATGTCATTTCCTCTCCAACCAAATTGGCAATACTAGATGCTGCCAGGATGCAGAGGAACAGGTAATGTCACACACAGCTAAAGGCAGAGTAAGGCCACCTTAGAAGGCAGTTTGGTAGCATCTCAGAACAGATCGTGGGTACATGCCGGGACCAGCAACAGGTGCATAGCCTAGAGAAACTCCTGCATTCAGCCCAAGAGATCATGTACCTGAACACTGTATTGATGCTCTCCATTAGAGGAAAATGAGAGTCTAAAAGCCTACAAACTTAAGGATAGATAATTAAGTGTGATGAATTTATCCACTGAAAGAGTACAGAGCAATAAAATTAACTCCCTAGAATTATATCAACATACCAATATCCTAAAAATAGAATATTTTGAAAACAAGCAAATTATAAGAAAATAACTTCCATGACATGATTTGTGTGGCATTCAAATAAAACATAAACAAGCAACATATAACTGTATAGATTACAGGTGGTATTAGTATAAAATGCTCATGAAAATCATAAACCTTAAACCCAGGACAGTAAACTAACCTGAGAAAAATAAGATAGAAAGAGGGAGATAAGAAGTTTCCATTAATGTTTGAAGGTCATTATTTCTCTTTGTTATGGATCGGAACTACTGTAATATACTAACAATAAGCTCCAAAAATGAAACAAAAGCAGAGGTAAACAAGCAATTTGTTCTGCCTCAAGATAAATGACAGTGAAATTAGAGTGAATAAAATGATAATGAGTCATTGGTGGTAGTGGTGATGGTTTAGTCACTAAGTCGTGTCCAACTCTTGCAACCCCATAGACTGTGTAGCCTGCCAGGCTCCTCTGTCCATGGGATTCTCCAGGCATTCAGTTCAGTTCAGTTCAGTAGCTCAGTCGTGTCCGAATCTTTGCGACCCCATGAACTGCAGCATGCCAGGCCTCCCTATCCATCACCAACTCCTGGAGTCCACCCAAACCCATGTCCATCGAGTCGGTGATGCCATCCAGCCATCTCATCCTCTGTCGTTCCCTTCTCCTCCTGCCCCCAATCCCTCCCAGCATCAGGGTCTTTTCCAATGAGCCAGTTCTTCCCATCAGGTGGCCAAAGTATTGGAGTTTCAGCTTCAGCATCAGTCCTTTCAATGAACACCCAGGACTGATCTCCTTTAGGATGGATTGGTTGGATCTCCTTGAAGTCCAATGGACTCTCAAGAGTCTTCTCCAACACCACAGTTCAAAAGCATCAATTCTGCGCTCAGCTTTCTTTATAATCCAACTCTCACATCCATACATGACTACTGGAAAAACCACAGCCTTGACTAGACAGACCTTGGTTGGCAAAGTAATGTCTCTGCTTTTAAATATGCCATCTAAGTTCATCATAACTTTCCTTCCAAGGAGTAAGCGTCTTTTAATTTCATGGCTGCAATCACCATCTGCAGTGATTTTGGAGCCCAGAAAAATAAAGTCAGCCACTATTTCCACTGTTTCCCCATCTATTTGCCATGAAGTAATGGGACCATGTGCCATGATCTTAGTTTTCTGAATGCTGAGCTTTAAGCCAACTTTTTCACTCTCCTCTTTCACTTTCATCAAGAGGCTCTTTAGTTCTTCTTCACTTTCTGCCATAAGGGTGGTGTCATCTGCATATCTGAGGTTATTGATATTTCTCCCAGCAATCTTGACTCCAGCTTGTGCTTCCTCCAGCCCAGAATTTCTCATGATGTACTCTGCATATAAATTAAATAAGTAGGGTGACAATATACAGCCTTGATGTACCTCTTTTTCCTATTTGGAACCAGTCTGTTATTCCATGTCTAGTTCTAACTGTTGCTTCTTGACCTGCATACAGGCTTCTCAAGAAGCAGGTAAGGTGGTCTGGTATTCCCATCTCTTTCAGAATTTTCCACAGTTTATTGTGATCCACAAATCCAGGCATTACCTGGCATCAAAAAAAGAAAATCTGCCACAGAGAAGTCAGAATGTACTAAAAATTTTTGAGAAAAATATTTTGATCCCAACACTGATTTCGAGGGTCTGCTGCTTTCTGCTCATTGATTGAAACTGAGACTGGACACATTTGCTATGATCAAATGCTCTGTGTAATCTGCACAAGCACCAAAGGTGCCCTTTTCCATTTCCTCCAGTGGAAACTCAGAGGTGTCTTATGACTATGAAGGCAGCACCTCCCCAGGATCCTGCTCCTCTTGAAAATCAAAGTGCTTGACAGCAACTCACTTTGAGGGCAAACTCCTTTTGTGATACTGAACAGTGCTGGGTCCCACTGTTAGGGATAGGCTGAAAGGAAGAGAGAAATTGCATCTGCCTATTGATACCTCCATGCAGCAGTTCAGCAGTGCAGTAAACAAATACTTATTAAGCACCTACTGTGTTCCTGCCACTGTCCTGAATAAATGGAGGGAGGTGAATTACACATGATCTATTCCTTGCAGGAAGATCTGAGAGGGACTCGTAAATAAACAAGAGCACAGAAGAGGGATTCATTAGTGCCAAAGGAGACCAGGGGAGGTGGAGAGATAGGTCTGAACAATAAAATAAAATAAAAACAGCCCTTTGCAGAAGTTTTGAAGGGCACTTCAGGCAGAATCCCAAAGTCATGAATCTTAGAGCTGGAATAGAGTTCATTTAAAACGAGGTCTGTGAGGTCAGGGTGAGGAAGACTGGGGGAAAGAGGGCATAAAAGGAGGTGAAATAAATGTTCCTTCACCAAGCCTGGTGATGAAATCTCATGCAGGAATAATTGGTGTGCCTCAGGTAAAAGAGAAAGTGCACAGTACTTTCAAAGTTTCTTCTGGTTCTTTGGATAGATGGTATATCTATCTATCTATATTTTTCTCAGACAAAAATTTATGTATCCATCTATAGGATGGAGAGGTCAGAAATACAATCTACCTACTTATGGCCAATTAATCTTTGCCAAAAGAAGCAAGAATATACAATGGAGAAAAGACAGACTCTTCAAAAAGTGGTGCTGGGGAAACTGGAGAGGTACATGTAAATGAATGAAATTAGAACATTCATTCAAACCGTATGCAAAAATAAATTCAAAATGGATTAAAGACCTAAATGTAAGATACTATAAAACTCCTGGAAGGAAATATAGGCAGAGCATACTGACATAAATCACAGTCATATTTTTTGGATCAATCTCCTAAAACAAAGGAGATAAAAGCAAAAATAAACGAATGGAACCTAATTAAACTTAAAAGTTTTTCCACAGCAAAGAAAACCATCAACAAAATGAAAAGAAAACATACTTAATGGAAGAAGATACTTGCAAATGATATAACCAAGAAGGTCTTAATATACAACACATACACAAAACTCATACAACTCAACATCAAATTGAAAAATAGGCAAAAGAACTGAACAGCAATTTCTCCAGAGAGGAAACGCAGATGGTCAAGAGGCACATGAAAAAGTACTCAGCATCACTAATCATTAGGGAAATGCAGATTAAAAGCACACAGAGATATCACCACACTCATAAGAATGGTTATCCTCAAGAACACAAATAAGAAAGTTAGCAAAAAATGTGGAGAAAAGGGGAACCTCATACACTGCTCATGGAAATGTAAACCGGTGCAGCCACTGTGGGAAACAGTATGGTAGTGTCTCAAAAACTAAGAATAAAACTATCATGAGACCCAGCGATTTCACCCCTGGGTATATATAAAAAAAAAGAAAGAAGGAAACTAATTTGAAAAGATTCATGCACCTCAAGGTTCATAAGCAGCATTATTTACAACTGCTATTTACAATTAAAATAATTGTACAATTATTTACAATGGAAGCAACCTAAACATCCGTCAACAGATGGATGGATAAAGATGCAGCATACATACTACTCAGCCATAAAAAAGAATGAAATTTTGACATTTGCAGCAATGTGGATGGACTCGCAGAACAGTATGCTAAGTGAAATAAGTCAAAGCAAAACAAATACTGTATGATATGAGTAACATGTGAAATCTAACAAATACAACAAACTAGTGAGATAAAAAGGAAGCAGAATCAGATTCACAGATATAGAGAACAAACTAGTGGTTACTGGTGGAGAGTGGGAAAGGGGAAGGGGCAATATGGGGGGAAAGGGGGTTACTAGATTATACTAAACCATGTTTGTGAAACTTTTGATAACTATAAAGCACTAGAGAATTTAAAGAATCTTTCATTCAATTTAAAACCTTTTAAATTAAAACAAAAGTTTCTGCTGGTTCTCCTAATAGTTGGTAACTTATTTCTCAAAGATTTATTTTTATATATGCATATAGCTGTAGAGATGATAGATAAATATGTGCTGAGTTGCTCAATTGTGTCAAATTCTCTGCGGCCTCATGGACTGTAGCCTGTCAGGCTCCTCTGGACTGTGGGATTCTCCAGGCAAGAATACTGGAGTGGGTTGCCACGTCATTCCCTATTCCAGGAGATCTTCCAGACCCAGAAACTGAATCCACGTCTTTTGTGTCTCCCACATCATCAGGCAGATTCTTTACCACTAGAGCCACCCGGTTGAAAATATATGTAAATTTCAAAGTATAACTTTTATGTAAGAAAGTCTAAGAGCCCTAGGAAAGGCCAGGTAGGGGAGAAGGTGAAACAAGTCATCTGCGGTGTGTTCTGCATGATAAAGTCATGAGCACTGGGGAGGGTTAGAGTCTTGAGCAGGTAAGAGAAGCAAAGGCACTGGAGAAGGGATGTGGGGCTCTAGAATGTGGAGAGGAGGAGCCCAGTAGAAGTCTTGGGGAAAGGGTACCGTATCCAATTAGGCGTTACAACTTGGCAGGTCGCTGGAAACCAAGTGAAAAAACCCCATAGCTGGTGATGGAAGACAAGCTTCCAAGAACAGGATACTCAGTGTCAAGTACTTCCCATCCTATGCTGTGTTGTAAATTCACCCCCACTGGCTTTCTAAGCTTCAGTAAAAGTCGACTCCTTACAACAGTGTTGTGCTGGTGGCATTTGAAGGAAAGCAGTAAGAGGGGAACGTCTAATGAAACAACATAGAAAGTGGAAGAGTGACAACCAGAGGGATGGTTGAGGATCCATCAGGGAAGGAAGGGAGAGCAGGAGGTTATAGGAACTGAGATTACATGATCTTGGTGAAACTTTTAAAATACTCGTTTCCCATAAAATGGGGTAAGGAGAACCAAGGCAGCTTATTTGGAAATTAATGGTAAAGATGACAGTTCAGAGCTGAAGTGCTTTCACATATTCAAGACATCATAGTTGCTGTCATATGCATATTATACACACACACACACACACACACACACACACACACACACATATGAAAGACTAGATTGATAGTACAAATAACAAATGCTGGAGAGGGTGTGGAGAAATAGAAACCCTTCTGCACTGTTGGTGGGAATGTAAACTGGTGCAGCTGCTGTGGAAAACATTATGGAGGTTCCTTGAAAAAACTAAAAATAGAATTACCATATGATCCACAATCATACTCCTGGGCATATGTCCAGACGAAATTATAATTCAAAAAGATACATGGAACCCTATATTCATAGCAGCGCTATGCACAATAGTCAAGACATGAAAACAACCTAAATGTCCATCAGCAGATGAATGGACAAAGAAGATGTGGAACATATATGCAATGGAATACTACTCTGCCATAAAGAAGAACAAAAGTAATGCCATTTGCAGCAATATGATGCAACTAGAGATGATCATACTAAGTGAAATAAGTCAGAAAGAGAAAGACAAATACCATAAAATACTACTTACATGTGGAATCTAAATCATGATACAAATGAACCTAAACATGAAACAGGAACAGACTCATGGACATAGAGAACAGACTTGTGGGCAAGATGGACTGGAAATTTGAGATTAGCAAATGCAAACTGTATATTTAGGATGGATAAACAATAAGATACTACTGTATAGCACAGGGAAGTTTATTCAATATCCTGTAATAAACCATATTGGAGAAGAATTTCAAAATACTATATATAACTAGATCACTTTTCTATACACCAGAACGTAACACAACATTGACAATCAACTCTATTTCAATTAAATTTTTTTTTACAAATTGCCTGGTAGAAGCATTTACATTTTTCAACTTTTAGTAGTACCAATATAAAACATGGTAGATGGCAGAAACTTCACTTACTAGAACACGATTCAGTATACAGTTAAATTTGAATTTTAGATAAACACCAAATAAGCTTTTAATTATGTACCAACAAATATTTAGAATGAGTAATGTTTTAGTATCAATGTGTTCCAAATAGTTTGTTCAACATACTGAAACTAAAAATGTACCTGTCACTTACCTGAAATTCATGTCTATTTGCTAATGTGGCAACACTAGTTCCATCTTTTGTGCCAAGGCCCAAACAAGAGCTAGACATCTCCTTTTGTCTACTAATTGTCTGTGTGGTATTTTATGAGCACAATTTTTACGAAGAAAATAGGGGAAATTGATTACAAGTCTATTTTCAAGCATTGTTAATCTAATCTGTGAAGCCTGAAGCAGTAGGTGTCTCAAAGGCTTTGATACAACAAAGAGCCCCCTGCTTGTCAGGAGCAGTAAATGGAACCAGTTGAAATATTTATGCCAAAATGACAGTAGGTCAGGTGGTCATACAACCTATTCAGAGTCATTATTCCATTTTTCTGCTGAGTGAAAATGAGAACAACCTGGACCAGGATTGCAGAAAACTGTTAATTTTGACCTGAATGTAAAGCTATTTTCTCATTAGTGAAAAAAAAAATGGTTCATAATCCTCAGTAACAGTTGAAATAATATAACTACAGGTCTGGCAAGAAAACATATGTCCTGAGTCATATATTTGGAAGATAAATGCTCCTGACTGAGCTTTATTCATCTGTTTTTAAAGCATTTACTTGCTTGCAGACTTTATAAATGCTCTGCTGAGGTCAGCTGGTGCTCTAAGCTGATGCTGCTATGGGTCCCATTTTTTTTTATTAGTCCATAAACAGAATGCATTTGCATTTTCCTAACATTAATAAGACAGTCTCTGACGGCTATAGCATTATTCACTCAGTCATAACCAACTCTTTGTGACCCCCTGGACTGTAGCCCGCCAGGCTCCTCTACCATGGAATTCTCCAGGCAAGAACACTTGAGTGGGTTGCCAGGCCATCCTCCAGGGGATCTTCCCAACCCAGGGAGCAAAACCAGGTCTCCCACATTGCAGGCAGATTCCTTACCGTCTGAGCCACCAGGGAAGCCTGATTGCTCTAGAGCGTGCGGTTTTTTAAATGTCCTGCCAACTCTAATTTTTTAAGGAAAAGTAGAGTTTGGTATGCTTTTTAAGCAAGACCATGTTGAATAATTATTTTGAATATTGAACATATTAATATAGTCTACTTTTTATAGGTTCACCAGAGGTCTAAACCAGAGATCTGCAACTAAGGTCTGAAGAACAATGTGACTTGCCACCTAGGCTGGAAAAGGAACTTTTATTGGAATACAACCACACTCAATGTTTATTTATACATTGTTTTTTGCTACAACCACAGGGTTGAGTAGTTACAGCCTTTAAAGCCTAAAATATTGACTCTCTGGTCTTTACACAAAAGATTTGCCAACCTCTGGTCTAAATAAACATTTGCTACCAGGCAAGGGGATCAATCACTCACCTAGAGCTGACTTGGCAGCTTTAATAAGTCAGGCCTTGCACAGTGAAGAGACAAAGTCCAAAACACTGTCAATTTGGACAAGTCTCCTCAGGCAAGGACAACAAAAGCAAAATACACAAATGGGACTGCATCAAACCAAATGCACAGTGAAGGAAACCATCAACAGAAAAGGCAACTGGATGGGAGAAGATATTTTCAAATGATATATCCAACAAGGAGTTGATACAAAAATATATAAAGAACTTATATAACTAATATCAGAAAACCAAATTGTTTAAAATGAGCAAAGGAGCTGAATAAGCATTTCTGCAAAGAAAATATACAGATGGCCAAAAAGAAAAGGTATTCATCATCACTAATCATCAGGAAAATGCAAATCAAAACCGCCATAAGAAGCTACCTTATCACATGTCAGATGAGCTACTGTCAAAAATAAAACAAATAACAAGGATTGGTGAGGATGTGGGGAAACGGGATCCCTTATACACTGTTGAAGAAAATGTAAATTGATTCCATCACTAAGGAAAACAGTATGAAGGGTCCTAAAAAAACTAAAAATAGAACCACCATGATATGACCCAGCAATTACACTCATGGGTATTTATCCAAAGGAAACTGAAACACTGATTTGAAAAACACTATTAGAGTTTCAAAACACTGATTCGAAAACTTCATTGCAGCACTACTTACAATAGCCAAGATATGGAAGCAATCTAAGTGTCTATCAACAAACGGACAGATTGAGAAGATGTGGTATGCACACAGAAACACACATATGATGGAATATTACTCAGCCATAAAAGAAGAATACAATCTTGCTATTTGAGGTAATGTGGATGGACCTGGAGAGTGTTATGCTAACTAAAATAAGTCAAACAGAGAAAGCAAATGCGGCATGATTCACTTATATGTGGAATCTAAACAAACAACACAAAACAGAAGCACTCATAGATACAAAGAACAAATCGGTCGTTGCCAGAAAGCAGGGGTTATGGGGGCATGGATGAAATGGGTGAAGACCACTAAGAGGTAAAAGTTCAGCTATAAAGTAATTCAAGAGTAAAGAAAGTACACAGGGGGAATATAGTCAACAATATTGTGTGGTGACAGACAAGAGCAGTCTTATCGTACTGATTATTTTTAGGAAACGCATAGAAACAGCAAATCATTATGCTGTACACCTGAAACTGATAAAATGCTGCATGTTAATTATAACTCAAAAACAAATAATATAAATAAACATATGGAAAAATAAAAAGAAATAAATTAAATTGTGGTGGTGATCACACAGGTATGTATGTAGTGCACTAAAAACCACTAAATTATACACTTGATATGAATGAATTGTACGGTGTGTGAACTTCATCTCAATAAAGCTTTACACACACACATACAAACACACACTACCTGCAAAGGGGCAGCCTCCTCACTCAGCCTAGTGCAAAAACCATTTTTAGTGGGTCATTCACCTCCATCTTTCACTCCTGGCAGACCCAGGCGTTAGTTATCTAGTTGCTATAAGAATCAAGTTCAACTCAGTTTGATGTCTCTCTCCTTTTATCTTTTTGAAACTAAAAAAAAATAATTTAAAGTTGCCTCTGGGCACATCACACCCTCACTGCCCATCAGAAAATACTAGCCAAAATCAATCTTAGAAACACTACCAACCAGTCTTCATCATCAGCTGATAACTTTCATTTGGGGAATATAGGAGACACATACTTTTCACGCAGGGCTGTTTTAGATGAAACTGTTGTATTCAGGCTTTAATCTTGGTGGTGCCTCCAGCACACTATGCAAAATTTATTCTCTGACGCTTGGGAAAAGCCACAGGGACCATCTATTGGGTTTCTCTCTGTTTCCAGCAAACACTGGCTGAAGACACGCCTCATTGCAGAAAATAAGTGCCTTACATTGCATTTCTTCTCATGACATTCTACCGGCAGTGCCCTAGAGATGCTCTCCTCCAGAAAGATGGTCCAGTAGCCTTTCCAAATTTGTTCCGGCAAAGCCCAGAGACATCAACCAGGGGTGGACTGGGAAGAGGAAAAGTGTCCACACTTGCCTCTGACTGCACAGTCAGCCCATGATTTTTAGTTAGATTTACAGTTATCGGGGGCATGAGTGGTGGCTTTGGGAAGACCAATGGAAATTATTCTGAGGAGCCTTAGGTTTTCCACCCTAATCCACCCAATGCAACCATTCATCCCAAGCTCAGGAGAGCAGGAGAGGACAGGTGACTGCAGACAGGTAAGTGGTTCCCCAGGGAGGAGTCAGAAATGTATCATCTGAAGTTCACCAAACAGGAGGCTTTAGTAGACTAAATACCTATGAAGTCATTCACTTTATTATTGAAACATTCTTAACTGGGATACAAACGATATTCTCATTCTATGAAACATCTGTCACCCACTAAATATAAGGTAAAATGGTACTGTAATGATGAAATATTCAAACCCACTTTTTCAACTGTAGTGTAATTCAAGTCATGGATTGGCTTTGTGGACTGATGCTTGGAGGTATCACCTGGCAGACTCTAGAGATGTACCTGAAAGGCAGCAGACTTGGTACTGGGCTCTGAGTTACTGGGAAAACTGCTTTAATGGCCTGGGAGACCAGGAGGCCCTCAGGAATGAAAGAGGAAGGAACTCTTTGTGAGACATCTCTGAAGTGATATCTTAACTTGCCTCCTGACTGTGGACTCATAACAGTTAGTTCAGTCGCTCAGTCAGGTCCGATCTTTGCGACCCCATGGACTGCTTCCCTATCACCAACTCCTGGAGCCCACCGAAACCCATGTCCATCGAGTCAGTGATGCCATCCAACCATCTCATCCTCTGTTGTCCCCTTCTCCTCCTGCCTTCAGTCTTTCCCAGCATGAGGGTCTTTTCCAAAGAGTCAGTTCTTTCCATCAGGTGGCCAAAGTACTGGAGTTTCAGCTTCAGTATTAGTCCTTCCAATGAATATTCAGGACTCATTTCCTTTAGGATGGACTGGTTGGATCTCCTTGCAGTCCAAGGGACTCAAGAGTCTTCTCCAACACCACAGTTCAAAAGCATCAATTCTTCGGCGCTCAGCTTTCTTTATAGTCAACCCATATCAGTAGTGGTCAAAAAAGAAAAAAAATTGCCCCTTTCACTTTTTAAAATATATCAAGTCTGGAAGCACCATGGAATCTTTCAATAGTTACTAACAAGAAATCACTAATATTTATCAGATAAACGGTATACGGTAGAGATTGTCAACATTTACCAGACAAGGTAGAAATCCTATTTATAATAATGACATACTTAAAAGTCACCTGAAAGAATCTGGTCATAAACAGCAAGGTCCCGCTGCACAGCATGGGGAGCTGTATCCAACACTGCGTGATGATCCATGTGCCCGTGCACGCAGTCGCTCAGTCATGTCTGACCCTTGGCGACCCCGTGGGCTGCAGCCCGCCAGGCTCCTCTGTCCGTGGGCATTCTCCAGGCAAGAACACTGGAGTGGGTTGCCATGCCCTCCTCCAGGGCATCTTCGCAACCCAGGGATTGAACCCAGGTCTCCCACATTGCAGGCAGACTCTTTACTATCTGAACCTCCAGGGAAGCGTGATAAACCACAGTGAAGAAGGATGTACTGATACACATATATATATGTATAGCTGAGTCACTTTGCTATATAGCAGAAATTAGCACAACACTGCAAATCAACTATACCTCAATATAAATAAATAAATATTTGATCCAACTGGTAAAAGATCTGATGTTGCTCTTAAAATTCAACAAACCAATCACAAATCTATCTCCACCCAGTAGACAAGAGTAAGGACAAATAAGCATAAATCACCTTGAATAAAAATTCAGTAAGAGATACATAGGCATCTCTCTGATTATTATTCAGGGACTTAGGAACATTTTTTTGTCAAATGAAAATAGCAGCTATGCTTTTGCAAATAAAGAAGCCAGAAAACTTGAAATTTATGAGCAAATTAATGCATTTCTGTCTACAATAATAATTGCCATGTCTTAGCTGCTCTCCGTGTACCAGGTGTTTTCCATGCAGTGTTTCTCATTCCTCAGAGCCTGAAGACACCCTGTGATTTTATAGATAAGGAAGCTGAACACTTGCCTCAAGTAGCTGGACTAACAAATGACACAGTGAAGCTTGACTGTACTGCTCTGGTTCCCCAGCAGATGGAAGTTTCTGGTTCTAAGACAGGAGCAAAGAGACACACCCATTCATTCGCATAAATTAGGGCCACCCCAGGCTTCTTTCACTTAGGGATAAACCTCAACCCAGCATATAAAAATTATTCATCTTTCAGGATGACAACTGAACTAAGGGACTTCCACTGTGATCAACAGCTGTTTGTTTTTGAAAGTGAGATCATGAAAGTTAGTAGGACAGCAGTGTGACTTTAGGCCCCGCTGGACCGCACAGGGGACTATAGTCAGCATCCTCTGATAAACTGTGATGGAAAAGAACATTAAACAGGATACATGTATGCATGACTCAATCACTACTCTGTACAGCAGAAATTAGCACAGCATGGCCAATCAACTAGACTTCATTTTTTTTTTTAATGTGGCTTTAATTTCCCTTTTCAGGGAATTCCCTGGCAGTCCAGTGGTTAAAACTCCACACTTCCACTGCAGAGGATACAGGTGCTATCCTTGGTCAGGGAACTAAGATCCTGAATGCCGAGTGGCAAAAAAAAATAAAGATTTCTGTTTTCCTCCAGAAAAAAAAATCAGTCCTAGGCTATTCACCTCCCAGAGTCAGTCTGGAGTCCTGCCATGATCAGTGACAGAAGTCTCCCATCCCCATTCAATTCACAGGTCTGCGAAGCGCCAGCAGTTTCCAGAGTGAAGCATTCGGTTCACTATAAAATCAATTACCTTATCCCATCTATAGCAGCGGTACCTTCTGGCAGCTGTTTATCTATAGTGCCTTGAAAAAAATAACTATAAGATAATGAACTTGGTGGAATTTCTACTTTAAAACACTTGGAAAACATGACTTAAGAAAGTATGGCTCAAAAGCAAAAGAAATGACTGAAGGAGAAACTGAAGACAAAGTAAAATTAATCTGGTTAAACACACATTTTTGTGTGAATTCATGAATGCTAGCCTATTTATGCCCAACTTATAAAAAATTTTACTATAAATTATGGAGTTAATATGTGATAGCAAACCTGAAAATGGGCAATGAAATGTAAGTTTTAAGCGAGCCTGGGTGCACCTCTATTTAGCTGTGCTTATGCCAGCAGAGTCCCCTGGACTGCAAGGAGATCCAACCAGTCCATCCTGAAGGAGATCAGTCCTGGATGTTCACTGGAAGGACTGATGATGAAGCTGAAACTCCAATACTTTGGCCACCTCATGCAAAGAGTTGACTCATTGGAAAAGACCCTGATGCTGGGAGGGATTGGGGGCAGGAGGAGAAGGAGACAACAGAGAATGAGATGGCTGGATGGCATCACTGACTCGATGGGCATGGGTTTGACTAAACTCTGGGAGTTGGTGATGGACAGGGAGGCCTGGTGTGCTGTGATTCATGGGGTCGCAAAGATTAGGACACGACTGAGCAACTGAACTGAACTGAACTGATGCCAGCAGAATTTAAAATTCACTACCATGAAACTTACGGTTTCAAACTATATTAGGAATATAGAGAGATCAATAATAATTGTAGACCTGTGACCTGTCCTCAAGACTAGTGGTTCTCAAAGTGTGCTTCTGGTTCAGCAGCAAGGAATCACTTGGGAATCTGTTAGAAATGCAAATTCTCGGGCCCTACCCCAGATGTGCTAAATCAGGGACTATGGAGATGGGACTGAGCAATCTATGTTTTGGGAAATTCTAAAGTTTGAGAACCATTATTCTAAGGCCCATGAGCTCAGTGGTCTCATGTACAAGAATTGACTAAACATACATTTGGACAGCAAGGAGAGCAAACCAGTCAATCCTAAAGGAAATCAGTCCTGAATATTCACTGGAAGGACAGATACTGAAGCTGAAACTCCAATACTTTGGCCACCTGATTCAAAGGACTGACTCACTGGGAAAGACCCTGATACAGGACAACACTGAAAGCAGGAGAAGGGGACAACAGAAGATGAGATGATTGGATGGCACACCAACTCGATGGACATGAGTTTGAACAAGCTCTGGGATCTGGTGATGGACAGAGAAGCCTGGCGTGCTGCAGTCCATGGATCTGGATCGCAAAGAGTCAGACACGACTGAGCAACTGAACTGACTGACTGATACCCTGAGGGCTAACCAAAGGAAAAGTGAACCACAGTAATTCTCAATTTATAGAAATGAAAACTTTACCTGCAAACTATTTTGGTTTTCTATGAGAACATAGCAAAATGAACTAAAATGCTCAGCCCAACCCACAAAACCAATTTAACTTCTAAAACTAGAACTCTCATACTAAAAATGCAATTTAATAGGCATTGTAACGGAATGTCCTTCCAGAAGTAACTATGGAAAACTGAAAGGAAGGAAAAAAGGTTCTCCCAACCCCTCTCCCCCAGGGCTCCCACCCCCACTTCTGTGCCAACTCCAATGGAAGAGAAGGACAGAGTTTGAAAATGGGGCAGAGGCTGAGTTCCCCCGCCAAAAGCAGTGAGTGCTGACTACTGCAGTGGACCTCTGACAACATGTGGCAAGGCGGAGGGATGAATGGCAAAAATCTCCAGAAATTTCAAGGCTACTAGTCCCCTAGAAGCTGAAAAAAAGTCAACAACAGCTCCTGAGGCAAAAGAAAAAGGAACGCTTAGAAAGAGTCTATTTGCCTCCAAGAGCTGTTTGTTACCAGGCATTTGAAAGCAGAAACAATGAAATCAATCACTAGATACACTTACACAAACCAGTCACAGAGGAGAGGAGAGCTAGAGTACTTCTGAAGACAGATTCAGACAAGACTTTGCTCTTGCTCCACATAAAACTCCGCAAAAGCTATCACAGAGGTATCTCAATGTAAATCGCAGGATGCTTCAAGCAACAGAATGCTGGGAAACTCTGAAACCTGGTTATTAACCAATGGACACCACCATCAGCAGTACATCATCTCACTTGGCATGTCTAGGAGCCAGAATTAGTTTCATGCTGAAGCAGAAAAGACAGATGCCTAAATCATGGGATTTGAAGTTCAACATGAAGGTCTGTCTACCCCCAAATTATAACATACAGCTCAAGAGGTCAGATTTTTTTAACTTATACCCATATTAATGTTATCTACAAAGAAGTTATTAATACCTTTCTTAAGTGTTTCTGCCATTCCTCAAAAGATCTTTGAAATCTCTCTCAAGGATAACTTAAAAACTAATTTAAGAAAAATGGTTTCGCTGTCTTAAATTTACACCCTTCTTCTTTTAATCCTAAACAGTTTATCTCATCATGACTTTTGACTTTTTCTTAAAATCTGCTATTGAAGGATAATGATTTATCATGGACTCAGAAGATTAGGACTCTCTATGAAGAAAACTAAGCTTCCCCAGGAGGCTTCTGATATTATAAATAGTTTGCAAATGTTTTTATAGCCTACAGAAGAGACAACTTTGAAAGAGAATGCATCCATGTATATTTGATTTTGTCTTGTTTGTTAAAACATATACCACTATTACAGGAAAGTATATACTCCCATAAAAGAGGACCATACAATACTTGAAATTCCATTATTTTTTGCAAACGAGTTCTCTCTCCCTGAAGGTCTTATTTTAAAATACAACACCTAGAAAAGAAGTAATGCATTGTCACCTACAATTTATAGAAGTGGAATATATTATATTTTGTTTGCATTAATCCTTAAGTGAAATTTAATATTTTCTTCAGTTATGAATATAATCAATCAATGTAGAATTAGCACTATAACTTTAATTCCTAAAGAAATCATCAATAATTTTATATCACATTACAAAATAACATTGCAGATATAGCAAAATATCACTGATTACCACTTGAAGTTATAAGAGTTATTAGACCTAGCTCCAAATCTTGCTATTTAATGAATGAAGCACATATTACTACATCACAATTTTTAAAAAATGTTCTGATGCCTGTATTTCAATATAAGTGGTTTCCTTTGTTGCATGTATTTTATAGCATGCATGTAAAAATCACATGCTAAGAAGGGAGCCGTCAGCTTCCGAGACTGAAAAGAGGTGGCCCAGAAAGCGTTATATAATGAGCTCATTTATTATATATTTTTTAAATTAAATTGCAGTTGATTTACAACGTTATGTTAGTTTCTGCTATATGGCCAAGTGACTCAGTTATACATATCTGTACATTCTTTTCCATATTCTTTTCCATTACAGTTTATCCCAGGGCACTGAATCTAGTTCCCTGTGCGGTACAGCAGGACATCATTGTCCATTCATTCTAAATATACTACTCAGTTCAGTCACTCAGTCGTGTCCAGCTCTTTGCAACCCCATGGATGGCAGCACGCCAGGCCTCCCTGTCCATCACCAACTCCCAGAGCTTACTCAGACTCATGTCCATTGACAAGATATTACCTGCTAATCCCAAATTCCCAAATCATCCCTCCAAAACTCTCCCTCCCTCTTGGCAACCACTCTTACGTCTGTTTTCTGAGACTATTCTCTTTTTGACCAGGGCAGCAAATACCATAATAGCTGTTGGAAAAAGTTCCTCATGGTTAGAACGCAAAATTTCATGTGTAATAAACTCAGCACACCTTGTCTTTTCTAGAAACAAAACCAGGAACACAGTCCTCTTAAAGGCACGTTAATGACTCAAGCTGTCAGCTTGGAAATCATGAGTTGGATGCACCTACTCAGCTTCCCAGCTGGCTCAGTGGTAAAGAATCTGCCTGGCTGATGCAGAGACACAGATTGGATCCCTGGATCTGGAAGACACCCTGCAGAAGAAGATGGCAACCCACTCTAGTATTCTTGCCTGGGAAATGCCATGGATAGAGGAGCCTGGCGGGCTACTGTCCGCGGGGTCTCTAAAGTCAGACATGACTTAGCAACTGAGCATGCCTGCACTCTGCCTCTACAACCAAAACATCAGCAGAGAATCTCTGGATAACGCAGTCCAGTGTAAGAGTTTACCATTACGCAGGATGTCAACCATGGAGGAGGCAGGGAAAGAAAGAATGAAAAATCTGACATTATATCAAGCCGAACTGGTCCCAGCAGGATACTAAGGAGCTGAGAAAACTGAAGGAGAAATAACAAAGCGGTGAATGAGGCAGGACGCTTAGTCAGGAGATGAGCTGCAGTCACCGTGCGTGGGCGTCACAAATGGTCCATTCCTTAACGAGGAACACTAAAAAGTAAAAGCCATCATTTCATGTCGTTTACCTCTGAAGGGAGCAGAGAGACAGAGAACTAGAACGAAATGAATAACTATAGAGGACACACTGGCACAAGATGAAAAAAGCTTAGCAGAGGGGAGAAAAGCTTGTTGAATAAGTCAACTCTGAACTTGACCACTTCATATTCTGTCGGTATTTTTTCACAAGCTTCCAAAGAAACTTACTGGGGAAACACTGGTTGTGGTGGTCGCTGTTGTTTAGTCGCCAACTCGTGTCTGGTTCTTTTTTTTTTTTTTTCTATTTCAATATTTATTTATTTATTTATATTTTTTCCCATTTATTTATATTAGTTGGAGGCTAATTACTTTACAATACTGTAGTGGTGTCTGGTTCTTTAGACACTCCATGGACTGCAGCCCGCCAGGCTCCTCTGTCCATGGGATTCTCCAGTATTCTTGCCTGCCATTTCCTTCTCCAGGGGATCTTCCCAACCCAGGGATCGACCCCATGTCACCTGCATTGGCAGGCGGGTCTTTAACCACTAAGCAAGAAATATGATATAGTTTAATCTCAAGTTGTGATTTAGTCCATTATGTTTGAAATAAAAGTACAGTTGACTTGAGTCTTTTTTAAAGGCATTTTCTAAAATTTTTGAGTATTTTAAATAATTTTGGAATAAAGAGCATTATTTTCATCATCACACAATTGTTAAGGTCTCTATCTGAATGTTTATGTAAATATATCTGTACTATTTGCTATCTGTAAACATCCCAACAAGAAAAATTAGATCACTTAATTGAGAAGTAAAGGATAATATTCATTGAATAATGTTGAAATTGTCTCAAGAAGAAACAAATATATCTCCTCTTTCTAATAAGCAAATAAAGTGGTAGAAGAGTATAAATAAAGTGAAAGAAATTGTGACCTCTTGGCTCAGACCTGGAGACACAGGAGAATTCTTAGGACGCTTGGAAGACAATGAACATGAAGTGACCTATCAAATGTGCTTGTGTATTAATCAGGGCAATGAAAACCACCTGGGCTAACACACATCACTGACATCTGTAGGTGATGGCAGGAATGTAGAGGACATTGGTCACATGGCCTCTTCCCTGTGCTGTTTCCTCACCTCCAGTCACATCTTCCCCCTTCACTACTCTGGGAGTTGACATGGTCCATCCCCCGGCAATGGACTAGGAGGCGCACACCTGATTCCACTTAACCCCGGTTTTCAATCTCGGCTTTGACATGTGAGTCAATAAAATATTGTTTTGACCTAAACTATATAAAAGTTTGATTTGTATCACTTATCCAGTTCTAATGAAAATCATGAAGATAGTTAACGTTTCATGGCTTCCTGGGTTTTCTCAGTCTCTGCCTACAATGCTCAAGGTATAGGCTGTGTACAGAACAGCTTTTAACTTTGTGACTTGAATATTAAAAGCATAGAACTCACTGTGGGCAATTAGCCTTCTAACCTAAAAGAATCTCAAAATGCTGATGGCTTGTTTAAAAGAGAACAGTAAAACTCAGCCTGAACTGAAAAAGTGATCCAACCTAATTCTAGAGAATGAATTGAAATGAGCTGATGATTTTAAAGGTGGACAGATTTTGAAATCCCGAAGATGGTGGAGGAGCAGGTGGACATGGAGTACATCTCTCTCCATGGATACATCAGGAATATACCTTCAGACACAGAAATACATGCAGAACACCAGCTGAGCATGGACAGAAGCACCTGCCCAGTGGAAAAGAATACATAGAGCCACGCAAAACTCTGTAGGACGAAGGAACTGGGGGAAAAACAGGAGTGTTACTAGGTCTGGAACCGCCCTCAGCGGGTGAGGGAACTGAAGCAGGGGTCCAATCCCCACAGAGGGGCCATTGTCTGAGTCAGTAAATAAGTGTTGGTTGCTCAATCATGCCCGACTCTTGGCGACCCCATGGACTGCAGCCCACCAGGCTCCTCTCTCCATGAGATTTTCCAGGCAAGGATACTGGAGTGGGTTGCCATTTCCTTCTCCAGGGGATCTTCCCAACCCAGCGATCTAACACAGGTCTCCTGCACTGCAGGCAGATTCTTTACGGACTGAGCTACAAGGGAAGTCTGTGGCAGCCGAAATGGAATGAGCATCAGACAGTCCTTTCCGCAGCCATACATACCCCAGATAGGAACTCCGGTCTTCTGGAAGGCACAGGCTAGGAGCTGGAGTTTGGGGGTTGTGGAGCAATCCCAAGGTGAGGGCTGCTGCTCACTGCAGAGAGACTTATGGAGGGGACGTGAGGGAGGAGACAGTGGTGGGAAATGCCTGTGGAGGAAAGCCAGGCAGCCATGGAAGCGAGGCGATACTGCTGAGTCACGCGTAGCGGGTGGAACCATCACCACAGCCTCGCTCTCCCCACACGCCAGCACCAGCAGCTGAACAGTAAAGACGCTGGCCCATCAAACGCCTGCCACACTCCCGCGGCGCCCCTATAAGTGCTGGACGCGCCGATCAGCAGAGGAGGACCCCACCCGGGGTGCCCCTCTATGTGCCTGAGGCGCAGAACAACGGAGAAGGACCCCAGGCCAGGGAGCCCTCTAAGTGCCTGAATGGACAGAGCTAAGGAGAAGAACAAGCCAAAGAGGCCTTCTCATTGCCAGCTACAGGAGGCTCGAAAAAAGACTCTGATGGGGCCGTAACTCCTGCGGCGGAGGCAGTCCGTGTCCCTGCACACTTGGCACCGCCAGGGTCCCCACAAGCCAAGCAGCTGCGCCACCCACATGCTCAACTCTCACTGGGGCAGAGCTGACACAGGCAAAAACAAGTCTTGCATCTACACGCACAGGGTCGTGTCTGATTCTTTGCGACCCTGTAGACCGTGGCTGTCAGGGAGGAGGATTCTTCAGGCAAGAATACTGGAGCATATTGACCTGTACTGGTTCCCATGCCCTTCGAGAGCACTATATTTCCAGTTGCCCTCGCCGCCAACCTCCATGAACCCCTGCAACCCAAGCCAGCTGCACCACCTCCACGCCTGGCCCTCCCTGGGGCAGACCCAAGTCCTTGAGGGCAGCCTCAGGAGCAAACCCCAGTGGACGGCCCACATGCAGAGGGTCATCTGGAAATAAAACCACAATTGAAACCCAGGAGCAGTGTGGCTAAGGAAGAAGCCCCAAAACCTTCCCACCAGGTGAACAAGCTGCAGATTAAATCCACACAGTCACCTGGGCAGACTCTGTGTCTATGGGATAGATAAAAAGACACTGAGAGCTCCCACAAAAGAAAATGCACTAGTTCTGATAGCTGTGGACACTGGAGGCAAGAACACACAGGAGTAGGACCAGACTAGAATCTGAGGAGCCCCCATGGCAGCCCCAGAGATCAGCCCAGTGTTGGAGGGCGTCCTAGGGAGGTGAGGTGGACTGTGACTCCCAGCAGGTGAAAGGACTCTGACAGCAGTGACTCAAGAAAAAAATTTATCATTCTTATGTTTTGACTTGTTCTGTAGATTCTTTTGGATTTTTTTTTTCCTTTCCCCCCCGCCCTCTGCTGCAGTTGTCAATATTATTGGTACTATGGAACCTAATTAAGCTTTTGAGCCTTTTTTTCCTCAGTCACATTTTTCATCATTGCCATAAATCTCAGCCTCTACACTGGGCTTTTGCAGTTCTGTGGAGTTTTCCTTTTTCTTTTCCTTTTCTCTTTCTTTAATTTTTTAAACTTATTATTACTTTTTATACATTTCTTCCTTTGTTTGCTTTTTCTACTATTCTTTTCCCTTGCAGCTAATCTTAAATGTGTATAAATCTTCTCTATCTACCTCTATTTAACTTTGTATATCTATTGTTTCTTTTCTTTTCTTTCTTTCCTTTCCTCTCAACATATTTGTTAGTTTTACTTTCATTGCTTTATTCCCCAGGTGGCACCTTGCTTTAGGTTGTTTTCCAATTTGTGCTTTAGTTAGCTTTGTTCTTAACTGATAGATATAATTTTGGTTTCCTTTGTTCGCCAGATAGATCTATTGTACTTTATTTTTGTTGGGCTATTTTGATTTTGCTTATGGGTGTATATGTGTATATTCAGTCACACTTTTTATTGTTGTTATAAACCTCTGCCTCTATGTTGGGCTTTTGCGGTTCTATGGAGTTTACCTTTTTTTTTTCCTCTCTTTCTTTAATTTTAATTTCTTAATCCTATTGTGATTTTTTCTACATTTATTCCTTTGTTTGCCTTTCCAACTGTTCTTTTCCCCTTACAGTTAATCTTTAATGTATAAAAATCTTCTTCATCTACCTCTATTTAACTTTGCATAACCTTTCCTTCTTTTCTTTCCTCTCAACATATTTCCTAGTTTTGCTTTCATTGTTTTGTTCCCCACCTGGCACCATGCTTTAGTTTTTTTTTTTTTTTCCCTTTTTGTGCTTTAGTTAATTTTGTTCTTAACTGGAAAATATAATTTTTTATTTCCTTTGTTCACAGGGTCAATGTACTGTACTTTATTTTTGTTGGACTATCTTGACTTTGCTTATGGGTGTATATGTATATGTGTATATTCCATTATTTTGATTATTATTTGCCTGATTTTGTAACTGCCATTTGTCTGGGGTTTATCTGTGGTTTCTCATTTGTGCATATTTGTTTTAATCACACTTAATGCCATAACAAAGCACTTGTGGGATCTTCATTCCTGACCAGAGATCAAGCCCTAAGCCTTTGGAGTGGGAGCACTGACTACAAGACCTTAGACTATCAGAAAACTAACCCTAGGGGGGTATCAGATAATGAGAACTCACACAAAGGAAACCACTGAATACGAGACCTGGCATCACCAAACCACCAGCAGCACCCTGTGCAGGACACCTCATCCAAACAACAAACAAGACAAAAGTAGAAACCCAGTCATCAGCAGGCAGGATTACCACCTCACTCAGCCTTGCCCATCGGAGGAAAAATAAACAAACAAACAACGACAAAAAACTCAGCACAAATCTCACCTTATATGAAGCTTACACAAACCACTGGACCAACCTTAGGAGGGCAGAAACCAAAAGGGATTAAGAATTCAACCTTGAAGCCTGGGATAAGGTGACCTCAAACACAATAAGTTAAAAACAAATAATGAAAAAGCAGAGAAATACTACACAAATGAAGGAACAGATTAGGAACACAGAAGTCCAAATAAATAAAGAGGAAATAGGCAAACTACCTGAAAATAATTCAGAATAATGACAGTATAGATGATCAAAAATCTTGAAAACAAAATGGAGAAAATGCAAAAATCAATTCACAAAGACCTAGAAGAATTAAAGAATAAACATACAGAGGCAAACAACACAATTACTGAAATTAAAAATACTCTAGAAGGAATCAATAGCAGAATATCTGAAGCAGAAGAATGAATCAGTGAGCTGGAAGATAAAATGGTGGAAATAACTTCTGAAGAACAGAATAAAGTAAAAAGAATAGTCTCAGAGACCTCTGGGATAATATCAAATGCACTAACATTCAAATTATAGGGTTCCCAGAAAAAGAAGAAGAAAAGAAAGAAAGATTCTTTTTTTTTTCTTTTGAAGAGATTATAGTAGAAAACTTCCCCAACATGGAAAAGGAAATAGTCAGTCAAGTCCAAGGGGTGCAAAGAGTCCTCAACCAGATAAACCCAAGGAAAAACACAGCAAGACACATACTAATCAAATTAACAAAGACTAAACACAAAGAAAGAATATTAAAAGCAGCAATGGAGAAGCAACAAGTAACATAGAAGGGCAACCCCATACACTTAACAGCTGATCTTTCAGCAGAAACACTGCAGGCCAGAAGGGAATGGCAGAATATATTCAAATGACTGAAAGGGGAAAATCTACAGCCAAGATTATTGTACTCAGCAAGGATCTCATTCAAAATTGATGGAGAAATCAAAAGCTTTTCAGACAAGCAAAAGTTAAAAGAATTCAGTACCACCAAACCAGCTTTACAACAAATGTTAAAGAGACTTATATAGTCAAGAAATACAAGAAAAGGAAAAAGATCTACAAAATCATCCCCAACAATTAAGAAAATGGCAATAGGAACATATGTATCAATAATTACTTTAAATGTAAATAGATTAAATGCTCCAACCAAAAGACACAGACTGATTGAATGGATCAAAAAACAAGACCCATATATATGCTGTCTATAAGAAACCTACTTCAGACTTAAAGACACATACAGACTGAAAATGAGAGGATGGGAAAATACATTCCATGCAAATGGGAAGCAAAAGAAAGCTGTTGTAGCAATACTCATATCAGAAAAAATAGACCTTTAAATAAAGAATATTACAAAAGATAAGGAAGGACACTACATAATGATCCAGGGATAAATCCAAGAAGAAGACATAACAGTTACAAATATCTATGCACCCAACATAGGAGCACTTCAATACATAAGACAAATACTAACAGACATAACAGGAGAAATTGACAGTAACATAATAAATGCTGGAGAGGGTGTGGAGAAAAGGGAACCCTCTTACACTGTTGGTGGGAGTGCAAACTAGTACAGCCACTATGGAGAACAGTGTGGAGATTTCTTAAAAAACTGGAAATAGAACTGCCATATGACCCAGCAATCCCACTTCTGGGCATACACACAGAGGAAACCAGATCTGAAAGAGACACGTGCACCCCAATGTTCATCACAGCACTGTTTATAATTGCCAGGACATGGAAGCAACCTAGATGCCCATCAGCAGACGAATGGATAAGGAAGCTGTGATACATATACACCATGGAATATTACTCAGTCATTAAAAAGAATTCATTTGAATCAGTTATAATGAGATGGATGAAACTGGAGCCCATTATACAGAGTGAAGTAAGCCAGAAAGATAAAGAACATTACAGCATACTAACATATATATGGAATTTAGAAAGATGGTAATGATAACCCTATATGCAAAACAGAAAAAGAGACACAGATGTACAGAACAGACTTTTGGACTCTGTGGGAGAAGGCGAGGGTAGGATGTTTCAAGAGAACAGCATGTATATTATCTATAGTGAAACAGATCACCAGCCCAGGTGGGATGCATGAGACAAGTGCTCAGGCCTGGTGCACTGGGAAGACCCAGAGGAATCAGGTGGAGAGGGAGGTGGGAGGGGGGATCGGGATGGGAATACATGTAACTCCATGGCTGATTCATGTCAATGTATGACAAAACCCACTGCAATGTTGTGAAGTAATTAGCCTCCAACTAATAAAAATAAATGAAAAAATTAAAAATAATAATAGTAGGAGGAGGAGACTTTAACGCCCCACTCACACCAATGGACAGATCATTAAAACAGAAAATTAATAAGGAAGACAAATCTTAAATGATGCATTAGGTTAGATGGATCTCATTGATATCTTCAGGACTCTCCATCCAAATGCAGAAGAATACACTTTCTCAAGTGCACATGGAATGTTCTCTAGGATAGAGCACATATTGGGTCACAAATCAAACCTCAGTAAACTTAAGAAAATTGAAATTGTATCAAGCATCTTCTCTGACTACAATGATGTGAGACTAGATATCAATTACAAGAAAAAAAAACTGTAAGAAATGCAAATACATGGAGATTAAACAACACATTTCTAAATAACTGACAGGTTACTGAAGAAATCAAAAGGGAAATCAAAAAATTTCTAGAAACAAATGACAATGAAAACACAACAACTCAAAATGCAGCAAAAGAAGTTCTAAGAGGATAGTTAATAGCAGTACAATCCTACCTCAAGAAACAGGAAAAACATCAAATAGACAACGTACCTTTACAGCTAAAACAACAGGAAGAAGAAGAACAAAAACCCCCAAAATTAGCAGAAGGAAAGAAACCATAAAGATCGAGCAGAAATAAATGAAAAAGAAATGGAAGAAACAATAATAAAGATTAATAAAACTAAAAGCTGGTTCTTTGAGAAGATAAACAAAATTGACAAACCTTTGGCCAGACTCATCAAGAAAAAAAAAGAGAGAAGAATAAAATCAACAAAATTAGAAATGAAAAAGGAAAGGTTACAACAGACAATGCAGAAATACAAAGGATTATAAGAGACTATTATGAACAACTAAGGACTTCCCTGGTGGCTCAGATGGTAAAGCGTCTGCCTACAATGCCGGAGACCCAGGTTCGATCCCTGGGTCAGGAAGATCCTCTGCAGAAGGAAATGGCAACCCACTCCAGTACTCTTGCCTGGAAAATCCCATGGATGGAGGAGTGTGGTAGGCCCATGGGGTTGTAAAGAGTTAGACGCGACTGAGCAACTTCCCTTCATATGGCAATAAAATGGATAACTGAGAAGAAATGGACAGATTCTTAGAAAAGTTCAATCTCCCAACATTGAACCAGGAAGAAATAGAAATTATGAACAACCCAATCACAAGCACTGAAATTGAAGCTGTGATCAAAAATCTCCCAAAAAACAAAAGCCCAGGACCAGATGGTTTCACAGGAGAATTCTATCAAACATTTAGAGAAGAAATAATGCCTATCCTTCTGTAACTCTTTCAAAAAATTGCAGAGGAAGGAACACTTCCAAACTCATTCTGCAAGGCCACCATCATCTTGATACCAAAACCAGACAAAGATAACAAAAAAAGTAAAGTACAGGCCAATATCACTGATGAACATAGATGCAAAAATCCTCAACAAAATTTTAGCAAACAGAATTCAACAATACATCAAAAAGCTCATACACCATGATCAAGTTGGATTTATTCCAGGGATGCAAGGATTCTTCAATATATGCAAATCAATCAATGTAATACACCATATTAACAAATTGAAAGATAAAAACCATATGATCATCTCAATAGATGCAGAAAAACTCTGACAAAATTCAACACCCATTTATGATTAAAACTCTTCAGAAAATGGGCACAGAAGGAACCTACCTCAGCATACATAGTAAAGGCCATATATGATAAACCTACAGGAAACATTATTCTCAGTGGTGAAAAACTAAACCATTCCCCCTAAGATCAGGAATAAAACAAGAGTGTCCACTTTCACCACTATTATTCAACATAGTTCTGGAAGTCCTAGCTACAGCAATCAGAGAACAAAAAGAAATAAAAGGAATCCAGATTAGAAAAGAAGTAAAGCTCTCACTGTTTGCAGATGACATAACTCTGTACATAGAAAGCCCTAAAGATAGTATCAGAAAATTACTAGAGCTTATCAGTGAATTTAGCAAAGTTGCAGGATACAAAATCAATACACAGAACTCACTTGCATTTCTATATACTAACGATGAAAAATCAGAAAGAGAAATTAAGGAATCAATCCCATTCACCATTGCAACAAAAAGAATTAAATATCTAGGAATAAACTTACCTAAGGAGACAAAAGAACTGTACACAGAAAATTATAAGACACTAGTGAAAAAAATCAAAGATGACATAAACATATGGAGAGATACTCCATGTTCCTGGGTAGGAAGAATCAATATTGTAAAAATGACTATCCTACCAAATGCAAGCTACAGGTTCAATGTGATCCTTATCAAATTACCAATGGCATTTTTCACAGAAGTAGAACAAAAAAATCTCACAATTCATATGGAAACACAAAAGACCCCGAACAGCCAAAGCAGTCTTGAGAAAGAAGAATGGAGCTGGAGGAATCAAACTTCCTGACTTCAGGTTATACTACAAAGCTACAGTCATCAAGACAGTATGGTACCGGCACAAAAACAGAAATATAGATCAATGGAACAAGATAGAAAGCCCAGAAATAAGCCCATGCACCTATGGGTACCTTATTTTTGACAAAGGAGGCAAGAATATACAACAGGGAAAAGACAGCCTCTTCAATAAATGGTGCTGGGAAAACTGGACAGCTACATGTAAAAGAATGAAATTAGAATACTTCCTAACACCATACACAAAGATAAACTCAAAATGGATTAAAGACTGAAATGTAACACCAGAAACTATAAAACAATAGGAGGAAAACATAGGCAGAACACTCGACATAAGTCCAAGCAAGATCCTCTATGACCCACCTCTTAGAGTAATGGAAATAAAAACAAAAGTAAACAAGTGGGACCTGACTAAACTTAAAAGTTTTTACACAGTAAAGGAAACATTAAACAAGGTGAAAAGACAACCCTCAGAGTGGGAGAAAATAATAGCAAATAAAACAACTGACAAAGGATCAATTTCCAAAATATATAAGCAGCTCATACAACTCAATACCAGAAAAACATACAACTCAATCTAAAAGTGGGGGAAAGACCTAAATAGACATTTCTCCAAACAAGACATACAGATGGCTAACAAACACATAAAAAGATGCTCAACATTGCTCATTATTGGAGAAATGCAAATCAAAACTACAATGAGATATCACCTCACACCAGTCAGAATGGCCATCATCAAAAAGTCTAGAAACAATCAATGCTGGAGAAAGTGTGGAGAAAAGGGAATGCTCTTGTACTGTTGGTGGGAATATAAATTGATATAATGTCTATGGAAGATGGTATGGAGATCCCTTAAAAAACTAGGAATAAAAGCACCATATGACCCAGCATCTCACTCCTAGGCATATACCCTAAGGAAACCAAAATTGAAAGAGACATATGTATCCCATTATTCATTGCAGCACTATTTATAGTAGCTAGAACATGAAAGAAATCTAGATGTCCCTCAACAGATGAATGGATAAAGAAGTAGTGGTACATATAAACAATGGAATATTACTCAGCCATAAAAAGGAAGGCCTTTGAGTCAGAACCTATTATACAGAGTGAAGTAAGTAAAAGAGAAAAAGATAAATACCGTATTCTAATGCATATATATGGAATCTAGAAAAATGGTACTGAAGAATTTACTTACAGGGCAGCAATGGAAAAACAGACATAGAGAATAGACTTGTGGACATGGGGAGAGGGGAGGAGAGGGTGAGATGTATGGACAGAAACTTACATTACCATATGTAAAGTAGACAGCCTACAGGAATTTGCCGTGTGGCTCAGGAAACTCAAATAGGAGCTCTGTATCAACACAGAGGAGTGGGATGGGGAGGGAGGTGGGAGGGAGCGTCAAGAGGGAGGGGATATATGCATACTTGTGGCTGATTCATGTTGAGGTTTGACGGAAAACAACAAAATTCTGTAAAGCAGTTATCCTTCAATAAAAAATAAATTAATTTTTAAAAAAGAAGGACAGATTTTATGTCATTTCTAAAGAAAATGCTACCTTAAGGATTCTGCAGAAGCTGTTGAAGGTTCATTAGGTATTGTTCTGAAAGAAAGAGTTGAAGTGCCAGTGTCAGATCTTCCCCCTTGTTTTACTTCTAAACTATGTTTTATTGAATGTGCCGGGCATTTAATGTAATGACAACTGTGAAACAGTATGTCAAACTCAATTTCTTTCTTCTTTTTATCAATTTCAGTATACTTGATTAATTCAGCTACAAATACACACTGTACCTGAATTAATCTTAGTGTCCTGCTAAAGATCAAATGCCAACTCACGAAATTTAAAATTCATGAGTGCTTCTTACATTAATCTCAACCTCCATCTCCCTTAGAAGAGATTATGCCTCAATAAGTACATGCCTTTGGGAAAATTACAGTGCCTTTGCTGTCCATAAGGATGTTGGAATTTCATAAGGTTTCCCAAATACTTTCATGTGTCAATGCCACTGATGAAGGCAGAAAAATGTACATAATTCATTTTCAAAAAAAATATCTCATCTGCTTTAAAATGAGAATGGGACTTTTTTCCTCTAGATATCACTGATGTTGAATACTTAGGTTTGAGATAAATCATCACTTCATCAAAGCAATCTCTCTCTCCACTTAACTCTCACATTATTTTTTGGATAGGGCATCAGTTTCTACTTAGTATTGTATTGATTTGTGGTCATGTTTATCCTCCTTATTTGACTAGAAAGTCACCAAGGGCTTTGAGAGTGGTTTTTACACCTCTGGAGCAATTGTGGCACCTGATTCAGGGCTTTGAACAATGAGGAAGTTTCCTAAGTGTTTGCTGAAGTAACAAATCACCTGCAAATCCAATCTGTTTCTCATTAAATTATAATAATATAAAGCTGGAAGGAATATGTAGTGCCTTCCCTCACTCAGTATGAATCTAAACACTGTTTAAGCTGGCCTTCCTAAGTAAGGAAATTTTACAATGTGTTACACATTGTGATCTAAACCCCAGAAAGTCCTCTTACCTCTAAATACTCAGAAATTTGTGTTACTATGGATACACAAACACACTCACACTGCTTAGAATTTCCTTCTAAAATGAGTAAAGAAGATGCCATCAGTCATTCATACATCAATTGGAGTTAGTCAAAGTATTTCTTTCCTGAAAACCTCAGGAATTAAGATAAAAGCAGTTTGTGAGTCAAATATATTGCACACAGTTAATGCTGATAGAAACAGAAATTTGCTTATTGCTTTTAGAGGAAGACCTGGCTATGTGTGTGAACATACATGCTGATACATAGAAATGTTTATGCCTTTAGCCTAATAATCCAATGTTTGGAATTTGTTTTAAGTAAATAATGTGAAAATGAAAAAATGAGTAAAGACATTTATAACAGTACTTTAAGAGGAAAATATAAAACTAATACCGAGTCAAACAATACCAAACCAAAAAATCAATAATAGAAAAGATATTTGATATTTATAAAAAATTTGATGACTGACTCTACAGCTAAGACAAATGTAGAAAGGATACAGAAAATGATGCTGAATGGACAAAAGAAAATATGAAATTATATATATTTTATTACAACTACATGTAATTTCATTGGTATGAAAACTGGAAGAGATCATCCAAAAAGGGATTACATATATAGTTATCAAAATTGGAAATCCATTCTGAAAATATTATTGATAAAGCAAAAACTATTAAATCAGAAAAACATTTCAGATGAGGACCAGGAATAGTGTATAAACTTATATTAACTAGGTATATTGGAGGTGGCCTGGACTAGACATTTCATGAAGGGCTGCAGCAGCCCATGGAAGAAATAATAACGAAACCCTCAAGACTGGAGGACACCAAAAAATTAAGCCAAGTGTTTCAAATGCTATCTAAGATTGCCCTGCCTGAAAGATCCCAGAGTTATAACTTCACTTAAGATTAATCTAAGTCTCAGTGGTATATTCTCCGTTATAGTTTCTCTAATGCCTTTATGCTCTAGTTTAAAATTTTTGTAATTGCTTTTCCCTAGGAAGAAACAATGATTTAGCTAGAATTCATACTCAGTGCAATTCCTTTAATACATTTTAGTCATTATCTTTACACTTGCATCTAAATCCTCTTTAAAATAGTAAGAAGTCTTTGTCCTTGATCCCTTTTAACTAGAGGTAACTGATGAAACAAGAAATGATTCATAATAATTTAGTCCTAATAACAATAGCAAACACAAAATGAGTGTTTATCGGGCAGCATTCTGGGAATTTGGTGTGGAGCAGCTCATTTTCATCACATACCAATGAAATGACACGAGTACATTCATAGTTTTCAGATTAGAAAATCAAGGGAGAAAGAAATTCATTGCCCCCGATTTTCTAACTAGTTTGAGCAGAGCCGCAATTTATACACCAAACATCTAAATGAAAAGTCACTCAATCACTTTCAATTCTACCTCTCTTTAGGCATTAACTCCCTCCTACTAAAAAATCATGATGGAGTTAATAATCATCTTAGCAACATGGAAGAACTCTATTAAGGGAGATCTCCTAAAGGGCTTGCTAACTCTAGATTCTCCCAAATCTGAACTCAGAAGTAATTATGATACAGTGTGTTATACAGTTAAGCTCCCTAATACTTTAAAAATTTTCAGTTGCTGAAGATGAGTTATTTGGTACTGTGTCAATTAACTCCTTTGTCTCCAGTATTCCTGAATCTCCTCTTCCTTCCAGATTCTTAATAGTTCTGAAGAGCTACAAATTGACCTTGACTCACATAAGGGGAGAAATGTTTATCTTGTGGGTTTTTTTTTTTTTTTTTTTTTTTTTTTTTTTTTTTTTGAGAGGCTTTTGAAAGAGACTTTGAGTCTCAAGAGTGTATAACACACACTCTTCCTTACTGTGCTGATAAATTAAATCTCCATATCATAGTGGGTACTGATGCTTTTGGGGAAGAAGTTGAAGGGGACAAAACTCCTGGCTTCTGTATTTTAGCCACCAGCAGACAGTGACCTGATACTATGAAAATTTGCGAACTTCTAATGCTCCTTTCTCCAGAATTGAATAAATTAATCACACACCCTGGACTATAAATCAATGTGTGCCTTGTTGTTGACTCTTGATTCTGCAGATTGATTGAAGCTAACACAGAAAAACCAATGAGGAAAAATTAGGCGGGTCCACCATAATTTCTGTCTCTTATTTTTATGATTTTCTTGTCTTTTAAGTCAAAATTATCCCCAAATATCTGGTTATTTCCAAACTAGAGCCAACAGCTTTTAGGAGTCAGAAAAGCAGAATTTATTAGTATTAGAACCTCAAGAAAGGGAAGTCCAGTCAAGGAACAATTTTTAAAATGGCTTATCTTATTTCCAATAAAACACTCATTGGAATTTCTGAGAAAGCAAATTACTTAATTTAAATCTGTAAATGATCTTTCTGACTCTTCGTTTGTACCAATTAAGTGTTCAGGGTAGAATTCTAAAAGTACCCAATGCATTCTCTAAAAGTACCCGTTGCCCAATATCTACCTTCAGCAATAAAATTTGGAAGATTTTTGCTCTCTGTATTAACAAAGCTCACACATATACACGCATGCACACACACACACACAACTCTGCCACCCCTGGGACACAGGATATAATGGATCCTGTCTATTTTGTTCAAGTTTTAGCTTTTAGGGTAAATCTTTTTTATGCAGATTTACTTACCATAATAATATTTAACTAAATAAATACAAATGGTTTAAATTGCTTAATACCTATTTGCATTACAAATTACATTGTACAAGTTACAGTTACATTGTAAATAAATGATAAGTGAAGACATTAATTCTATGGACAGAGTTTGTATGTGGGCTTCTCAGGTGGCTCGGGGGTAAAGAAACTGCCTGTCAATGCAGAAGACTCGGGTTATTGGGTTTGATCCCTGGGTCAGAAAGATTCTCTGGAGGAGGAAATGGCAGCTCTCTCCAGTATTCTTGCTGGGATAACCTCATGGACAGAAGAGCCTGGTGGGCTATAGTTCATAGGGTCTCAAAGAGCCGGATACTACTGAGTGGCTGAGCTTGATGGCTTGACAGAGTTCGTATACCATTGTTAAATATGCCAAAGTCATAATATCTTTATCATAGGCAAAATATTTCCTCCAAATATTACAAAATAATTCAGCTTCAAATGGAACTTTTGTCCAATTAAGTTTTCAAAGCACACATGCATTCATACCAATTGACAAGAGAGTTTTCAGGTTAAAAAGAGAAGCAAGGTTCGGGGAGAAATGTCAGAAGTGAGGGATCACAAGAAGAAGAAAAAGGTCGCATACTTTGGCCCATTTTCATTCTGGCCCTGAGCACTCATTTATCATTCAACAAACATTTCCTGGGAACCTACTCAGTGGCAGACACACAATCTCCATCACTGTTTAAAAATATACAAAGAAACAATTTTAAACCTGAATTTTTCCTTATTGTCATCTGTTTGCCAATGACCATTCTTTCAATTTCTTTCATTTTTTTCCACTTTAAAGACATGAGAAGTGGATGTTAAAGTTAAGCCAGGATTAACAGAGGCTTAGAAAGGGATTCTGTTGAGGAGTGAGTAGGTGCTTCTGTTCCTCACCTCTCTCTTCTTTCCCACCCATCCTATGACACTCCTGTGGGCTGAAAATGAAAGGGCCTCCCCTTTCAGAAGAAACTGTGTAAATCAGATTGCAGTTACAAGTTCAGAAAAGTGAGCAAGGGGAGACTAGCCTAGACTGTAGATCATCAGAAAGTCTGAAGCAGATCTGACTTCATCGTCTAAAGCAGACTGGACTTCTTTAAAAATAGGTTTTTAGAGAAGCCTGAGTTATTATAAAGGTGCTTTTAGGGCTGCTGACCTGACTGTGATCCGCAGAGTGAAATGGTCAGAGAAAAAGTCTCTGAAGATATTCTGTGATATTAGCTGTAGGGGGTGGATGGATTGATGGATTAAATGCAAACATTTTAGAGGAAGGTTTGCCAGAACTTGACAACAAATTGGGAGACTGGGACTGACCCATATACACTGCTGTGTGTGAGGCGGGCAGTGAGGGGGAGCCTGCAGTGTGCAGCTTGAGAGCTCAGCTGTGTTCTGCGGTGCCCTGGAGGGTGAGGGGCGGGAGGGAAAGGAGACCCGGAGGGGTGGGATACACGTGAACATGTGGCTGAGTCACTTCATTGTACAGCAGATACGAACACAGCATTGTAAAGCAACTCTATCCACCCACCTCTCAAAAAAAAGCAATGTGAATACACTTACACTACTGAATTGCACCCTTAAAAATGATCAAGTGGTAAAAAAAGACAGTTACCTGTATCTCCAAACAAATGTATTTTGGTGGATGTATCACAGTGTCTACTATACCAATTTATATTACAGAAAGCATCTCCCATATAGGATGCTGAAGGAATTCTAGAATGACATTTTAATGTTAACAACACACACACACACATAAAAGAACTTGATAATGGAGAGGAGTGGGGGGGTAGGGCAAGGGGGGAAGTGACTGCTGCAACTGGGATAGTAAGAAAAGAGAGAGCCAACAGCAAGAGAGCTAACACTTGAGGATAGTATTTGGATTTGAAGTAAGGAATGCTGCAAAAAGTTTCCGTAGTTCTAATGTTGAAAGTAATTTGTTCTCTGCTCTGGTTCATTGGCTCCCATCACTCAGATAGGGAAGGACCAGAAGTGATGACTCGCAAGGCTATTACCTTGTTTATCACAAAGGTGTCTGATGTAAAATCAGGTCAGCTGGAAAAGATTTCAGAAATCTCCTAAAATGAAATGTTTTAAATGCGCAGAGTGAAAATAAGTACATTTCAAAGCAAAGATTTTTAAAAAGAGAGTGGCTTAAAAAAAAAAAATGGATAGCCCCAATTTGAAAGAGTAATGGGATTTGTCACAAATACCTGAGCAACCCTGTCACTGCAGGACTTCTAAACTGACCTTTAGGTTCTCTTCCCTCCCCTTCTGGCCTTTTCTTCTATACCCATGTGACACTTACCCTTTGACTCAGCCTTTCACACCTGCATTCTTAATATTATTATAATTTACATTCATTTTCTCCACTAATTCTCCAGTGGAAACTCTCTGAGGGCAGGAGTGACACTGTCCTCATTTTTGCATCCAGATACTGACACAGTGTTTAATACATAAAAGGCCTCATTTTACTCAACACTGTTTTATTGGAATATAACTGCTGTGCAGTGTTAGTTTCTGCTGTCCGGGAAGTGAGTCAGTTATCCGCACACATCACTCCCTCCCTTGTGGACCTTCCTCCCAGCCCCACATCCCACCCCTCCAGATCACCACAGACACTGCACCTTCCTCCCTGGGCTTCAGAGAAGTTCCCAGTACCCACCTGTTTTACCCCTGGCAGTACATCAGTCCCAGCCTCCCAACTCAGACCACCCCCTAGACCCACATGTTCCTTCTCTGCATCTGCATCTCTATTCCTGCCCTGCAAATAGGTTCATCAGTACCATTCTTCTAGATTTCATATTCACGGGTTAACATGGGTTAATACTGTTCTGCCCGTAGTCCGAGTCCCCGGTCGGGAAAGAAGACTCCTCGAAACAATGCAACTCGCAATAGGGGAATTTATTACTGACTCGAGCCAGGGCCTCCCGCCCTCACCAGGTGTGTGAGGATGAAAGGCCCTGAGCCCCAGTTGTCTTGAGTATTTATTAGGTCAAAATAAGCAGCAGGTAGTTGGCGCAATCGGATTGGTTACAGTGGGTAGTTGGCGTAAGCGGATTGGTTACACAGTTGCAAGGTAACATTTGTTGGCCCTACGTGGGGCTTTCAGCTTTCCCCTGATAGGTTCCCTTTCTTCTGGCTAGGCATATGTTGATTGGCTGGCTCCAGGAGGCCTGATAATTATGTTACCCCGGGAAACCAGGCCTACTCCTACTCTAGGCTGCCTGCCATGGCGTTAGCCGTGACAGCCTCACAAATACAGTATTTGTTTTTCCCTTTCTGACTTACTTCACTCTGTATGGCAGACTCTAGGCCCATCCATATCTCTACAAATGACTCAATTTTGTTCCTTTTTATGGCTAATATTCCACTGTATATATGTACCACACCTTTTTTATCCATTCATCTGTCAATGAACATTTAGGTTGCTTCCATGTCCTGGCTATTATAAATTGTGCTGCAATGAACACTGGAGTGCATATGTCTTTTAAATTCAATTTGTATGTTTTGTCTCTGGAATTACATAAATTCTTCTAAGGTTGGAGCCCAGTGCCCTGCATAAATCCTTGAGCAAAATGGAATAATAGTCAAGGAGATTACTTTCGTATTTTGTACACTTTACAATTAGGAAAAAACATACACTGTCACATTTGATCTTCAAGGCAGTCCAGCAAGCCAAAGTTTTACTCCCAGGTATTGATAAGGAACAGATGTGTATTTTAAGCCATCAACTCAGGACTACACAGCCGGTAGGCACTATCTGGAGCTCAGCTTCCTCCTACAACAGACTGGTCCACTGCTTATTTGGTCCTTGTCCTCAGGACAAGTCACTCAATTAACTGAACCATCTCTGCTTTCTTATCTCCATCTTCTTCCTGAACCAGTTGCTTTTCTACCAATAAGATGACATACTGACAAAACAGAAGCAAGTTGGGAAAACTGCTTCAAGGGGTAAAATTAACAACTGTGAAAGTAGCTGAGTTGTGTCCGACTCTTTGCTACCCCATGGACTGACTGTAGCCTGCCAGGCTCCTCTGTCCATGGAATTCTCCAGGCCAGAATATGGAGCAGGTAGCCATTCCCTTCTCCAGGGGATCTTCCCAGCCCAAGAATCAAACCCAGGTCTCCTGCTTACAGGCAGATTCTTTACCGTCTGAGCCACCAGGGAAGCCCAAATTGTAGATGACAGTTTCTAGTTACCCAGACACTTCCCCAAGATAGATCCATTCCTTTCAATCTTTGGTAAACTTCCCTCCATTGTCCACACTGACCCTGAAGGGAACTGTCAAACACAACACAGATGTAAATTTCTTTAACCCCCAAAAATTGATAAAACCCTAAACTTCTGTCCTTAGGAAATATCCCTAGATGTCTCTCCCCTGTCTGTCTCCATCTGATGGCCTCGACAGGGCATTGTGGCTAAATATATATATTGGTTTGTGTATCTTCTGTCTGTATCAAATATATGTATATATTTTCTCTTCTATCCTTATACTGTGACTGAATCCTTTTTTAATTCTCTCCTTTTCCAAACTTCTTCCTGCTAAATTATTATCCTTACTAAATAATTTTTTATTCTGTAAGCTCTTTTGCAACTATCTACTTCCAAAAATAAGATACTAAAACAATTGTTACTTTTGCAACCCTTACCTAATGTATTGTACTTGAGAGCAAACGAAAATGTTTCTCACCTCCCTTCCTTAGATTTCCTTTTCATCTAAAGATGCCGAGGGACTTCCCTGGGTGATCCTGTTGCCAAGACTCATGCTCCCAATTCAGGGGGTCTGGGTTCAATCCCTGATCTGGAACCTAGATGCCACATGTCACAACTAAGAACCGGCATGCTGCAATGAAGATCAAAGATCCCACATGCCAAAACTAAGACTCTACACAGCCAAATAAATAAATGTTTTTAAGTAAAAAAAAATCAAGACACTAAAACGTTATTGATATATGAATGACTGGGCAGATGGAATAGCACGCTCTGGTCAAGATGCAAAGTGGGAACCACAGCTCGGGACTCTGACCTCCGCACAGAATCTCTGAACGGAGACCGGAAGGACGCTCTCAGCCAGCGGAGGGCCGCTTCCTGTTCTCTCCGACCTGGCCCTTTGAAGACGCTTAGGGAGGTGGGTTATCAGGTAAAAGGTCAGATTACATCACAAGTAAATAACATCTCCCCTAAGATTTCTTACTTCTCAGTTGAACTCATTAGGAAAAAAGAGTCATCAAAATATTAATAACTATGATTTAGGAAAATGTCATTTAACCATGAAGCACTTTTGAATTTTGGCAAGAATGCCATGTATTTAAGATGTAATACTGCCATCTTTTAAAAGCAGAGTAGATAACTACAGCTTTCAGTGGCTCTGGAGGTGTCTAGGCATTTCTGGGGTATATTTAAAACTACGTAAAATTTCTCCAAACATGATAACAGACTATGTCAATTCTACTTTTCTGTTGCTGTAATTCTCCCCATTTATAAATTGAGTGTAATAACATACGAGAGTATTTCCTTGACTGTCTTAAAAATCTTTCAACAGAAGTCTACTTTGTGGACAAAATTTTGGGAGAAATCAATATATAACCACCGTGAATGAAAGAAGTCTCATTGTCAATCTAGGTTGAAAATATATTGAGAACTATTAATAAATGTGAAAACATCCACTGGAAAAAAGAAACTAAATATAATCTGGCTAATGAAGAGATCACTCCATTAATAAATCAAAGTGACAGAAAACAAAGTCAGACTCTTTTTCTCTCTAAACAACCATTAACTAGCTAGCCAATCACTATAAAGAAATGCTAGGAGATGAGGGAGGGAAGGACTGATAGTTTGGGATTAGCAGATGCAAACTAGTGTATACAAAATGGATAAATAACAATGTCTTACTGTATAGCACAGGGGGCTATATTCAATATCTTTTGATAAACCACAATGGAAAGCAATATAAAAAATATATACATATGTAGAGATGAATCACTTTGCTGTATAGCAGAAATTAACACACTGTAAATCAACTATACATCAACAAAATTTCTTTTATCTTTTTAAATAAAATTTTTTAAAATGCTAGCCTTTAATCATGCCAATAATAGTAACTCACTATTTAGGGTCAGCAGATATTTCAAATAACATTCCCTGATGATTCCAGGGTTGGTCACTCACTAACTCTGTGACTTTGCACCTTTATGTCATTTCCATAAAATGAGAATTTTGCAGATGAGTCTTTCCCTTCTTATATTCCAAAATTTTATTATCATCAAACTTTAATTCATTTCCTATGTAAGTATTTTTATTCCTCATATAAATTAAAGAAAGTAAGGAAAGTTACTACACCATTCAGATACAACCTATATCAAATCCCTTATGTTATACAGTGGAAGTGACAAATAGATTCAAGGGATTAGATAGACTGTCTGAAGAACTATGGACGGAGGTTCATAACATTGTACAGGAGGTGGTGATCAAAACTATCCCCAAGAGAAAGAAATACAAAAAGGCAAAATGGCTGTCTGAGGAGGCCTTACAAATAGCTGTGAAAGGAAGAGAAGCGAAAAGCAAAGGAGAAAAGGAAAGATAAACCTATTTGAATGCAGAGTTCCAAAGAATAGCAAGGGGAGATAAGAAAGCCTTCCTCAGCGATCAATGCAAAGAAATAGAGGAAAGCAACAGAATGGGAAAGACTAGAGATCTCTTCAAGAAAATTAGAGATACCAAGAGAACATTTCATGCAAAGATGGGCTCAATAAAGGACAGAAATGGTATGGACCTAACAGAAGCAGAAGATATTAAGAAGAGGTGGCAAGAATACACAGAAGAACTACCAAAGAGAGAGTTTAATGACCCGGATAACCACAATGGTGTGGTTGGTCACTCACCTAGAGCCAGACATTCTGGAGTGCAAAGTCATGCATGCCTTAGGAAGCATCACTACGAACAAAGCTAATGAAGGTGATGGAATTCCAGTTGAGTCATTTCAAATCCTAAAAGATGATGAGATGATGCTGTGAAACTGCTGCACTCAATATGCCAGCAAATTTGGAAAAGTCAGCAGTGGCCCCAGTACCGGAAAAGGTCAGTTTTCGTCCCAATCCCAAAGAAAGGCAATGCCAAAGAATGTTCAAACTGCCACACATCTCACCATACTACTCATCTCACACTAGCAAAGTAATGCTCAAAATCCTCCAAGCTAGGCTTCAACAGTACATGAACTGTAAACTTCCAAATGTGCAAGCTGGATTTAGGAAAGGCAGAGGAACCAGAGATCAAATTCCCAACATTTGTTGGATCATAGAAAAAGCAAGAGAACTCCAGAAGAACATCTACTTCAGCTTCTTTGACTACACTAAAGTCTTTGACTGCATGGATTACTACAAACTGTGGAAAACTCGTAAGGAGATGGGAATACCAGACTATCTTACCTACCTCCTGAGAAATCTGTATGCAGGTCAAGAAGAAACAGTTAGAACTGAACATAGAATAATGGACTGGTTCAAAGTTGGGAACGAAGTACATCAAGGTTGCATACTGTCACCCTGCTTACTTAGCTTATATGCAGAGCACACATGTGAAATGCCAGACTGGATGAAACAAGCTAGAATTAAGAATGCAGGGAGAAATATCAATAACCTCAGATATGCAGATGACACCACCCTTATAGCAGAAAGCAAAGAATAACTTAAGAGCCTCTCGATGAAAGTGTAAGAGGAGACTGAAAAAGCTGCTTAAAATTCAACATTCAAAAAATGAGCATCACAGCATCCGGTCCCATCACCGCATGGCAAATAGATGGGGAAACAATGGAAACAGTGATTATTTTCTTGGGCTCCAAAATCACTGAGAATGGTGACCAGAGTTATGAAATTAAAAGACGCTTGCTCTTTGGAAGAAAAGCTATGACCAACCTAGACAGTATATTAAAAAGCAGAGACATTAGTGTGCCAACAAAGGTCTGTATAGTCAAAGTTATGGTTTTTCCAGTAGTCATGTATGCATGTGAGAGTTCGACCACAAAGAAGGCTGAGTGCCAAAGAATTGATGCTTTAGAACTGTGATGTTGAAGACTCTTGAGTGTCCCTTGGACTGCTAGGAGATCAAACAAATTTATCCTAAAGGAAATCAACTCTGAATATTCATTGGAAAGACTGATGCTGAAGCTGAAGCCCCAATACTTTGCCCACCTGATGTGAAGAGTCAACTCATGGGAAAAGACCCTGATGGTGGGAAAGACTGAGGGAAGTAGGAGAAGGGAAGGATACAGGATGAGATGGTTGGATGGCATCACTGACTCAATGGACATGAGTTTGAGCAAACTCTGGGAGATGGTGAAGGACAGAGAAGCCTGGTATCCTGGAGTTCGTGGGGTTGCAAAGAGTTGGACACAGCTGAACAACAACAATTCCTCATATGCTAGTCTCCTTTCAAATTTGAGAATAAAGAGGAGGTTGACAGGAATTAGCAGCAGTATTTTAACAGTATTATGACAAGACACAAAGAAATGCCTGAGTTCAGCCAATCCCCTCACCTTCAGGGCATTCCAAGGGAGCTTCTGTGCCAACACTAATCAAAGGAACACTTTATTAATAACTGTCCAAATACCAGATTCCCCAGTGAAAAGCTTTGATGAAAAGTCAGAACCAATTTGAGGCCTAAGCACCATCTTCTATTCCATCCAAAACAGCAGAACTATATATGTAGGGTGAGAGGGAGAGAGGGAAGCAAGGAGGGAAAGCAAGATGCTCGAGCACGCTGGTGTCTATCTTTGAAGACGCAGTGATCTACGAAGGCTCTCTTTCTCTCTCTCTCTCTCTCTCGTTCTATCTCCATCTCTTTCTTTCCTCCCTGCCTTGAAAAAAATATAACCAACAAATACATCACTTTCTCAATGACAATGTCTTGTGATTATTATGGACTTAGGATTTGCCTTGTTTCTTGTCAATATCGAAACCATTGGGGTCAACACAGGCCTTTAAGCTCCAACGGGCTACAGTGGATGAAGGGGTTCCACTCACGTCCATGTAACTGTCTCTGTAAGTCCTCCCTCTCCTTCCTCTGTCTGTCTTTATCCTCCCTAGACATTTGGTTCCTACTGAACAAACTGAAATATAACTGCTGTTGAGCCAATAATCGATACTTGGGGGGCCAATGCCACCAACACGTTTTGTAAGAGGCATGGGGAGGGGTCTGGTTCTTCTCATTTAAACCAGTTCAGTTCTTTGTGATTCTTCTGGGCTTATCTTAAAGGTCACATTCTCAAGGAAGCTTTTCCTAGCCTTTTGACCTAAATGAGATAATGTTTGTCTTATGCTTCCCTTTGGTAATGCTATTTACATTGTTACACAATTAAAAACTGCCTTTCTTATTAGAATGTAAACCCTATAAAGGCAGGCAGGCTGGTTAGATAAATGCCCCCTTTCCCCAGGCAGTCACAGTGCTGTGCCCAGGGGCAGGCAATTCTGCCCAAACTTCAGCCCCACTCACACCTTGGTGGGAACAGACAGACTCACATAAGATGCTCTAAAAGCAGAGACCAGATTTGTGCTTTTACCACTGTATCCCTGCACCTAACATGAAGTCTGCCATCTGGATAAAGCCTGATAATTATTTAACAAACTGAATTTTAATATCAAAGTTCTGACACTTGAAATAAAAGATGTAATTATAAATTGAGCCTTTCAATGAATTTTCCCAATTAATTTTCCTACATCTTCCTCTTTCATCCTCTTAAAACACACACACACACACACACACACACACTATCTCCACACACACTGTAAATTCTTTTCTGTTCCTAGCTTCTAATCCAAACTTATTTGTTTATATTAGTCGGACTAATACAATCTGACTTTACAGTGAATGTTTCAGAGGTAAAGTGGGAGAAACTGAGAAAATTAACACAGTGTATTATTACAGGTTAGATTCTTCTTTTCTGTTAAGAACTATTAATATACTTGTTAAATGTGTTGCCTCTATTTTTACCTCCCTACCCCAAACAATTAGAAAAGATCTCCTGCATTTTCTTGATAAAAATGGAGCTCCATTTAATCGCAGAGTTTACATACTGCTTCTTGGAATCCTTAAAGCAAAATATTTTACTTCAGTCAGGACGTGGATTTGATCTAAAACATACTTGTGGGTGATATATGTGTGTGTGTATGAAAAAGAAGTTCCCAGGAATTAGTTATCTCCAAATAAAACAAACTGCCTCAAAACTTACATAACTTTGTCACTTGCCATGACTGACCATAATCAAGCATAAATGGGTTAGTATTTATCACATGTGTCCTAAAGAGATTCCAGCAGAACAAAGAAAGTTTGAGAAGATTTGTATTCTCGATATTTCCTAAGAACACAAGTGCTGCTGCCTGAAAAGTGACTACAATCCCCATGAATGCAAATTTACAGGTATTTTATTAATGTACTATTATATATGGACCACAGAGTTAATAGAACTGTTAGAAACACACTTTGTTGTGAGTTCACTGTAATAGGATAATCCAAGATTAGTTTGCCTTCCTTCTGCACTTACCCCAAGGCAGCATCCATACCAGGGTTGCAGGTCCGGAATTTAGAGGCATTCCAGGGCTCAAATTCCATGATCACAGCCCAAGTCTTCATCTACCCAGTGGCCCAGCCATACTGGATAGGTAGTGTTCTGGGTTAGAATCAGGCTTCTGTGGGAGTAAATGTCATCTCTTGTATTAACTAACTGTGCATGCCCTTGAGTGAGTCATTTAATTCCTCAATGCCTTGTTTCCTGACCTGAAAAATTAGGATGAAAATAATACCAAAATTATCTGGGCCACTGGAAGGAGTATATAAATGAGTCAATACATGAAGTCCTTAGACTCCTGCCTGACACAGGCAGTACTCGGTAAATGTTAGCCTTATGTCTTCGGATAATTTTCCCTTTTCAGTGTCTTGGTTTTCTCATTCTAAAGCATGTACAAAAATAATGCTCCTATCTTAGAGCACTGTGAAAATCACAGGAGAAAAGTAAAATTGCTTTGGAATAGATCAACTTCTACACAAATGCTAGGAGTGAATAAAAATAATATTACAGACAGCTAAGCAAATTTTTTCTTTCTGCCTTCTTTTCAGTGGAAAGTACTTTGTAACTTTTTTCTTCACTCTGCAAGAGAAATGTTTCAGGAAAAAGAACTAGGAGTTTTACATCAAAGTAGACAATCGCTGTAGCAATAAAGGCGTTCTTCCTGGTAAGCTTTCAGAGATGGCTTTTAGCATTTTTCTACATATGGAAGATTGGGGCTTTTTCATTATCACAGAGTGAACTAAAAACATGCTCCACAAAAACATAAAAGCATTCTCTCTAGGAAGCAGAACAGGGCCCTGGCTTCTGGGCCTCCCGCTGTTGACTTCAGCAAGTATTCCCTATCGCGTCATTCATAGAGCAGTCTGCCAAAGATTCAGGGAGCAGAGTGACCTCCAACAAAGAGGAAGAGCAGAATATTCTTCAAGTGGGCAGAGGAACTGGAGAGCAAACCTCTCCGAACCGCTCCCAAAAGTCTGCCTGACCTTCCGAGTTCACGCTGCCATCCAGGGTATCCTCTTTCAGGTTGTCAGTGGGATCTTCCAATTTCCCAAACTTGCTCAACTCAGGGCTGAAATTTAAAGGTGCAAATGCAAAGCCTTGCATTTAGAGCCAAGAAAGGACTGCCTGTGTGCTTGATGGGCTTAGTTTAATGGCGGTTCAAGTGCCTCAGGCTGAGGGGACGGGTGCGTCCCATCAGGGCACATGCTTCCATGCAACATGCTCACAACAGCATGGAAGCAATCCTCTAAAGTGAAGAGGCCATTTCTCTGGTTGTTGTAGAAAGGGTTGAAAATATTTAGATTATATGTACTTTATTATTTATATGTAATAGTATATATAAAAATATATACAACATAAAAATCATCCTGAATCTCACAACTTGGACATAACTGAGATAACGTCAGACCTAACAGTCTAAGCTCCACAAGGTCAGGGATCTCACAGAGGATGAGCCAGCAGATAAGATCCCAGCCCGGAAGAGCTCAGCAGGGCTCCTTTCCTTCAGATGTCACTTGCTCAGGTGGTCTCTGTCACTCTCTCTTAAATTTCCCCCAGTTCGCCCTCAGGAAGTTTTCTCCATAGCACTGATCACACATGAACATTATATATACTTATTACAATATATTGTTATACATTATATAAATGCATTTATAAATATATGTGATATAGATGCTATAATAAATTATTTAATATTAAATATATATTACTGATCATTTTTCATGTCATGTTCATTAAGAAATGTAGCAGATCGTAAGTGATCAGTTTAATTCCATCTTATATTTTTCCTATTTATTTTATTATATCTTTATTCTCCCTAAAACATTGGTTTGCTCTGAGTCCCAGCTTTAAACAGTGCCTGGCATGGAGCAAGCAATCAGTAAATATTACCAAATTATTGAGGAAAGAGAGATTAAATCAAGCATACAGCAATGCACCTTTTTCCTAATAATTAAAAACTAATTTAATTGATTTAATTTAGTTCATTTAATCATTATAAACCAGTCCAATAAGACAGGATGTGGTAAATAAATCAAGATTCTTCTACAAAATAAAATATGTCAAGATGTTGCATTTTGATATTTCATGGCATGCCTGAATCTCACAACTTGGCAAAAAACAAGTTAACATTAAACCTTAGAGTTTATTAGATTTTGAAAGATTATGAAAGAATATGCATAATATGATCCTATTTTCAATATATATACAAATCACATTGATGCTGTGTCTGGCAAGATGTTGTGTACTTGGGCCATCTAGATGAAAAAGTGTACACAGGAAACTGACATGTAAAAAGATAATGATGACACAACTAGATAAGAACTATAATGAATATACCTGCATTTCTTCTGCTTTAGAATAGGTCTGGCTCCTTGAGAAAATGGCCAGGGAAAAGTGGGAACAGTTATCTCATTAGAGAAAAGGCACTGTATATATATAATGGCCAAGCTGCCAAGGAAAATGTTATCCTTTGGGACACATAATGACGCAATGTTTTACTTACCATTCGTGAGCAAAGTCACTACTTCTAACCCATTCACAAGCACAGTGAGATCTTGCAAGGGACCTACAGGTTATAACTGCTTTGATGTCTTTAGCCCTGATTCTAGATTGGGAACAGTGTGGAAATGAGAGCATTGTGAAGAAGTATGTTTCTGTTCACTGCTCACTACATCCCTTGGTGCTGTATCAGGTATGGTCCTGAAATCACAGGAAGATTCTTCTCCTTAGTTTGTTTCACTGTCCCTAAGACACCAAGGAAAGCAGAGACTTGGAAACTCAATCTGACCCAACCGCCCTGTTTGACATCAGTACAATGTGTTATTTGCAAGTTCATCCGGTATCTTCCATTACAGGGCGGGGAGCAGCTAAGAATAGCTGCAGCATTTGACTCTAAGCGGCCTGCCGGGAAGCCCAGCGCTGATTGCATGACTCATTATGGGATGCAAATTCTTGTGCGAGCTCTGATACAGAGGAGCCTTTCAGAGAGGGAAGGAGAGGCTGCCTCTTAACGAGTTGCCCTGGCTGCCAAGAACTTCCACCCCCCTTTTGGTCTTTTAGTGACAAAGAGCAAACTTGGAGATAGGCAAGACTCCAGAACACCACTAAATGGCACGAGGCTAAATTCCTCTCACCTAGCTCAGATAACAAAGTTGGATGCTTTCCTTTAAAGTAAAATTTAAACTCTGAAATAACCTTTGGTCATAAACAGCATCATAAGCTAAGGTAGCAGAACCAAGGCTTAAACAGGTTGGGAGTGCTTCCACAGTCTTCATTTCAAGTGATTCCTATGTTATTTATCATATTAGCCACTATGTGTATTTGCATCAGCTACATCTCAGATTACCTCAGATAGATACCACTCTCAAATACTCACTTTAAAATCTGTAACTAAAATGCAACTAATACTAGCAGTGAATATTTATTCAGCTAGGCACTGTTCTAAGCTCTTTACGTACATTTTCTAATTTAATTGTTACAATCACACTGTAAAGTATATTAGATTATCATGCCTGAATTAAGCTCAGTTACTTGCCCACAGTCACAAAACCAGTCATCATGGGAATACCCTGCAATGTGGCTTTCTTTCTTCCATTTTCATTTCAAGACCACCTGCTGTGGTAAATCAAGAAATTAATATTGAACTTTATAATGAGATTCCGCACAAGCATCAGCCTACGGTAAGACTACTAATTCCAACCTTATATTGTATTCACCTAGAATGCAAATTAGGAGAAAAGATAGATTTTTTTTCTCTAAAGCGTGGAAGAGGAGACATCATTAATGCTCACCATTCTAACGTGAGATTTTAAAGGTAGAAAGATGTAAAGATCAAAATAAAAATGATTCAAAATATTCAAAAATCCTAGCACCATGCACATTCTCTTCTCTAATGAAATAGCTGATATCGGATTGTTTTGAACCACAAAGATGGCAGTTCTGCCCAGCTCAACCCTCAGACAGCACAGTGATGCTCCAGGATGTGGGCTCAGGACCAAGCAGACCTTCAAGACCTGCTCTTGACACTTTCTCGGTCTCTGATTTTAGCACATTATTATCACTCTCAGTCAATGGTCCTCGTGTTGTGAAATGGGGCTAATGAAAGTTCCCACATTTGTGAGGAAATAATTCATACAAAGCACTCACAGGAGCAACCATCCAGGTCTCAGCAGTGAAGGATGCGCTAAGATGACCATCATGCAAGTCCTCAAAGAGCCTTTCCTCTAAGAAACAGGAGACAGCAGGCTCTGGTATACTTTCCATTTTTTTAAGGACATCATGCATTAGGGCTGTGCCCTTAATGATTTCAAAGTGTACTTGCTATTTAAGCCCTTACTTCAAGACTTTCCAACCTATATGTCACATGTATGAGTAAAGAAACGTGCTAGATGACTTCAACCTCGGCCAGTTTCTAACAGTAACCTCAGAGGAGATGCTGAGCCTGAAGTACCCACCTAAACCAATCTAATTCCAGACTCACTGAAAACAAATGAGATAATCAGGTAAAGAAGTGATTCAAAGTGTCTGAGTAGCTCGGGTACTTTTGAACGATGCCAGCAAGCCCCCAGTCCACACACTTTATAACATCTTTATAACATATCTTATAACATCCTTATAACATCTCTTCAACCTAAGTGGACCAGCGTATGCATACGAGCCCATGTTTGCAACTCCATTCCCTTTCCTGTGAAATGAGCACCAGAATCACCTCAGAACCCAGGGAAGATCCAGCTCGGCACCTTAATTTATTCTCTCATTCTAGAATTATATAGTCAAAATCTGTCACCCCATTTTCGCATTTTTCTCTCTTGTGCCATCACTTTCCCTATTTAAAGAGGAATAAACATTTCCTTATAATTTTTCTCTAAAGAAACAGGGAAAGGAGGACATTCTTGAATGTGTGGTTAGACTTATCATTATAACTCACTGATTTTTAGCACATTGTGTAAACATGACTGACTATGTTTATTCATATTATGGAGATAATCATTTACTGTTTCAATTACCTCATATAAAATAAAAGTAAATATTCGTGTCTTTTAAAAACAAAAATGCTAATTAATTCTCTAAAATCAATGTTACTAAATATCGCCTAAACCTTTTTTTTGCCAGAGTTGCAGGAAGAATATAGATATTTTGCTTGTGACTATCACCATCCATCTCTTTCATCATACCCCATGAGCCTACCTAAGAGTGAAGCCAACACAGAGAAGCTAGGACATGGAGAGAGAGAAAGGCAGAACAGCAAGGAGATAGGGAGAGGCAGAACAGCAAGGAGATGGGGAGACTCAGAAGGCTGAACACACCTTTTGAATTCCTGGATTCAGCTGTTCCTGAAGTCCATATACCTGTGGTCTTCTTACTTATATCAACTAATAGAGTCCTTTTTTATTAAAAGCAAGTTGACTTGGATTTCTGTGATCAGCAACCAAAAACATACGTAAAATAAATGACAAGGACATGCTGTACAGAACAAGGAACTATGTTCAATATCTTGTAGTAAAACCTATAATGGAAAAGAATCTGAAAACATAGACAGATAGATAGTAGATAGAACTCCTAAGATAACACAACATTGTAAATCAACTACGCTTCAATTAAAAAATATATACACTTGTAAAATGGGTGGCATAATGCCTAGCCATAGTAAATACTCATTAAATTATATAAACATACAATTTAATATAAAGACCACACACTGATCCCGAGCATCCAAAAAGCACTACACAATGTATCACAAACAAAACCCAGATGACTAAATCATCCTTCAGGGTATTGCTCTTCAAGTGTTCATACTATGTATTAACTCTTAAATTCAAATATTAAGTATGTATAACTTCAAATGTTAATATGACTATTGTCTTTCCAGTAGTCATGTATAAATATGAGAGTTGGACCATAAAGAAGGCAGAGTGCCAAAGAATTGATGCTTTGCAACTATGGCGCTGGAAAAGACCTTTTTTTCTTTTTTGATTTATTTGTTTTTAATTGAAGGATAATTGCTCTAAGGTATTGCATTGGCTTCTACCAAATATCAATATGAATCAGCCATAGGTTTACCCATGTCCTCTCCCACTTGAGCACCCCTCCCACCTCCCTCCCCATCCCACCCCTCCAGGTTGCTATAAAGCCGCATTGTGAGACAAATTCCCATTGGCTATCTATTTTACATATGGCAATGTATATTTTGATATTATTCTCTCCATACCTCCCACCCTCTTCTCCCCCCATCAGCTGTGTCCATAAGTCTGTTCTCAATGTCTGTTTCTCCACTGCTGCTCTGAGATAGGTTCATCAGTACCATCTTTCTAGATTCCATATATATGCAGTAGTATATGATCATTGTTTTTTTAGAGAAGACTTTCGAGAGTCCCTTGGCTTGTAAGGAGATGAAACCAGTCAATCCTAAAGGAAATCAATCCTGAATACGCATTGGAAGGACTGATGCTGAAGCTGAAACTCCAATACTTTGGCCACCTGATACAAAGAACCAACTCACTGGAAAAGACCCTGATGTTGGGAAAGAGTGAAAGCAGGAGAAGGGGATGACAGAGGATGAGATGGTTGGATGGCATCACTGACTCAATGGACATGAACTTGGGCAAACTCTGGGGGATGATGAGGGACAGGGAGGCCTAGTGTGCCACAGTCCATGGGGTCACAAAGAGTTGGCACAACTTGGTGACTGAATGTACACACAAATAGTAACAGGAAAACACTGGATCTCAGGAGGAGCCTGAGTGAGGTTGTCAGAGAGAAGAGGAGTGGAGAGATGAGTACAGAAGGGATAGGGTTGGATTCCTCCTGAAGGACTTGGGGAAACCATCCAGAAAAAAATTTGACTTTCAGCTGGCTTTGCTGAAGGGTTGGATTTCAAAAGCCTGAGTTGGGGGTGTGGTCGATAAACAGCTTCCAGAGGTGGTCAGCAACATGAGTACAGAAACTTGAAATTTTGCCATATGTTTGTAAACAAGGCCACCCTGCATGCATGAGCGTTCACGTGAAAGGCAAGTGTATCAAAGTCACACTAGGGAAAGAATACCAGGAGAACTTCCTGTCTTCAACAGGCTTTCAGAATCCTCAAAATCTCAAGTCTGGGGGATAAATACACGATACCTGTGAAATGCATGGAATATTCAGACTGCACGCCATTGCCTATGGGTGCCAACCGGAACAAAACACATTTTTCCTCTTCAGCCCTGGGGATGGTTCCTCTTGCCATGCCCAAATCTGAGCATAGCTCTCTTCCACCTTACCATTCCTCTCCTTCTTCAATAATGAGCTGAACTTCGTCCAAAGAAGTCCAGTCGGCGGCTTCCACTTTCCCTCCAGCCTCTCACTATACAATCCCTCGGAGGCCGCATAGCTGACTAAAACAGTCATAGAGAAATTTAGAGCAGAGTTTCAGGTTTCTATCCTACGTACGGTTTATCTATGGGATCTCGAGAAAAAAATACTTAATCTCTGTCGACTTTGGTTTCCCTCTTTAGTAAAAGGCGGGCAATGGAAACATCCCAGCTCGTGCTGAGAGAAATGATGCACTCAGCCCAGCAGCTGTGACAGAGTAATCTCTTAACATTTGCTACCTTTTCTTCCTGTCGTTGTTAATTTTCTTCATTGTTCTCTGGCATCCACACCCACATTCATCTGGAATACCTTAGCTGAAGTTCAACAGTGACGCTAGGTCATAGGTCAGCAGTGTTCAGTCCCCTTCTGTCTCCAAGGCTGCATCCTTCCCAGACTCCTCCTGACGCTCCCCCTCCCACCTGCTAACTCCCCGCCATCAATATCCCCAACTTCAACCTTCCAGTATAGGGATCCTTTCTCTGTAGACACGGACTCTCTTGGTTCAAACTGTGAACTGGAACATGTACATGCATAACCAGACCCTTATGCTATACACCTGAAACTAACACAACATTGTGCATTAACTGGGTGGTCTTTCTGCTCAGTCGCTAAGTCGTGTCCGACTCTGCGGACTGCAGCACACCAGGCTTCCCTGTCGTTCACTCTCTCCCAGGTTTGCTCAAACGCATGTCCATGGGGTCGGCGATGCTATCTAACCATCTCACCTTCTGCCGCCCTCTTCTTTTATCCTCTTGCTGTTTGTTGGTGGTGGTGTTCAGTTGCCCAGCCTGACTCGTTGTGACCCCATGGAAGGCAGCACGCCAGGCCTCCCTGTCCCTCTTCATCTCCCGGAGTTTAACCAAGTTCATGTTCATGGCATCAGTGATGCCATTCGGCCATTTCATCCTCTAACACCCTCTTCTCCTCCTGCCCTCAATCTTTCCCAGCATCAAGGACTTTTCCGCGCATCACCTGTTTGCATCAGATGATCAAAATTCTGAAGCTTCAGCTTCATCATCAGTCCTTCCAGTGAATATTCAGGGCTGATCTCCCTTAAGATTGACTGGTTTTATCTTTTTGCTGCCCAAGGGACTCTCAGGAGTCTTCTCCAGCACCACAGTTCGAAGGCATCAATTCTTCCGTGTTCTGCCTCCTTTATGGTCCGGCTATCATGTTGTACAAGACCACTGGGAAGACCATAGCCTTGATTATACATATTCTGTTGGCAGAGTAATGTCTCCGCTTCTCAACACACTAAGTTTGTCATCACTTTCCTGCCAAGAAGCAGTCATCTTATGATTTCATGGCCAATCTTGACCCTTTTGCTATACTCCAATATAAAATAAATTAAAAAAACAAACTATGAATTGTGTGCACTTACTATTCTAGCTCTAATTTTGCATTTCCAAACCCCTGCTGTGATATCTATCTAGTTCAGTTGGCAGAGGCTCAGCCTCAACCCCTGCAGTGGAATTTGTCTATATCTACACACCCTGTTCCTCTGCAGCAAACAGCAGTTCCATCCCCCTGCCTCCAGGCTCCTATTATCCATCTTCCATCTGCCTCCCTCCTTGGAGCTAATGATGTGTCCAATCCCAGAGATGTTTTCCTTTCCGTGAACTGGCCCTTTCTCTTGGTCAGCTCCCCAGCACCTGTGTCAAGTACTCTACCACCCATGTGTCCTGAAACTTGGCCTGAGACAGTTTAAGAGAAAATGCTCTGGAATCATGATATCTCAGCCATGAGTAAGTAACTGTCACGTGAAAGGTTCTGCACTGAATTCCAAATGCTGCAGGCTCAGTTTCATTGCAATGTTTCCAAACATCATAGTAATTTGAGTCAACCGTAGGTCACATAATTTTTGTGTTTTCAATCTAACACAAAATACTTCCAAACTTTCAACGAATTGCTACTACTTTTCTCCCTCAGCAAGGGCCAGATTTCCTCAGCTTTTGTTCATTTTTTAGTGCTAACAAGGTTACACTCAGCAACAAGAAATAAAATGACTGAATGACCAGATTTCAAGGGGCAGGAAATTTCTCCTTCCCTGCTCACTGGCAACGAAGTATAGTTTCCAAAGTTGTTCTCCCATGATCATAACTATATTTGAAGAAATAAGCCAAAGAATGTTAATTTCAACAACTTATAAGAGCAAAATAATGGACACAGTTTTAACATCAAATAAATAATGGGTTATTTAAATTATTTAGGGTACAGCCATATAACACAGCCATGACTATCAGCATGTTTAAAGATATAAAATATATCATCATAAATTAAGAGGAATGATACAGTTTAAAATTTGCATACAGGATGATTTCATTTTGTTATATGAAGAGTGTATCCCAAAATAAACAAAAGTTGTCTCAGAGAGATGGGATCAAGGAATTTTTCTTCTCTTTGTTCAACTACTTTCCATGTATTCTACAATGAAAATGTGCTAAATTACAGGAAAGGGGAAAAAAATGTTTTCTTACCATTAGAAATAATAGGGGATCGGGATGGGGAATACATGTAAACCCATGGTTGATTCATGTCAATGTATGACAAAAACCACTACAATTGTAAAGTAATTAGCCTCCAACTAATAAAAATAGATGAAAAAAATAAAAATAAAAAAATAAAAGTTTCAGAGTCCAAAAAAAAAAAAAAAGAAATAATAGAAAAAAAAATAATATCCATGCCTTACTGTTGCTATTTAGTTGCTAAGTCATATCTAACTCTTTTGCAACCCCATGAACTGTAGCCAGGCAGGCTCCTCTGTCCACAGGATTTCCCAGGCGAGAATACTGGAATGGGTTGCCATTTCCCTCTCTAGGGAATCTTCCCAACCCAGGGATTGAACCCACCGGCTCTTGCATCTCTTGCACTGACAGGCAGATTCTTTGCCACTGAGCCACCAGGGAAGCCCAATACCCATGTCTGAAGAACAGCCTTTTATTGGTAACATTTAGTGTTAATATAAATTAGGTTACTCAACATTTGTGGAAAGTATATATTGATGGATTCTTAGAAAAGAGGAGATATGAATTTCTGAAGATACTAGGAGAAAAGGAAACATAACCACTAGTGACTGCATTGGTCAAGGAGAGAAGAAGATAAAAATACAGCTTTCCCACTTATTTAGAAGGAGACTTACCTAGGTAATCTTACCTAGAAAGAGCCTTACCTAGGTAATCTTACCTAGAGAGAGTCTGCCACCAAATACAGCTGCCAGTAAAGAAATGCAAAATTAGAGGTCTCCGCCAAGTGTGCTGTTACTCCCTCAACATCTACGGCAACTCACTTGCATAATAAAAGAGGACATGATGATTCACAGAGAAATCAAATTTGTATTTTTGCCACGAGCATAATAATTTGTATTTTTGCCACGGCTCTCCAAACAGCTGTGCACACAAGGCCACCACAGCTCACGAATTTCTATAAGGGAAAGATAATCCCACAACTTGAAGCCAAGTTTAAGATAGCTATATTTAAGATAGATATAACATTTGAAATAAAAATCTAGGGTTCTCTACATGTCAAACATGGTATATAATCTCATGAACTATTTCTTGTTATATAAGCTCCATATGAAACTTTGCTTCTCACTTTTCTACTGCAGGTGGGAAGAAAGTGATGCATCTAAACTGGGCTGGAGAACTTTTTCAAAAATAATTTTGTTTTATAATTCTCTTTTGGCTGAGCAACTTGTAGGATCTTAGCTCCCTGACCAGGGGTTGAATCCAAGCCCTCGGCAGTGAAAACGCTAAGTCCTAATCACTGGGCTGCCAGGGGATTCCCAGGAAGAGCTTTTCCAAAGAAATTTTTCCAACAGGAATCCTTGGTTCCCTGAATCCTTTCCACTGGGCAGCTCTGGCACTGGTCAGCTCTGGCTGTTTCTTTCTACTATTTGTAGCATTGATCTCACTGATGCAACACCCCCCTAAAGTCTGCACAGCGGAAGTCCAAATAAAGTAATGGTTTCCTCACGGTTACCAAAGGGGAGAGGAGGAGAGGGCAAAATTCGGCTTTGGAGATGAAGAGATACACACTACCATGTACAAAGTAAGCAACAAGATCTAGGTATAGCACAGGAAACTATATTCACCATCTAATAATAACCTATAATGGAAAAGAATCTGAGAAAGCATACATATATAGAAGTGAACAGTGTAACAATCACTTTACTGTACTCCTGAAATATTGTGAATCAACCATATTTCAATTTGAGAAAAATTACAAAGAAAAATAAATAAAATACCAAAACCAGACAGATTAATTCATGGTTTTAGAATGAATTTTAAGGTCTTCTTAAGGTTTTTGTTTTGGTCTGTTCTGTTCTGTCTTGCTCTTTGCATCTCAACCAGGGACTGAATCCTGTCCTTGGCAGTGAAAGTGGGCAGTCCTAACCACTGGGATACCAGCAAACTCCCTTTAAGGTCTTCTTTTGGAATCATGTTATATTGAAAAAAAAAAAAAGCCTACCACCAATAGAATAGATTGCTTTCAAACACCCCAAAATTGGCAAAAACAATCAATTGACCCATGTATTTGAAGAATAATGAGCATGTGCCTATTGGCTCAAAATGCTTTCTAAACACTGAAATTTGTCAAAAGAAAAAAGAACCCAAGGTGTGTATTTTATTAAACATTAGTGAGCAATCCTGGGACATAGAGTGTCCCATTTGGGCCAGAGCAACTCGTGGGACAGACAGCAGTGCCACATCCCCCGCGAGCCCTGGTCACACTTGCAGGTGACGGCTCAAGGTGAGACGGACAGTGCCTGCCTGGTCTTCCATTCCCACTCCCTCCTACAAAATCGTGACAGCTTCTACAACATGTGTGGCTTTCATTCTTGAACAAGGAACCATTGATGAAGGATATTGTCACATTTGTCAAATTTAAGGACTAAATACCCAAAATGGCCAGACCCTTGACCGTGTTTGCTGTGAATCCCTGAATCTGCATTAAAAACAGAGTGATAAAAGTCAATGTTCTTTTTTAAAAGACCAAGATTTTTGGCCTCCACTCTTTGTGCTTCCCTGAGCTCAGACAGTAAAGAATCTGCCTGCAATTCAGGAGACCTGGATTCAATCCCTGGGTCAAGAAGAGCCCTTGGAGAAGGGAATGGCAACCCACTCCAGTATTCTTGCCTGGAGAATTCCATGGACAGAGGAGCCTGGCAGACTACAGTCCACGGTGATCCAGAGTCAGACACAACTGAGCGACTAACACTTTCACTTTCACACTTTACCTGCAAAGGAAGAAAGAAGGACCAAAGTCATCTCTTTGGTAATTTCTGTAACTTTAGGTAAAAATTTAACATAAAGTAGCAAAACACACCACTTCAGTACATCTGAATCTCTTTGGTTCCATGGCCAATATACCATTCTTGTCCACCTTGCCTCACATTTTTGGGTTAAGTGAGGCTTGTCTTTTTCCCTGCTTCTCTTTGTCTCATTCATTCCACACTCATTGCCATGCAAATTTCCTATAATGCCTGTCATCTTTAGCATTTGGGTCACTTGAATATTGGATTGGCAAAAAGTTCATTTGAGTTTTTCTGTACCATGGAAAAGCCAAACAAACTTTGTGGCCAATCCAATACTTGCTAACTATTAGTTGAGACTGGACTTGACCTATTTGCTCAATCTTTCTCTCCAATGTAACTATCCCTTTTCTTTCTACCTAGTAACTAATCATTAGCAGGCATCCTATTCCCTAAGCCTAAAAGAGTCCAGTTCATCTGTGTACTAGATATCTTTCTCTGTCCTAGCTCTGGTGGCTGGGTCTCCTGGTTCAGTTAGCTTTATACAGAGGTGAGTGGAGAATATATTTAGTACAAAAAAAAAAAAAAAAAATTATAGGGCTGTATGCCAGCAAGCTTAGAAAACTCAGCAGTGGCCACAGGACTGGAAAAGGTTTTCATCCCAATCCCAAAGAAGGGCAATGCCAAAGAATGTTCAAACTTCCTCACAATTGCACTCATTTCACATGTTAGAAAGGTAATGCTCAAAATCCTGCAAGCTAGCCTCCAACAGTATGTGAAGTGTGAACTTTCAGATGTTCAAGATGAATTTGGAAAAGGCAGAGGAACCAGAGATCAAATTGCCAACATCCACTGTACCATAGAAAAAGCTAAAGAATTCCAGAAAAACATCTCCTTCTGCTTCATTGACTACACTAAAGCCTTTGACTGTGTGGATCATAACAAACTGTGGAAAATTCTTAAAGAGATGGGAATACAGACCATCTTACCTGCCTCCTGAGAAATCTGTGTGCAGATCAAGAAGCAACAGTTAGAACAGGACATGGAAAAACAGACTGGTTCAAAATTGGGAAAGGAGTACGTCAAGGCTGTATATTGTCACCTTGCTTATTTAACTTCTAAGCAGAGTACATCATGAGAAACACTGGGCTGGATGAAGCACAAGCTGGAATCAAGTCTGCTGGAGAAATATCAGTAACCTCAGATATGCAGATGACACCACCCTAATGGTAGAAATGGACAAGGAAATGGCAAACCACTCCAGTATTCTTGCCTGGAGAATCCCATGAACAGATAAGCCTGGCAGGCTACAATCCATGGGGTCGCAAAGAGACACAACTGAGTGACTAGCACAACACCACAATGGTAGAAAATAAAGAGGAACTAAAGAGCTTCCTGATGAAGGTGAAAGAAGAGAGTGAAAAAAATGGCTTAAAACTCAACATTCAAAACACAAAGATCATGGAATCAGGTTCCATCACTTCATGGCTAATAGACAAGGAAGCAATGGAAACAGTGATAGCCAACAGACTTTATTTTACTGGGCTCCAAAATCACTGTGGACATGACTTCAGCCATGAAATTAAAAGACACTTGCTCCTTGAAAGGAAAGCTATGACAAACCTAGACAGTGTATTAGAAACCAGAGACATCACTTTTATGACAAAGGTCCATTTAGTCAAAGCTATGGTTTTTCCAGGAGTCATGAATGGATATAAGAGTTTGACCAAAGAATTCATGCTTTCAAACTGTGGTGCTGGAGAAGACTCTTGAGAGTCCCTTGGACAGCAAGGAGATCAAACCAGTCCATCCTAAAGGAAATAAACCCTGAATATTCACTGGAAGGACTGATGCTGAAGCTGAAGCTCCAACACTTTGGCCACCTGATGCAAAGAACTGACTCACTGGAAAAGACCCTGATGCTGAGAAAGATTAAAGGCAGGAGGAGAAGGGGAAGACAGAGGATGAGAGGTTTGGACGACATCACCGAATCAATGGCCAAGAGTTTGAGCAAGCCCCGGGAGATGGTGAAGGACAGGGAGGCCTGGTGTGAAGAGTTGGACACGAGTTAGAAAGTGAACAATCACAACAAGTGGAGCCTCTTTCCTTAGAGAGGGTTGAACTTTGGCAAAAATAAGAACACATGGACTATGGACACCAAGCAGGGAAGGAGGCGTGGAATGGACTGGAAGATGAGAATTGACACATGTACACTGCATGCGTGCGAGCTAAGTAACTTCAGTCATGTCCAACTCTCTGCGGTGCTGTCGACTGTAGCCCATCAGTCTCCTCTGCCTATGGGACTGTCCAGGCAAGAATACTGGAGTAGGTTGCCATGCCCTCCTCCAGGACATCTCCCCTACCCGGGTATCGAACCCACAACCCTCATGTCTCTTACAACCCCTACATTGGCAGGCAGGTTCTTTATCACCAGCAGCATCTGGGAAGCCCCATATATACACTACTTTGTATAAAATAAATGACTAATAAGAACATACTGTTGTGCTCGCTTCGGCAGCACATATACTAAAAAAAGAACATACTGTATAGAACAGTGAAGTCTACTCAATGCTCTGTGATGACCTAAATGGAAAGGAAATATATAAAAGAGTGTATATATATATATATATATATATATATGATTCACTTTGCTGTATAGCAGAACGTAACACAACATTGTAAAGCAACTAGACTCCAATAAAATTTTTTTTTAATTTTTAAAAAAAGCTGGAATAAACCTAAATGCTGAGATAAGTGTGATGCAGATGTTGAACCTAGCATGACAGGCTGAGCTTCTTCAATTCAACTCAGTTTGTCCAAATTGATCTTTTCAACTCATTATATTTTAACGAGCCACCATAGAGACTAGGTTAGAAACTCATTCATTGAAAACAACATTTTTACTTTAAAACAAATACAAACCCATCATGGAGCAAAACTGCAAAATTCACATTTTTAAGATAAAATTAAGACATTTTATTAAAATGTCCCATCAGGGGAGACAGCATTAGGCTACACAAAATATTTGAGGGTCTTTGTTCCCAGTCCCCTGACTTGAGGGGAACCAGCAAGCAGCAGCCCTGGCTCTAAGGTTTAGGGGTGTTTTAGGAACAGGGGTGTGGGGACTCCTCCAGCAGAGACCTCCAGAGCACACAGGGAGAAAGCATCTGGGTCCCGAGTCCTTTGCCGACAGCGTGGACTGAACACGCATACCCGGCTCTAAGTCTTCCCGGACAACACATGTCCCCTGTGGTGTGTCCCGCTCCTCTCCTGTTCATCGTCGCTTCCCCACTCGCCAGCCCGGCTAAGGGATGAAGTGATGAGGACGACTGTGACGGTCAGTTTTATGTGCCAGCTAATCTGGGCTAAGGAATGTCCAGGTAACTGGGAAGCACTATTTCTGGGCGTGTCCGCGAGGGTATTTTTGGAGGAGATTAGCATTTGAATCCCATGATGAAGAAAGCAGATCTGCCCGCCTGACTCTGAACAGGCAGCCTCCAATCCTCTGAGAGTCCCAGGAGGACAGAAAGTGAAAGGGTGGGTGGATCGTCTCCCTCTCTTTGTATAGACTTTTTAACTTTTTTAATTTTTAAAATTTTATACGATTTTAAAGGTCCCTTTCCAGTGATAGTTACTACAGAACATGGCTCTGTCTCCATGCTGCACACTACTTCCTTGAGCCTGTCTCACACCCAGGAGTTTCTGCCCCCACCCCGCACCCCTACATGACCTCACCCCACTCCCGCCCCCACTGCTCACCTCTGGTTTGCGCTGGCTATCTATGCTTGCTTCTTTCTGGTTTTATCCACTAGTTGGGTGTATTTCTTAGACCCCACATGTAAGCTATTACCATACAGTATTTCTCTCTCTCTCTCTGAATTGTCTCTTTTTGAGCCCTGCTCTCCAACCTTGGGGTTCCTAGTTTTCGGGCTTTCAGACTTTGACTGAATTACGCTACTGGCTTTCCTGGTTCTCCAGCTTGCAGACAGTGTATGGTGGCATATGTCAGCCTCCATAACCATAAATGCCATAATAAATTTCCCCTCATATATCTATATTTAGATAGATACTTAGATATCCTATTGGTTCTATTTCTCTGGAGAATCCTGACTGAATACAATCATAATGATGATGATGATGATTTTGGATAGAGATTCCTACCTTTCCAGATTTCAAAGTACTGTGATACACATTACAAATATATGTGTGTGTATATATACATTCACATGCAGACAATTGGGTTGGCCAAAAAGTAGTTCAGGTTTTCCGTTATGAAAAATATATCTATATATGTTATACACACACACACACACACACACACACATTACCTATATTTACACCTACATATATTGTATATATTATTGTGGCATATCTTAGCAGTTGTCATGTCAGATTGACAGAGGAGGAACTTTATCCTAACTGTGTGTGTATTAGTCATTCAGTCATGTCCAACTCTTGCGACCCTATGGACTGTATTCCGCCAGGCTCCTCTATCCATGGAATTCTCCAGGCAAGAATACGGGAATGGGTTGCCATGCACTCCTCCAGGGAATCTTCCCAACCCGGGGACTGAACCTGGGTCTCCTGCATTGCAGGCAGATTCTTTACCATCTAAGTCACCAGGGAAGCCCTTATCCTAAAGAATAAGAAAACAGAAGGAGAAAATTTCAGCAAGTTGTCCCTGGTCAGGTTGGAGTCTTGGGAGGTCTGCTGCTGTTGATTTCCAGGCTTTGCAACTCCTCCATTCTCTGTTTCCTCACCATGTTTAATTTATATCACAGAATACTTGTTTACGGATATTTTGTAGACACTCCTATGTATAGAAGTCCGCATTTTGCCCCCAACTAAACTATGACTTTCTGTTGATAATCTCAGTTATTATATCATTCAATTTTCTGCCTACTGTTGTCACAGATGGTCATGATTTTAAAGAAAAGCAATTTGTTCAGGATTCTAAAATCAGTTGCTAGGGGAACAAGCTAAAAGTTCAGCTATTAATCTGTAAGTAAATTTGCTATAATCCAAAAAAGAAGGTTATGACCAACCTAGACAGCATATTAAAAAGCAGAGACATTACATTGCCAACAAAGGTCCATCTAGTCAAGGCTATGGTTTTTCCAGTGGTCATGTATGGATGTGAGAGTTGGACTGTGAAGAAAGCCAAGCACTGAAAAATTGATGCTTTTGAACTGTGGTGTTGGAGAAGACTCTTGAGAGTCCCTTGGACTGCAAGGAGATCCAACCAGTCCATACTAAAGGAGATCAATCCTGGGTGTTCATTGGAAGGACTGATGCTGAAGCTGAAACTCCAGTACTTTGGCCACCTGATGGGAAGAACTGACTCATTGGAAAAGACCCTGATGCTGGGAGGGATTGGGGGCAGGAGGAGAAGGGGACGACAGAGGATGAGATGGCTGGATGGCATGACCGACTCAATGGACATGAGTTTGGGTAAACTCCGGGAGTTGGTGATGGACAGGGAGGCCTGGCGTGCTGCGATTCATGGGGTCGCAAAGAGTCGGACACGACTGAGCAACTGAACTGAACTGAACTGAACTGAGAAAAGAAGGAAGAGGAAGAAGAGGGACAAGGAGACCAGAGGGACAGAGAGGGGGCAGAGGAGGAGGAAGGGGTGGGTGGGGAGATGGTGGGGGAGCAAGAGAAAGCTGACAGTGGTCTGTCCTCCACCCTCACACACATCCTAACCAGAAAGTCACACACACAGACACATACACACACACACACAAACGCCTTAGGTAATGGGAGGAATTTGGCCCAAGCAATATTTATGGCATTGAAGGAAGTTGTCAGTTCCTAATTTACAGAAAGGATACATGGAGGCTAAGCAATGGACAACCAGACTTTTGAGAAATAGTGACTTAAATCCCAGGGAACTCTGCTGCTCGTCTGACCAGCATGAATTCCTCTCTTCCCAAGAAGAACCATGATATGGTGAAGCTCCCCACCCTTCCTCCACAAATCAGGTGAATTGGGGGAAATCGATCTGATTTTACAGAAAAAGCCTAATTTCTAAGCTAGTGGTTTTTCACTAAGTGGTACCACCCTCCTAGTGGAGCTTGGAAATGTGTGAGAATGTTTTTGGTCATCACAGCTTCACATGCTTCAAGCATTTTGTGTCCCTGGGAATCTAAATAAGCTGCAATGGAAAGGACGGCATACAGAACCAGAAATTATACCACCTCAATGCCAACAGTGGACCTGTTGGAAAATACTGCTTTCAACAAACCAGTGGCTAATTATTCTGACAATCGCAAAAATTCTTGAATAGACACAACCAATGATACACACGTGGCAAATACATATATGAAAAGATGTTCGACATCCTTAGTTATTAGGGATACAAGACAAAATCATGATGAGATTTCAGCACATACCTATTAGAATGGCTATAATAAAAAATGTTGAAAATACAGGAGGTAAGATACAGAGCAACTGGATACAGAGCTCACATATCACAGGTGGAAACGCAAAACAGTGTTGCTACTCTCAGAAAACACTGTGGCAGTTTCTTATAAAGGTAAAAATACACTTCCATGACCCCAAAGTCCTCTCCTAGTTATTCACTCTAGACAAATGAAGGCTCAAGCCCACACAAAAACCTGTACACTAATGTATGTAGCGGCTCTGTTCATAACAGACCCAAACCAGAAACAACCCAAGCGTCCTTCAGTGGGAGAAGGGTTAAACAAACATCCATGCGATGGAATCTTCCTCCACAATACAGAAGCAAAGTATTGATCTACAGAGGTGTGTGGCAGCCTGGATGGAATTCTAAGGCATTGCACTGCTACGCTTAGTCGCTCAGTGGGGTCCGACTCTTTGCATCCCCATGGACTACGCAACCCCACGGACTGTAGCCTGCCAGGTTCCTCTGTCCATGGCGATTCTCCAGGCAAGAGTACTGGAGTGGGTTGCCATGCCCTACTCCAGTCTAAGGCATTATGCCCTGTGAAAAAAAGCCAGTCTCAAAAGGTTATATACTGTAAGATTCTACACATAAATGTCTCAAAAATACAGAAAAAAGAGACATACTTTTGGAGAATAGATCAGTATTTGCCAGGGGTGAGGAGAAAGGGGAAAGATATAACTACAAAAGAATCATTTTGAAATTGCATATTATGTCTCCACAAGGGACTTTTTTTAAGATGACTGAACTGTTCTGTACTCTGATCATAGTATATACAAATACCTATACATGTGTTAGAATGTATAGAACTGTACATTTTTTAAAAAGTTGATTATGTGGTATGTTACTCGAAAAATAAAATTTTAAATGAGATCAGTAATTGATTACCAGATACATTTATTCACTAGCTTTCTCCTTTGCAGCAGGGTTCTCAAGAACAAATAAAAGTGATTTAGCAAATGATAAATGTACATATTAGAAAGTAATAGTGCATAAAAGAGAGAGAGAGAGAAGTCACTGGGCAATTTCAGTGGGAAGAAGTCATTTCTGGATAAAATTGGATATGAAATCACTTCTGAATAAGATGGGGATGGGTCAAAGGTAGCCTGGATCTCAAAGGACTGGTAGATTTTTACACTTCTTTCCTTTTGTCGTTAACAGTATTAGTAATACAAAAGTAATATATGACTGGTAACACAGTCCAACAATACAGAAGTGAATAACTGGTAAAAGACACACACAGTTACTACTAATCCCACACCCCAGGGTAACCGCTGTTAACTTGGACACAGCTTGGTTTATATCCTCCCATTTTCCTATGCATGCACAAATGTTAAATAGATACAACTCATTGACCACACTGAACTCAGTAGAATTCGTGAAATGATTTTATTTTTCTCCAATACCTATAACTGTGCTATCAGATTGCTCTCTGAGTGAAGTCGTTCAGTCATGTCTGACTCTTTGCGACCCCGTGGACTGTAGCCTACCAGAATCCTCAGTCCATGGGATTTTCCAGGCAAGAATACTGGAGTGGGTTGCCATTTCCTTCTCCAGGGGATCTTCCCAACCCAGGGATTGAACCTGGGTCTCCCGCATTGTATCATCCCTTAAAAACAACTTGAAAATATTCCACAGCTTTGTGGTACCTTTCAGCCACTAAAGTTAAGTCTATTTAAGCAGCAGTTCTGGTGGGGGAAGAAGTATTAGCCTAAAATTATCTCAAGCAATACATAGCATGTCAAGGATTTGAATAAAATTGCAAAAAATGAAAGAGAAAAAAAATCTAATTTAATATTATCTTACACTTCTGATGTTGAATATGCATGTTTAGCTACATTAATAATTTATGAGTAGACTTTTGATTATTTCATCTATGTCCTTAAAGATTTACATATTCAAATTTGCCCAATACTCAAGGGTGTCCCTATCAGAAAAATGGAGACTCACCTTCCATTCAAGTTTACTCTATGTCAAACATATTTACAAATGGAGATTTTGGTTTTATTTTTTAATAATAAGAATGTCTTAAAAAATAATAATAATATCTCTTTTACTTATTTATCAATATATCACTTATGAGTTATCAGAGCAATTAGATCTGTCTTCTTTTTTTAATGATATACTTAGCTAACCAGTCACACATTGACAAGCATTCGGATTGTTTCCGATTTTTGCCATTACAAAGTATTGTCACATGAAAGGTGGATGTACCTTGTGCATTAGGTTCCTAAGGCTGTGGGAACGAATTACCACAAACTTGTTGACTTAAAACAACAGGAATAAAAAAAAAAAGAAACAGGAATCAGGACTTCCCTGAAGTCCAATGGTTAGGACTCTGCCTTCCAGTGCAGGGGATCTGGGTTCAATTCCTGGTCATGGAAAGAAGATCCCACATGCCACATGGTACAGTCAACAAATAAATAATGAACAAACAAAACTGTTTTTAAAAAAAGATTGTTTAAAAAAACCAGGAATACATTCTCTCACAGTTCTGGAGGCCGAAGCCCAAAGTCAAGACGCTAGCAGAAGGATGTGGGAGCATCCTCACCCCTTCTGGCTCCGGGAGATCCAGATGCTCCCTGATTTCCTAGCCGCTCACCCCAAGCTGCCCCTGCATGTCTGTCTGCTTCACTGCTCTCAGGACACCTGTCTTTGGATTGAGCCCATCCTAACTTAGCAGGATCTCATCTTGAGATTCTTTATTGCACCCTCAAAGACTCTTTCTTCAAATGAGATCACATTCACAGGTTCTGTCTGGTCGATCTTTTATTTATTTATTTATTTTTTTTGGCTGCTCTGGGCCTTCACTGCGGCTCAGGCTCCTCTTGTCCTGGAGCACAGGTTCTCGAGTGTTCGGGCTCAGCAGTTGCCAAGCATGGGCTAGTTGCCCTACCGCGTGTGGGGTCTTAGTTCCCCAACCAGGGATCAAACCCGCATCCCCTGCACTGGAAGGCAGATTCTCAGCCGCTGGACCACCAGAGGAGCCCCCGCTCACATCTTCTGAGAGTCTGTCCACCTCACAACACCTTGTAACATGTGAACACAGAGTCTGTAAGATTTTGCTGTGGGTGCGTTTAGTCACTAAGTTACGTCTGACTCTTTGGTGAACCCACAGACTGTAGCCCACCAGGCTGCTCTGTCCATGGGATTTCCCAGGCAAGAAAACTGGAGTGGGTTGCCATTTCCTTCTCCAGGGGATCTTCCTGACCCAGGGATCAAACTGGAGGTTCCTGCCGCATCGCCTTCATTACACGTGGGTTCTTTACTGCTGAGCTATGGGGGAAGAGAAGGACCCCACCTAGATTACAAGCTGTTTATACCCAAATTGTGACAGACACCACACAAACCCTGGATATCCTTGACCTCTTTCATGTTTGCTAATTTAAAAAAAAAAAAAAGTTGAAATGGTGCCTTGTTTTCATTTGTAATTATTTGGCAATTAATGAGAATAAACTTACTTATTCTCATTAAAGATGAACATCCTCATGAGCGTTTTCTATTTCTTCATCTGGTTTACATTCTTTATTTCTTTACTGTGATTTTTTTTTAATTTTACTCACTGATTTGCAGTTTCTCCTGTTTGATAGGATGTGGGTATATGAAAGAGAAAGAAGTGGACATTTTGAAATCTGGCCTCTTCTTCCTTCTGGAGGTTCTGGGTGTGAAAAACTCAGGTCTGGAATTTGGGTGAGGGTCAATGGCTCACACTGTGGGAGCCCAGGTCAGGACTCTGGTTGCCAGACCTAAGATGGGTCAGTCCGTGGGTCTGTCTGTCTCTTCTGTTGATCCCAGGTGAAGCAGGGCTCAGTCAGTGGTCCATCTCCAGTAAGCAGTATGGTGAAGGTGAAGGTGAAAGTAGCTCAGTCGTGTCCAGCTCTTTGAGACCCCATGGACTTAGTCCATGGAATTCTCCAGGCCAGAATACTGAAGTGGGTAGCCTTTTCCTTCTCCAGGGGATCTTCCCAACCCAGGAATTGAACCAGGATCTCCTGCATTGCAGGCAGATTCTTTACCAACTGAGTTATGAGGGAAGCCTTCATTAAGCAGTATACACGATAGCTGAAGACAAAGGCTCTGAGCCAAACATGCTTCAAGGAAGGAATATGCTAACTCCTTGCTGTGCTGCCTTGGACGGCTGCAAAATGAGAAATATATAGAAATAAGATGTTGAGAACCCTTTACACCTGTTTTTCTGTAGGAAATGCTCCCCCAACCCCACTTCCTCCTCAGGGAGCGTCAGCTTCCAAGAGAGGCTTTCCTGGGCATTTCTGAGCAGCCCGCACTCACAGATGGCCTCCAGCCATCTCCAGTCCTTCTTGCTGTTTTATTTTCTTTTTCCATTTATTGTTACCTTGTTTATTCTTGTTGGATGGCTACTGTCAGCTCTCTCACCACCCTCCGCTATAATGCTGGCCCTGTGAAGGTCCAGCAGTGGTCGTGTTGGTACAATTGGTCCAACTGGTCAAGTCTACTCCTGTACCCTCAGTACCTGCAGTGATGCCTGACCCACAGTAGAGACTTCAAGGACATTTCAAGTAGTTAAAGTAGATGGATGAATGGCTGATGAACAGTAAGTGTAAGTAGCCTTGCACATAGTAGGTGCTCAAAAATGACACTGAGAAGCAATATCTAAGCCTTTGGGATTCTGCTTGTTACTGAAACAGATGGGTCCACTCACCTGCAAACAATAAAGTCAATCTACTAACACCAAGTTGCAGTGAAGGAAAGCGTAGTGTTTATTGCAGGTGTCAGGCAAGGAGTCCAGGGCAGTTAGTGCTCAAAACACCCAAACTCCCCGATGGGTTTAAGCAAAGCATTTTCAAAGGCCAGGTGAGAGAGGGTTGTCCCAGGGTATGTGATCAGCTTGTGTGTAATTCTGACAGTGAGGTAACAGGGAAGGGTCACAAGTGTTCACACTATCAATCCTTAGGGGGCTATATGCTCATGGACATCAGGTAGTGAATTTCTTCCACTTGGTGGGGATTTTAGCATCAATGAGGTTTCCTGGGTGGTTCAGACAATAAAGAATCTGCCTGCAATGCAGGAGACCTGGGTTCCATCCCTGGGTCAGGAAGATCCCCTGGAGAAGAGAATGGCTACCCACTCCAGTATTCCTGCTTGGGAAATCCTATGGACAGAGGAGCCTGGCAGGTTACAGTCCATGGGTCACAAAGAGTCAGATACGACTGTGTAACTAACACTTCCACAAGGACTTAGTATCTGTAAAACAACTCAGGAAATGTGCATCAGATGTATTATCTGGCTATTTCAGAGAAGAGCTACAGCGAAGGATATGGGTTGGAACTCTTAGGACTCCTAGGGTCCTGTGTGGCTACATGCTTGCTAAATTAAAGAAACAAGGAGGTCATTATACTAAGTGGCTTCAACCTGCCTTAGTAGCCAATGTAAGCAAACTAAAACCTGACTGAAACGTCTCAAGGTTGAGAAATCAAAACCCAAGGACAACAATCACAAACAGCCAACCTGACTTTCCCAGTGAGGGGCAGCTTCAGTCACAGGCCATCAGTCCATCTCCTCCCTCCTTCTTTTCCACAACGCTCTTCCCCATCGCCTGTCAGTGGGCAGCTTCCAACAACTTCCTGCTTGATGCTGCCCAGTTCAACGGATTTATGCTTAAATAAAACTCTTTTAACATTTTTAGTATGCCTTGCCTTATCTTTTTTTATATATTTACATGTTTATGTATAGTAGGTCTTTAGTTTCTCCTTATTTCTAAATAATGCATGTGTATGTTAGTTGCTTAGTCATGCCTGGCTCTTTATGACCCCATGGGCTGTAGCCTGCCAGACTCCTCTATCCATTGAATTCTCCGGGTAAGAATACTGGGGTGGGTTACCATTCCCTTCTCCAGAGGATCTTCCTGACCCAGGAATCACACCTGGGTCTCCCGCATTGTAGTCAGATTCTTTACTGACTGAACCACTAGGGTTTGCAAAAGGAAATTTTTTTTTTTTTTTTTGTATTGAAGTGGCTTCCCTGGTGGCTCAGATGGTAAAGAATCTGCCTGCAATACAGGAGACCCAGGTTCAATCCCTGGGTCAGGAAGATCCCCTGGAGAAGGGAATGGATACTCCAGTTTACTTGTTGAAGAACTCCATGGACAGAGGAGCCTGGAGGGCTACAATCCACATCCACGGGGTCGCAAAGAGGCGGACATGACTGAGCGGCTAACACTTTCACTTTTCATAGTTGATTAACAATGTCGTGATAGTTTCAAGTAACAGCAAAGGGACTCACTTGATCTTTTTTAATTAATTTATTTAACTGGAGGCTAAGTGCTTTACAATACTGTGGTGGCTTCCATCTTACATCGCCGTACACCAGCCACGGGTGTGCATGTGTCCCCAACACCCTATGTTCAGCACAAAAGCAGAACTTGCTAACAAGCGCCTGGACCGTCAAACCCTCTTTCGGGTCAAGGCCTGTTTGCATTGCCATTGTCACTGTCTTATTTTTAAACATTCTAGGGATCCTAAAGGGAAGAACTCTGTAGCTGTGATTTGGTTTGGGTCTAGAAATGGTTAATATTTTAGTGTGGCTGTTGACCAGTTCACCCATAACTCACTATAACACAGAACACACACTGTCTATCTTACATTACTTCTATTCTTTTAGCTTCATTTTACAATTCATTTTATAGGGTGGGGGCTGGGGAAAATGAGTAAAGGTGGTCAACAGGTACAAACTTACAGTTATATGTTCTGAGGATGTAATACACAGCATGACTATTTTTAAAAAATCAAATAAGGATAGAATTTAAATAAGGCCTCTTCATTTTCTCAACTTTTATGTTAGATCTTGGAGTAAGCCTGCATCATGCAGTTTCACACACGGGGCCACCATCCATCCACTCATTTTAAACCACTGGGGTCACAGGTCAGCATCGTGCCAAAGAAAATTTTCTTTTCTAGAACTTTTTTAAAAGGTTGTATTTTACATTGGAGTATAGCTGATTTACAGCATCAGGTGTACCACAAAGGGATTCAGTGACACGTATATCCATTCCTTTTGGATTCTTTTCCCATTTAGGTTATTACTGAATAGTGAGTAGAATTCCCTGTGCTACACTGCAGGTCCTTGTTGATGACATGCTTTATATATACTAGTGTGTGTGTGTTCAATTCTCTTGTCAGCAAATTTTCTAATTTGTGTTTTTGTCACCGATAGCCACTCCTTCAAACCTGAGAGATGCAACTGTCTACACCACAGCCCAAGAACTTTCCCTTTTGAAGGAAAAGCGGTCTGGCTTTAAGATCTGTCTTGGCCATTAATGCACTTCAGTAACATTCACCTATTTAAAATCCAACCTATTTATTCCTCTTGGTTATTTTATTTGCGCTTGTTTGTTTTTAAATGGCAGCTCCCAGCATGATTTTCAGAGGAGGATGATTTAAAGTTCATAAAATGTCATTACATGTACCACTTCCTCTAACAAATTACCCAGGAAACTAAGATGCAAGTCAAACTTAAACCGCTTAAACTTTTTCCATAACATGATCAAAATGATAAAAACACCAGTGTCCAAAGTTTTCCTACAACTTTGCTCAACCTCTTCATCAGTGAAACTTTTATTGTTCAAAGATCTAAAGCATGTCTATCTTTAAAAATGCTTTAAATTGGTTTTACAGATTTTTATGGTTATTATGCCTTTTCCATTCCAACTAGAGATAAATTTTCCAATAGTAATTTCTATGATGGGATTGTGGTCTTTTTGAGATTCTCCCTGAGTAGAGTTGTGATAAAACATTCATCTCAACTTTAATCATGGATTTATTACGAAAATTCCTCCAAAAGAACATTCTGAACACCCAATATATTACAATTTCTCAGTTACCACTCACACCACATCCAGTTCCACAAGAGAGAAAGAAATCTCAGATTCTTAAGGAACAGAAAGCAAGGCTGCAACAAGGTAAAACTGTGACAGTGGGGACTTCCGTGGTGGTCCAAGACTTCACCTTCCAACGCAGGGGGTTCAGGCTCGATCCCTGGTCAGGGAGCTAAGATTCCACATGACTTGCAGCCAAAAACCAAAATATAAAAAACAGATGTAATGTTGAAACAAATTCAATAAAGAATTTAAAAATGATCCACATCAAAAAATATCTTGTAAAAATGTGACAATGTATGTAAAATCCCAAGGACTATGCCTATCTCATGATACATGCTCAAGATCTTTAATTGGTTTTTATTCTAATTCCCTAACATGAAAAATTCTTACATACGTGATAAGAATGATAAAATGGAAAAAATTTTGAAAGTTTATATGTAACAAAGACTGATTTGTTTGCTGAGTAAGAAAATAAGGATCCTAAAGAAGCAAGAGAATGAGACATAATTCATCCTCAAAAGTCACAGTCTTAATGCTAAAAACAAAGCAAAGTTCACTAAACCTTTCTAAAGACATCTGAAAGCACAGACCAAAATTCCAGAAAGCATGATTGTCTGTTGGAATTTCATGGATCAATAATTGTTTGTTTTTATTAAAGATGCATCATCATGTTATAAGTAGAAAGAAAATTTTTTTAAAAAATGAAAGACATATTCTTCCCATAAAAAAAATTGAATAAACAAATTACTTTATGAAGGAGATTACTTTGTTCTTATTTTTTTCATTTACTCTGGAGTGAGTAACACTTGTCATGCTTGTCACAGATGAACAATAATCCACAAACCATTTTTGGCAGCCAGTCTTCTAGAAAACACCATGAATGAATGAGAGACTTCTGAGATCTGCATTCTTTACTCAAAGACCTCCAATTCCTCCAACCATACATAAGAGAAAACCTCACTATGGAGCCAGTAACCTTCACTTAGACTGGAGTCAGATCAGAAAATAAGTCTACTGATAACTTATCAGAGGGAATTCGCAACAGCCTAGTATGTATTGTGGGCTTCCCAGGTAGTGTTAGAGGTAAAGAACCCACCTGCCAATGCAGGACACATAAGAAACATGGGTTTGATCCCTGGGTCCAGAAGACCCCTGGAGGAGGTCATGGCAACCTACTCCAATATTCTTGCCTGGAGAATCCCATGGACAGAGGAGCCTGGTGGGCTACGGTCCATAGGGTTGCAAAGAGTCAGACACAACTGAAGCGACTTATCACGCACACACGTAGTATGTATCGTATTGGCACTCAGGCCACATGTCAGGACCATAGCTGACCCTCAACAGAATTCTGAGGGGCAGGAGAGTCAGGGGAAGTGTAAATAAGAATTTTCTGAATACCACACACCTTGATCTAGGTAGTATTATCTCCCATTAAATCTTAAAAATACCATCAATTGATACTAGTGTTGTTGTTTAGTCGCTCAGTCATGTCTGACTCTTTGTGACCCCATGAACTGCAGCACGCCAGGCTTCCCTGTCCTTCACCATCTCCTGGAGCTTGCTCAAACTCATGTCCATTGCATCAGTGATGCCATCCAACCATCTCATCCTCTAGCTTCCCCTTCTCCAAACTCATGTCCATTGAGTCGGTGATGCCATCCAGCCATCTCATCCTCTGTGTCCCCTTCTCCTCCTGCCTTCAATCTTTCCCCGCATCAGGGTCTTTTGCAATGAGTCAGTTCTTAGCATCAGGTGACCAAAGTATTAGAATTTCAGCTTCAGCATCAGCCCTTCCAATGAATATTCAGGACTGATTTCCCTTAGGATTGACTGGCTGGATCTCCTTGCAGTCCAAGGGGCTCTCAAGAGTCTTCTCCAACACCACAGTTCAAAAGTATGAATTCTTTGGCACTCAGCCTTCTTAACAGTCCAACTCTCACATCCATACATGACTACTGGAAAAACCATAGCTTTGACTAGACAGACCTTTGTCAGCAAAGTTCTCTGCTTTTTAATATGCTATCTATGTTTGTCATAGTTTTTCTTCCAAAGAGCAAACATCTTTTAATTTCAGGGCTGCAGTCGCCATCTGCAGTAATTTTGGAGCCCAAGAAAATAATATCTCTCACTGTTTCCATTGTTTCCCCACTTCAGTATTCTTTCTGAAGAATCCCCATGGACAGATGAGCCTGGCAGACTGCATTCCATGGGGTCATGAAAGTTGGACACAACGTAAGTGACAAAACACACACGCACACATATATATTTATACATATATACACATATATTCTTTTTCATATTCTTTTACATTGTGGTTTATCACAGGACACTGAATATAGCTCCCTGTGTTCTACAGTAAGACGTTGCTATCTATCCATCCAAGATATAATAGTTTGTATCTGCTAATCCCAGACTCCCAATCCTTCCCTTCCCCATCCACCTTCCCTTTGGCAACCAGAGGACTGTTCTCTGTCTGTGAATCTATTTCTGTTTTGTAGTTAGGTTCATTTGTGTTGTACTTTAGATTCCACATATAAGCAACGCCCAAACTTTTTGCTTACTCCTTGCTTGTATATGAACCAAGGACAAGACCAGTAAGAACCACAAACATTTACTATGCCCTTGTGACTCTCACAGGGTAATCCTGAGGAAACATTTTTCCAGGTTTACTGAGGCATAATTGATAAATAACACTGTGAAATATTTGAAGTGCACAATGTGATGACTTGATTCATGTATACTTTGTGAAACAATTTCCCCCATCAACCTGATTAACTCCTCCAGCACCCCACCTATTCACCTTTCTTCCCTTTAGAGAAGACATTTATGTTTTACTCATAGCAAATTCCAGCTCTGATACCATGTTGTCAACCGTAACACCCCATTACACATTAGAGTCTCAGACCTTATTCATCTTATAATTGAAAGTTTGCTTCCCTTCACCAATCTCTCCCTATCTCCCCTTCCACCAGCCCCTGGAAACCACTTTTCTACTCTCTTGAAAGAACATCTGAAAGTCCTGGTATGACCCTCAGGTTCCTGAGAGGGTGTATGTGCCTCTCTCCCATCCCTAACACTCCAACAACACAGTATCGATTTCTACTCTGCGGTCACTAGCTATTATGCTGGAGAGCTCTCTTCCCTCATCCCTCCTTCCAGGACTGTTGCATGACAGAAAAAATCATTTTCGCTCTGTTCAGTCAATATATTTGGGTCTACTTATAACAGCTACTTAGACTAAGCTCCTAATACAAGTTAATTAGCCTAGTCATTTTTCCATTAAAATTTAGCAACTGGCTGGAATTACAGGGAAATAGGTGTCAATATTTTTGCATGTGTTATTTCTATCAATAACTTTTGTTATGAGGGCTATCATTATCTTCACTTCATAGACAAGGATTCTGATATTTAAAGAAGTTAATAAGCTTGCCAAGATTATAAGTTAATAGACTTGACAAGGTTAAATGCCCCAGGTAACACAGTGAACTGTGGGAGCCAGGAACAATGCCAGTGTGCTGTCAAGCCGTGGCCCCTCACCACCATACATATAATCCCTTTGGCCCTGGGTTACACTAGGCAAAGCCAACTCAACTATTTGGGGAGAGAAACGCATTTTTTATTATTTTTTTTTAATTTTTTTTTATCAGATACAGACTTTATTTTTTATTCCATTTATTTTTATAAGTTTGAGGCTAATTACTTTACAATATTGTAGTGGGTTTTGTCATACATTGACATGAATCAGCCATGGATTTACATGTGTTCCCCATCCCGATCCCCCCTCCCACCTCCCTCTCTACCTGATCCCTCTGGGTCTTCCCAGTGCACCAGGCCCGAGCACTTGTCTCATGCATCCAACCTGGGCTGGTGATCTGTTTCACCCTAGATAATATACATGTTTCGATGCTGAGAGAGAAATGCATTTTTTAAACCAACAAACTATTCTCTTTCTTGTCAGTTTTTTAATCTTTGCCCAATATTTCTATATTGCCATTTTTTTTACTTTTTTAAAATTTATTTTTGACTGAGGGAAAACTGCTTCCCAATGTTGTGTTGGTTTCTGCCATACAACAACGCAAATCAGCCACAATTATACGCGTGTCATCTCCCTCTGGAACCTCCCTCCCCTCCCCTCACCCAGTCCCCTAGGTCATCACAGAGCACCGGGCTGTGCTCCCTGAGCGATACACCAACTTCTCACCAGATGTATGAGAGGTCTGTGGGGGCCTCGTAACATAGCTCATATTTTCTATAGATCTACGCTTTTAAAAGTGCACTTTCAGTGATTAAATATATTTGTGCAAGTCTCATTCACCATGGTAAAAACCCCAGAAGCATTTGAATCTTCCCCTTTCTGCAGGTGAGGCATGAAATCTAGGCATGATGTCTCCATCAGAACTTTCAAGAATCTAAGTTCTACCCTCCCAGAAGGCTACAGAATCACATTAATCAAAACTGGAAGGAACCTCATATGATCCAGTCCAATGTTTTCTTCTTACCATGAGGATACTGAGACCCAGGGAAATGAAGTAACTTGTCGCAGCCATGCCTAAACTGGTGGTCCAGCTCTCCTCATTCTCCCTGCAATTCTACTCAGCTTCACCCAGAGAACGACAAGAGGCCAAAGAGAAGAACACTGAGTCCTGTTCCCTGATGACCTCATGACAAGATGTATGATGCTGGGGATGCGGGGCGCAGGGGGACAGTACCATTTACACCTTTGGACAAAATGCTTCCACACCTTTGAATAAAGTGATATATTATTCTATCCACTGGGACACTGACGGAACTACAGCTATTTGTTTATGGCCCTTCTCATTTCACAAGTAAAATTAACCGAGTTCTCCTTTTCTTTTCACGGTCAAGGGCATCGGCTGCACCAGTAGCTCTGCAGCCCTGAAGCAGTGTCACGAAAGATCCAATTTCTCTCCTTCTCCCTCCCTCTCTCTCCCTCTCTCACACACACACACACACACACACACACACACACACACACACAAGATAACCTGATACACAAAAGGAAAACTAAGTTCATGCTCTTAAAAACAAAAATCTCAGGAAGTAAATTCAGGTTGTCCTTCTGCTAAGAACAGAAGCAAATGACGTTTGTCTGTTAGAGAAAACTTCCGACTTTTCAAAAGTCATCCCTGACCCCTGGAATCATTGATTCCCAGATCTCTATGCAGGAGAAAGTTAAATACCAGCTGCCCACGTGCCCTGGTTTGTCTGGGACAGTCCTGGTTAGTGCCTGTTGTCATAAAGTAATTATTAATAGCACCCCTTTCACTCTCAAAAAGGTCCCTGTTTGAAAAATAAAGCACATTGTCACCTGGTCAAATAAGAATTTTAAAAATCTGTCCATCACATAAGAACCCTGATTCTTAGAAATAAATGCCAGTAGTACCATAGAGGAAATTAAAATGGATGGTCATAAAAATAAGATGCTTCCCGTGAAACTATCTTTTTATTCTTTAAAGTTATAAAATTTCAGGTAGAAGTCTATCTCAAAGTAAGTTCTTATAAAGTTCAGATTTGCAAAATACTGCAAAGCCTCACTCAGAAAATATTTCCCATAGTCTCTAAAACAGTAATCTTGTCCACCAGAATCTTTAAGCAAACTGATGCTTCACTCCACCATTCTCAGTGTTTCTTTAGGAGTATTATTTGTTATTTGGACCCAAACACTAATTAGAAAGCAGGTAATTTGGAATATAAAATTTATCCCAGAATACGTTCTTGAGCAAATTTAACCATAAAGAAAATTGAGTTGAGACAACATGTTATGGTGGTTCAGTGCATGGACTTGGAGGCACCCTGGGTTTGAAATAAGCTTTGCCATTTACTAACTGTGAAACTAACCTCTTTCACCTTGGTTTCCCCATACATAAAACTAGGACAGAAATAATATCAACTTTGGGAGTTAGAGCTATTTATGGATCTATATATCTCCAGTTATGTATAGAGAGATGCCAAGGTCATAGCAAAACTATTGATATGTAAGTATTAACACAGGTGGCTATTGTTGAGATGATGAAGCACTCCTCTGGTGTTTGAAAGAATCTATAATACAAGGGATTATTCTGTCATGGATAATTAGAGTGCATATGCCATTCCAATAAATGATGCTGAAACATCTGGACATCCAAAGACAAAGAAGAAGATGGAAAAGGAGGGGCAAGGAGCATGAGAAGGAAAATGATGAGAAGGAAGGGGAAAGGGGGGAGGAGGAGGGTAAGTATCAACTTAAAATTACTTCTAGTACTTTAAATACTTGGGAAACTAAAAATGATCCTTTTTCTATCTCAAGGACGATTTTCAAAATCCCAAAGCCAAATGCACAAAAATTCCAGACAGAAGTAGGTGCTCTGTTTTATCTCATCCAGAGTGTATGATTGTTACTGCAGAGTGTGTTGGGATAATCTACCTCATAGCACTGGATTTGGTAAGAAAAGAAAATGAATCTTAGCAAAATATAAACTCCTCAAAAAAAAATAATTCTCAAAGGATAATGCAGATTCTATTGATGTCCTGAGCATCTCATTAATCATAACTGCCAGTGGTAGAGTTTCCAGGTATCTGAAAATGCCTAATTAATTGCCATTTTTCATAGGGAATGATAATTTCACAAGGGAATGATAAACACAACATGTTCTTGGAGCAAAACTGAAGTTCAGTTAGTTATTTTAAATTATATTAAAAGATAGCATCACCGTGGCTGTCCTTCTCCCCACTCTGAGAAAGTTCCACGCCTCTGCCCTTCTTTCATTGCTCCAGGAACCAGCGCCTGGACTCACAGGAGGAGTCTGCCACTCTCCCCCTGCCCCACGTGGGCCACACCCTGGCCATGCAGTCACCAAAGCTGAGATCTGCAGTTCTGCCACCCCCGTCGTCGCTGCCCACCAACAGCAACACCAAGGCGTCCAGGGCTCATCACTGAGGATGCTGACGCCTTTGCCAAAGCTGCCAGTGCAAGAACACTGGCATTTAGGGCTTTCCACGCTGCTCAAAGACCTCCTGAAAGACAGCTCTGCTCATTTTTTTCTCACGAGCAAAACTGCTGAGGTCAAATTAAAGATCACCCAGAAGGGAAGGTGGCCTGCCATACTTAGGGTCCCTCATTTTCTATGGACAAAACCTAAGAATCTCATCTGTCTTTTACCCCAGGAGTCGGAGGTAAGTCTCTCCCCAGGAGGATTTTCAATGTCTCTTAAAAAACAAGTTTTTGAAAGTGCCAAGCTACCAGCTCTCTGGACGTGGCTGAATCTTAGGATGAATTCAGTACAGGCTTAGTCTGTGATCCTTACTGCTTAGAAAGTCAGATAAAGTGCACTGCGCACGAAAGTGCACTGCGCACGCACACATATGTGAAAGCCACACCTGTGCAGTTAACCAAGATTTATCAGGTACACACAGGACACAGACCTCGGTGCCAGGAAAATCCAATTCTTGTCCTTGAGGAGCTTGCAGTCTGGTGGTGGCCCAAGGCTGTTTGGCTAAAAGATGAAGTTCTCCAGAGTCTATAAATCTGCTCTCAGGTGAGTAAGTGTACCAAATATCAGCTGACCTTGCATTCTTCTCTGATACAATCTCAGTTCAGCAGGATTATAAAAACATGAGGTTATTATGAACAAAAATCACTCTGAGCTATTTGAAATTTCAGTAAAACTAAAAAATGTAGTTCAACGCACAGTATCGCTCACTTCATTTGGACTATTAAGAGAAGCGCTGCCCAAATACATTCACTGATTTGCTTGCTAATATTCTTCCCAATAGAAGGTCCATAAAAGACTCATTCATTTCACATTGCACAATACCTGTATTCTTGTAGGGAAAAAATGGATTATATTGTCCACTATCTCAACAGCCCTTAAATTTCCTCGTATAGTATTACCGTGGATTCATAACTAATTTCTCTACTGTGTCCACTATTCTTGCTTTTACAAACCATATGGCAATAAACATCAATGTAACTAATATTTGTACATTTCTTTGCTTCAAAAAAATTCTTAGAGTAAAATTACCTGGCCAGTAGACATACAAGTATCTAAGGCTTCAATATATATTATGCTCCAGAAAAGTTGTCCCAATATAAGCCCTACTTGTAGTATAGGAACTATATGTCTTATACAAAAATTCTAAAGTAAATAAATGAAACATTGGTGGTTTGCTTTCCCAGGAAAATACATTATGTCCAGGAAAGAAAAATGTCAGATGAAGTAAGAGACATAAATTATGATCTCCTGAAGAGAATAAACAGTTTCTGGATTTAAAACTTTTTTCAATCCAACAGCACTTTTAACCATATTTATGATGTTGAAGCTAAAACTCCAATACTTTGGCCACCTGATGGGAAGAACTGACTCATTTGAAAAGACCCTGATGCTGAGAAAGATTGAAGGCAGGTGGAGAAGGGAACGAGAGAGGATGAGATGGTTGAATGGCATCACTGACTCAATGGACATGAGTGAGTGAACTCCCAGAGTTGGTGATGGACAGGGAGGCCTGGCATGCTGCGGTCCATGCGGTCGCAAAGAGTCAGGCACGACTGAGTGACTGAATCAAACTGATGTTCTTCTTTTAAACATTCTACACACACATGCACTAGGATGCCTACCTAACAATTCACCTCAACTCCTCCTCTCCTACAAATATCCAGCCTTGATAAGTCTAGCAGTTACTGGTATAATTTTTATTAATTGTATGAGCTACATATTAGGTATTTCATAATTATTTGCACTACACAATTTAGCCCTTTTTTTCTCTCCTTACACAGAACCTATATTAATGTAATATAAATATTCTCCACTGAATATGAACATAATGTCTTTCAGAATGGGTGCCATGTTTTACTAGAGAAATACAAATCAAAACCACAGTGAGGTATCACCCCACAAGGGTCAGAATGGCCATCATCAAAAAATCTGCAAACAATAAATGCTGGAGAAGACGTGGAGAAAAGGAAACCCCCATGCACTGTAAGTGGAAGCATAAATTGAAATATCCACTATGGAAAACAGCATGGAGGGTCCATAAAAAACTAAGCATAGAACTACATTCTGATCCAGTAATCCCATGACTGGACCATACACCCAGAGAAAACCCCAATGTTCATTGCAGCACTGTTTACAAAAGCCAGGATGTGGAAGCAACCTAAATGCCCATCACAGAGGAATGGATAAAGAAGATGTGGTACATATATATAATGGAATATTACTCAGCCATAAAAAGGAACGAACTAGGTCATTTGTAGAGATGCAAATGTACCTGGAGAGTGTCATACAGAGAGAAGGAAGTCAGAAAGAGAAAAACAAATATCATACATTAATGCATATATATATATGGAATCTATAAAAATGGTATAGATGATCTTATCTGCAAAGCAGAAATCGAGACATAGATACAGAGAACAAATTTATGGATATCAAAGGGGGAAGGAGGAGGTTACGAGGAACTGAGAGATTGGGACTGATCTATAGAAACTATTGATAATATACATAAAATAGATAACCAATGAGAACCTACAGTACAGCGCAGGGAACTCTACTTGATGCTCTGCGGTGACCTGATGGGGAGGAAGCCCAGAAGGGACAGGATGCACGTATGCGTGGGGCTGAGTCATTTTGTAGTGCAGCAGAAACTAACAAACACTCTAAAGCAACTCTACTCCAATAAAAATTAATTAAAATTAAAATAATTGGGAAAAATAAAATCAACACTCTTACTTTTGAAACTTTGTCACCCTTCCAGGAGAGACAAAATTAAAACTTAGAATTTTGATGATGGCACACTTCCTAAGCATTGCCTCTGGTTTGAAATCACATCCTCAGAACTTCCCTAGTGGTCCTGTGGTTAAAATTCCTTGCTTCTACTGCAGGGCGTGAGGGTTTGACTTCTGGTCAGGAAACTGATCCCACATGCTGTGTGGTGTGGGCAAAAATTTTTAAAAAGAAAAAAAAGAAATCACATTCTCTCGCAGAGGACAAACCCCAAGCACAAATCCAGGGTTTGTGTAACTTGTACCCCATGGTGATTCCCATTTGTCTAATGGCTCTTGTTTATTGAAGGCTAGTTGTATGCAAGTGCTTTTCCAAAATTTCCTCATTGCCCGTCCATATAATGGCCCTGGGAGGCAAGTCACATCCTGTTTTAGAGATAAGGAAACTGAAGCTGATATGGAATGAACACCTAAGAGCCTGGGCTTGAACGCCGCCCCCCCACCCCCCCCCAAGAGTCCCTGCATTGAACCACCACGATCACTATGGCAGAAAGAAGCAGGGTCAAAACTATAATTTTCTTAATTTTCCAACTTCCAAAAACAGCATAATATCTTTAATTATATGCTCAGAATATTTCTTGGCACACCATACACCATGGTTTATACAACATTTATACAAAAGACCTCTCTCTCAGTGAAGACTCTGGGTGCCTGACAACACTCACCACCTGTTGAAAAGATTTTCCAACACTGAACATTAAGGAAGATTGACTTTTGACACGTTTTCTGGTTCGATAAGACTGATGGAGCCCAGGCGTTTCCCTCACATCCTCCTCTGGACTACATGAAAAGGAGAGGAGAGGAATCTAAGAGAATAAGGCCACACTTGTAAGAGATCTATCATAGGAAGGGAATCAGCACGAAGCTGTGGGCCGTAAGTTCCTGGAAGGTAGGAGATGGAGGTGCACCGCGCTATGAAGCAGAGTTGCCGCTAGGAAGGGGCCCTGATAGATGTCTCTCCAAACCCTGGAGGCACCAGGGCCAAGGAAGGCAAATTTCACAGGGCAGGACTGTAGGTGGGCTGCAAAGAAGAGAATTATTTGGCGGTCTCTAAGACCCATCCCGCTTCTCCTTCCACTTGCCGTGCAAAGGAGAACGGGCAGGCAGAAGGTCACAAGCTACATGCAGAGAACTCCCGGGCTGGATGGATGAACGAATAGAAGAAGCCAGTGGAACAAGAAACATACAGGAATTCCCAGGTTGAAAGCTGAGGTCCCCTGGAAAAGCAAAACGGAAATGGAAACATTTGATTTTTCCATATTACCTTCATAGTTTCTAAAAGAGTGGCCCATTCTCTGATAAGCTTATTAATTCAAGCTGACATTTTCTCATTCAGCTTCCCCATGATGACATGATATCCCAGCAAAGTGTAACAGGTTCAGGAAAGCAATCCCGTGAGCTCTCTGCTCTGCTCTGAAAATGAACGTCATCAAGTCAGTATTTACGAGCATGAAGTGGTCTCTGAATGGCTACATCCTGACAGACACAAGGCCAATCCTGGAGCACAAACTGCAGTGACATCTTCCCCAGAAGCTACCCCAGAAGCAACACTTAACTGAGGAGACTGAGGAAAGGACACTCAAGAAAATCTCAGGTTATAAATAAAAGAGAAACACCAGCTGTTAAATCACAGACACCCTCTCGCCATTTTAAAAAACCACCTCCTTATTTTTATGATCAGGCAGCAAAACAAAGCCCGTGACTCTCTGATGCCCTTGCATCACTAACACCGAAGTCTGCTTGCCATTCCCTGGGGGGAGCCGTACCCCCAACAGCATGCCTGTCTAGTTAAGTCATTGTAATTCCCACAATGAGAACCTAGGAACCACCTCACCGCAGTGCAGGGTGTTATAAATGTCGCTGTGAAATCACAGCTCAGTGAGAGCCTACCATCCATCTTTCTTCTGTTACTTGTCATCACACAGAGCTCCAGCACAAGATCCGTTCAAACAGCGCATCTCAGACTTACATTATCAGCAGACACTGCCTTAATTAGCAGTGATTTTCAAAGGACTGGTTTGGCTTCGAGAACTTCCGGTGAACCATAAAGAAGAAATCTGGATCCTTATCAGTTTCACTTTGCTCTTCACCTCCCTGCCCTGGGTTCTAATAGACACAGCCCTCATTTTTTTTCCTTTGAGAAAAAAGAAAAATGGAAATGGTAGCTAGGATTTTGCCATTCATGTGCAATCCACTTTTTCCTCAACCTCAGTGATGCAAAAGGGACTAAAATTAGAGTTGCAAAGGGACCAAGTTATCTGTGTCAGGCACATCACAATGAGCAGCGAGAACTACAAGAGGGAATGAATATGCCCTAAAGAAACCATCTCAGGAATAACATTTAAAACACAGAGCCCATATTTTGTAAATTGCTACTCCTGATGAAAACACAGAGCCCATTTTATTTTATCTACTGTTGTTAAGAAAACAGAATGCCTTATTTTGATAATATCTCAATATTAATACTGAGGCAATTACATGCTTCTCTCTTCATCGATTCCATAATTTCCCCCCATGATCCAGTTCTCAAATCTTTGTCATTTCTGAGTGAAAACACTGAAAACATATGCAATTCAATTTGTGAGTACTGAACTGTGAACTTTCTATACTGCAAGGAAGGTTTAATCTAATCACAAGGACTTCTGTTTTACATTTGGTCAGTGATGACAAAAAAAATACAAATTATCTCAATGTTTGTATAAACAGACATTCTTTGCCATGGAAAAAATTTAATCAGCACACAGCCAAAGGGTATTTTGCTACAGACTCAAAGTTTCAGAGAGAATTAAGATCTTGACAAATCCAACCCAGCCTTGTACAACCTAGCCTCTTAGCTAGGACACCAAAGTGAAAGTGAAAGTGTTAGTCACTCAGTCATGTCCAGCTCTTTGTGACCCCATAAACTGTAGCCCACCAGGCTCCTGTCCATGGGAGTCTCCAGGCAAGAATACTGGAGTGGATTTCCATGCCCTTCTCCAGGGGATCTTCCCGACCCAGAGACTGAACCCCGATCTCCTGCATTTCAGGCACATTCTTTACCATCTAAGCCAGCAGGGAAGCCCCACGACACCAAAGGTTAAGTGACTTGTCAAAAGCCAGACAAATACAACCTTCCCTAGCCTCAGATACAACATGCTTTTCACCACACAGGCACTTAGGTAGAGGAAGAAAGCCTCTTCTTTGGAATAAGAAGTACGCATCACCACACACACACAGAAGCATAGGTTCTCTGTTCTGATTTTCAGATATGTTAGAATGGTCCCCAGAACACCTGCATGTATTCACCTACCCTAACTCATCATTTTCCCAGCCTCACCTTATTCTGCCATGATGCCCATTAAGACTCAACTGCAAAATTGGTGCAGCCATTATGGAGAACAGTATGGAGGGTCCTCAAAAAGCTAAAAATAGAGCTACTATATGATCCAGCAACACCACTCCTAGGCACATATCCAGAGAAAACCATAATTCCAAAGGATGCATGCACCTGGACCAGTGTTCACGGCAGCGCTATTTACAATAGCCAGGACAGGGGAGCAATTTAAATGTGTCCACTGACAGAGGAATAGACAAGAAAGACTTGGTCTATATATATGTGAATACACAAAGGAATATTACTCAGCCATAAAAAGGAATGAAATAGTGCCATTTGCAGAGACATGGAACAACCTAGAAATGGTCATACAGAGTGAAGTAAGTCAGAAAGAGAAAAACAAGTATCATATAATATCACGTACATGTGGGATCTAGAAAAATGGTACAAATGAACATATCTGCAAAGCAGAAATAGAGTACAGACATAGAGAACAAACTTAAGGTTCCCAAGCAGTGAAGGAGGGGTGGGATGAGCCGGGAGATGGAGACCGATGTACACACACCACTCCGCACAACGCAAATAACGCATGAGAACCTACTGCTCAGCAGGGAGTCCTGCTCCATGCTCCATGGTGACCTAACAGGAAGGAAAGAAAAAGAGGGCGTATGCACGTGCAACTGATGCACTTGGCAGCATGGCAGAAGCTAATGCAACACGGTAAAGCAACTACACTCCAATAAGAAATGGTTTTAAAAGAAGACTCAGTTCCCATGGCTAAGTTTCCCACTGATGCCCATGACGGTGACCCATCACTATCACGGCATCACAGCGTCTCATCTCCTCCCTCCATTTTTTATTTCATGCTACAGATTCTTCGGATAGCTTTAAAAATGTATTACTGGCTCTATGGGCAGAAGGCCAGAGAGAGGTTAGAGTGGGACTGTTTCTCATGAAAGAGAGCTCTAAGAGTAGTTACTTTGTTTTTTACTTTGCTCTGCCAATGGTCAGGACTCATGGTTACTCTTTGCAACTATACATCTTCACCTCCCCTGAAACCAGAATCTTCTTACTACTCACAATGCTTGAGGGCTGTTTCATCTTTGGAGAGTGTGTCTTAATCAATGAACTCCCTAATACCTGGTGCAGACTGATCAATCCTATGCCCCCTCTACTGACTTCTCAGAGGAGGCCTACCCCTGTAAGATATGAGGACAACTTCCTTGATCTTACTAAAAATTCCGAAGTGACGCTGAGCTCAGGAATTCAGAGAATCCTAGTTCTGAGTTTCCTCTGTTTGCCTTCCAGTCAAGGGAGGCTTACTGAGCCACTTACCATAAAATTGTGTTCAGTACCACCCATCTGTTTTGTGAAAAATAATTATTTGCACAGAGTATGTTGAGTGTCAGCTTATTACAGAGCTTTGGCTCTCTCTAGAGAAATGGGAACAGTAAATTCAAAATATACTGATGACGAATGGGCCATCTTGGGAGGCGTGCAGAATTCACAGCAGGCACCACAGACGTGCCAGAGAGGTCAGCGGCATTCTCAGAGATGCGCAGATGCCTGCCACTCTCCGTGACAGTGCCAGCCATAAAACCAAATGAGCCAGTAGCATGGAGGAGTTAAGGTTTGGGCACAGATTAACTCACATCCTCTACATCATAATAATCAGACACAATGGACATCCAAAACAACATCTCAGTGAAGTCCAGAACATAGCAAGAGTCACTGGACCACTCTCACAAATAGCAAAGAAATGGAAGGAAGTTTTCAAGATAAATAACCAAATGCCAAAGAAAAGGAAATATCATTTGTTTGTTCTCCACTTCCCTTCATTTTGGTCATCAGCAGAATTAGTTTATTAAGGATCTAGGGCAACCAATTATGATATAAAGATACAGAGATGCAGCACCTTTCCTCCAGAGAATTACAAACTATAATTTACCACTTATTGTATTACATGATGCTTCTTGTCAGAAATAATGCATAGATCAGAAACAACACTCAAGCTGTACAGAAAATAATCTCTCAATAACATACCAAAAACATCGGCAGTAATATACACTTTTTTGTTCAGATATGTAAGCACCTACTGAGTGCCTGTTACCAGGGACCCTAGTTAGATACAATAAGAAAAATAAATAGGTATGCAGATGCTGGTTTGATGCCTTGGGAGATTGCTGGGTGAAATTTGAAATTGGTTATCATACAGGGAGGGTTAAGAGAGACCAGAGAAGGGGCAGACCCTCCAGATGGTGGGTGGAAGGTTTAATAAGCAGGGATCTTACATACAAGGCTTTCTTGGGCATCAGCAAGAGGAGTGAATCTCCTGGATTGCCTGTCAGAATCTTAAAAGTTTACAGAGAGGTCCTAACTGGGTCCAGTCAGACTGTCCCACCCAGACAGTCTCAGCATCCCCTTCCTCTCAAGGCTGCATCCTGAAACAGCTCCCACTGTGGGAACAGTGGACAAAATTCATACTCTAAGGATGGGGGACCAAGGAGGAGGCTTCCACTGCCTGGGTCTTGCTCTTGGGTCAACCAGAGGTCATGTTCTCTCTATGATCTCCTCCAGCAGTCAATATTATAATGAAATAAAATATGTTACTGCATAAAATGCTTGATTAGACATTGTTAAGACATTCTGATGAGTAATTATATACAGTCTTGCTATCCCAAGATTATGTAAGAGTGAAAAAATTTGGAACGTTTATGCTTTGTACCCTTAGAATATTTCTAAACTACTTAAGCTTACCATCACTCCTTTATAATCTACTAAAAAAAAATAATCAAAACATATTAATCTCCTCGATGGCCAAGACTTGATCAAGCATGTTCCATGGCAGCCCTTAGCACCTGTCTTGTTCAAATGGGCATTCAGGAATACATACTGACCTGAAAGGATCTTTCTGTTTCTGAGGACAGACACGAGGTTTTCTCCTACCTAACAGACACGAGGCTGACTCTTTGAAAATGCTCCAAACAAAATTCAACAATAATATCGGGAATTATAACCAAAACAGCAGTTCTATGTTTTGTTTGCTAACAGATTTCTTAGGAAAAGATTTTATTTTTATTATTGAATCTATAAATTGATGATTGATTTAACCTTAAAGTACTACCCTTCACTGAATTACCACAGAATTTTTAAATGTATGTTTTGTATGCTTATATTTTACCCATCATTTTTTCTTCCACATCTTTTCTCTTTTATTGTATTCAAAAGTGTCATGATTCTCTTTCCCTGAAATTGAGGAGAATGTTTTTTGTGAGATCCTAAGAAAATCTACATGTCATAGGATAAGTCTTTCACCCTCAAATTTAAAATAAGTAAAAAAATTTTAATAATTAAAGGTAAAATTCTACTTAAAATACCAGCTTTCAGCTTCTTGTATTATACACATCCTGTTTAACAAACTGTCGGATGATGAATTTCTTTCTCGATCTCAGATAGTTACTTTTACTCAAAAAAGCAATATTTTTTTTAGTAAAAAACACAGTAGTCAATTCTACTGTGTTCATTTGTTTCTACCAAGCATCCGTATAAAATGAGCTGGATGTCGTACCCTTCTCATTATCATGATTTTTGTGATATTTATTGAACATTTATTACTTGGGAAGATAGAATTGTCTCTTGAGATATAGTAACTGATGTGATAGAAATTATTAGACTTACATGTGAGATCTATTTGTTCTCATCACCTTTTAAGAGAAAGAGACCATCATTATGTCAGAATGCTCTGAGATCCATGACTATATTTACTCTGTTAATACATGTATCTTATAATACATGTATCTGTTAATACATGTTGAAGATCAATGTAAGTGAAATTCTTTGTTGATGTATTTAATAATATAAAAGAAAAGGAGTTTGGAGAGTAGTCAAAATTTCTTGCTTTAAATTTACTTATTATATTATTTACTTATTTTTGGAGTAGGAAATGGCAACCCACTCCAGTATTCTTGCCTGGAAAATCCCAAAGACAGAGGATCCTGGCAGGCTACAGTCCACACGGTCACAAAGAATCAGACACGACTCAGCAGCTGAGTACTAGCACTATTTACTTATTTATCTGTTTATCTGCACAGGTAACTTTCCCAAGTACTGAACTTTACTAACTGTGTTCCTGCCCTCCCTGAGAACCGCCTACGCTCAGTACAGATTGGATATTCTGGCACCTTCCGATCCACCCCAGATTTTCCTCCAATCTCCTGGAAATTAATCAGGGACCAGTCCTAGGCTTCCCCTTCAGAGTAAAGTCCATGAATGTTATGACTATTGCTCCCTCTAAAGAGAGGTTTTTGCTCACTTCTAGATTCAGAGCTGTGTTCCACAGAGATTCAGGCACATCTGACCTCCTGGGCAGTGAAATGTTTATACACCAAGAGTTCATTTTCACTTTTGTTCACTTGTCCCATGTCCACTATGTATGTTTGCAAAACTTCCTCTAAAAGACTGCCAGTGATCTCTGGATCAAATTTCACACTTGTTCATAGCAACTCTTACTGGTGTATTTATTTACCATCTATCTGGTTCCATTAAAGTTTTATCACTCCCAAACCTTCATAGTTAACATACCTGAGTGTTCCTTTTACTTTGAAATGCATTTCAGCTTTCTCTTTCTATATAAACAAAGCCTGGATATGTACCTGCTAAGTAAGTAAGACCAAAAGCAGTTTGAAAATAACAGGTTCAGCTGAGGGACTTCACATACATTATAGTTAATGCTCGTAACAGCCTTCCGATTAGGTATCCCTGCTCCCCATCAACAAGCGAGTTAACTCAGACACAAAAGGCTTAAACAAAATCCCATCATCCCACATTTAGAAGTGATAGAGTGAGGATTCTCATCAGATCTTCCTGATTCAAAACCCCTGGTTAGTTCTACAATAATTCATGGCTTTTTAAAACAGTCCAAAAGCAAAGCAGTCTGAGGCCATGACATGTTTAAACAATCACCTGAAGAGAGGTCCACGGTCAATATTCAAAATGACCCAAATCCTTTAAGGATTTTATATATTTTATCCAATATATTTCTTCAAGACCTTGAAATTTTAACATACTTTAGGAGTTTTCAACTCAATATGGTTTTTTCTTCCACCTTTCAAGTTTTAATATCATTACTAGTGCTTAAATCTCAATGTCAGACATCCAGAACAATGCACTCTCATGAGTTCAAGAAGTCACAGTCTTATAGTCAATACAGTTTTAGTTTTTGCTACTTGCACAGCTATTAAAATAAGCCATGCCCTGTTCTAACATTAACTCAGAAGCTGCAGTAACTTTATAAACACAATTAATCTCCTAAGCCTATCAGGTGAACCATGAACAATACATTCTACTTGAGGTTACAGTACATTCTGTGTTTGAGCAAACAGAAGTGACCACTGTGTTTACTGACACTGAATTTCTTAGCATCAAGGTAAAGCAACTTTTACAAATTTTACTGCCAAAAACTAAACTTTTTCAAAAGTAAATTTTATCCTTACAATTTTATCATTAACCTTTTCCATAAAAAAATTAAAATTCTCAGATTTCCCTTGACACACATTCCTGGTATCTCTGAAATTGAGTTTTGAATATTCGCTAAACTTCATATGAGTAAAGAAAATAATCTCCCAGTATTGAGGTGACCACCACCAGGTCTCAAAATAAATAGATCCTGGTTGTTAAAACAGAGATAAACCATATCATTTAAGTAAATCTAATTTACCCACATTCTAGCAATGACATCATATTAATAATTTTATCACATTGTTTTCAGTAAAACCCTTGGAACTTTCAAGGTCATTGACCAGAAAAACAGGGAAATATAGGTGCCTGGTATAACTTTTTCAAACTATAACTGATTTTTACTGTTAGTTACATCATAAATCCGTGTTTGTGAAATATCAGTCTTACCGTCAGTTTCTCCTCTAAATTCTCATTTAATAAGCTTCCTTTTTCATGCTTTTCAAAGTCCATGTTGAAAGAGAATGAGAGAGAGAGAGAAAGAGAAAAGGCAAGATTCCGATTCTGTCTAGAAAATGATGTGACGTGCTTACATGTTAGATATCGTAGGACATTCCAAGTTGTGAGAGCCCAGGACACTATCAGAAAGCCCTGGCGATAATTTCTGGTTAGCTAGTGTTTCCATTTATAGCTGTTCAAACTCCATAAACAGAGCCCTGAAGAGACGTCAGGCAGCTGGCCTTAGATAATGATAAATGTCACTAGATAAGAAAGCAACTCCTCAACAGGAGATTATCCCTACATGTTAGGTTCCCCGAGCCAAGAAAGATGTCTGTGACAAAAAGTCACTGTCAAAGAATTCATTAATAGCCACTGCAGCCAAATAAAACATACTATAGAATATGGGCCTAATAAGCAAATTTTAGAAGGACAAATGTGTTGGGACATCCCTGGTGGTCAGGGGTTGGGACTTAGCCTTCCAGTGCAGGCAGAGAGGCGGGCAGGTTCCATCCCCGGCTGGGGAGCTAGGATCCCATATGCCTCACAGCCAAAAAGACCAGAAGCGATATTGTGATAAATTCAATAAAGACTTTAAAAATGGTCCACATCACCTGCTGAATAGCACATGGAACTCTGCTCAATGTAAGGTGCCCCCCTGGATGGGAGAGGGGTTTGAGGGAGAATGGATACATTATATATGCTTGGCTGAGTCACTTTTTGTTCATGGAAGCTATTACAACTTTGTTAACTGGCCACACCCCAATATAAAATTAAAAGTTTGAAAAAAATAAAATTAAAATGATCTACATCCAAAAAAAAATCTTTAGACACAATCTAAACCTAGCATTCAAGGCTCTGTACTAATGTAAGCTATACAAATAGAGCATCTTTTTTTTAAATCTCTGTATCAATAAATGAGAATAACGCTAAAAAAAAAATCTTTACAAAATAAAATTAAAGGACAAATGCAATGGTCTTATAGCAAATATGAATCAGCCAATATGAATCTAATTCCAGTGTGAATCTTGGCAATCTAGATATTTATGCCTTATTCTGTAGTTCAAAACTTTAAAAAGTCACTTCAAGGAAAGCACAAAGTTAACTAATTAAAGCTATTGAGACACACAACATATATATTCAAGAGGTCTGTCAGCTTTATTCCATGAAAAGTAGGCAAATGATGTCTACAAACTTCATAAAAGAAAAGTGATATTTTCCTTCACAAACCTGATTTTTTTTTTTTTCATTATCTTGCATTTTCTTCTGGGAACAAAGTTATGACATAGAACACAAAACTCACTTTTTCCAGTCGAACAAATGTTCCCCGAATTCTTTAGAAATAGTTATATGCCTGAAAAAGAATTAGCTGTGTAGCGCAATGGTAATTAACTCCCTGTTTTCTACAGTGAACTAGATATGTGGATGGCAATAAAAACAGCTTTCAGAGTAAGTTAAGACTGAACTCTACGGTGGCCTACTCCCTCAGGCTGTTTCAAAGATCATTTTCACACCTGTTTGTGATTGTAACTCACATTTCCTATCAGTTTTTCCTCCACTTTTTAAAGAAAATATTTCAGGAAACAGGCTCTGACCTTTGGCGTGATCACAGCTGGCTCTCGGTCATCAGGCCGGGTGCACTAGGCTTATTCCGCATCAGGATGGAAGGGCCGAGGATTCTAGAATGAAACATTTAGCAGAAATAAACCTAGCCACCACTGCTTCAGGATGAGAATTCAGAAAATTCTATCAGACTCATGGGCAAAAGTGGTTTCCCTCTTTGGCTCTACTCCGAATTCCAGAAAGGGAACCACACACGCTAGTTCTTGTTCTAACAAGTTTGGAAATATAAGTCTTAGAGGCTGATTAGCATGCAAGATCCATATGTGTCAAAAGCAAGGCAAGAGTTGACATTTCACGTGAAGATGAAACAGAGCAGGACCTTATGGTCCCCTCCACGTCCTCTGCCTGCCTTTTGTCTGTAAGAAACCTTAGCCAAAGAAAAAGTTTAATCAGAGACGTGAGACAATGCAGAAACAAAGGAAAAGAATCCAAGATTGATAATAGTAGTCATTAAGCATCAAAGACCTTTAGTTCCTTCTCAAGAACCATAGATAATATTCTGAGCCACACCCTGTGAGCTGTCTTATAGATACTGAAGCCTCAGATGAGAGAACTGCGTGCTGACCACATTGTAGGCATAACACAGCATCACAGTTCTGAGAACTGGCCTCAAAGAAATGGGGGGAAAAATATGACCCTGGAATTGAAGATTAACTGTATTTAAAACAATCAAGATGGCACTGATCAGGCCACTGATGACCAATTTCAAGAGGACTGTCAGAGCTGACTGTACTGTTGCTACATGGAGTCCCCTTCCTCCATCTGTAAAAGCTCTGGCCCACTGATCATCAGGGGTGGGATCGGATTTTGGATAGAAGTCCACCCTCCTCCTCCCATCCCACTCACCGCTTGCCGGCATCCAAACTAAAGCCAACTTCTCTTTCCCCAACCTTGCCTCTATATTGGCTGTTGCACAGAGAGCAGCAGGACCTTGATTTCAGTTACAAAGGAGACTCCCCAAAATCTCTCTAGAAGAAAAAAAGAAAAAAAATCCAGCATAGTATGGCTGCAAAAGAAAGCTTGGTCATTGCTAGTAAAATGCCTGAGGGTGAAATCTATGATCTAGTTGGAAGTAAAGGGACGGTGGGATGCAAAGCTGGTTGGGGAAGGAGCAGATGCCAGTGATAATGAGAAGAATGGAAAGTTTAATTAAACAAAGGTGTACTGAGTATACATAATGGTGAAGAGTACTAGATGCAGGCAGATTTTTTAAATAATGGATAAAAATAATAAAAAATGCAAAGATATAATCTCTGCTTTCCTTCCTCCAACAAGCTCACAATGTAGGTGTGACTGAATATAAATAAGATAACAGCACTCTTACACAGCATACCCCAACAGCACTCACCATGAGCCAGCAACGGCTTTAAGAGCTTGCATATATTGTCTCAATTAATTCTCTAAACCACTTGTAGGAGGCAGATACTACTCTACATACTTATTCTTAGTGTTTGTTAAGCACTTCTAGGTAGACACTATTATTTTTTCCATTGTTACCAGCTGAACTGTCTTCCCCCCAAAATTTACAGTTGAAATCCCAACCCCCCAGTCTCTCAGAATAAGCCAATATTTAGAGATAGGATCTTTGCAGAGGTAATTAAGATGAAGGGATACAGGTGACTCTGCAGAGATATGTCTGGTCAGAGGAAGGAACATGTTCGTTGTTATTGATAAACAAGAAGGAGACTCGTATAGCTCTTCTCTTCTGTTGGACCAGCAAGTGTATGAGGGTTGGCTTTTATATGGGCATAATTTTATCTAAGGAAACTCCTGATCCTTAAACATATGTAAAATATATTTAAGCATATCCCTCCAGAGTCACATGGCTCCCTTCGCCCTTTATCCAGAGCTTCCCCAGTGACCATCTAATTTAGCATATCCTCTGTCCATTCATTTGCTGTCTTCTTCTCCATAGTTCTTATCATTTCTGCCACTCTCATTATATATGATGTTTGAAGTTTTTGTTGTCATTGCTGTTCAGTAGCCCACTCATGTCCGATTCTTTGTGACCTCACTGTCCCTCAACATCTCCCAAAGTTTGCCCGAGTTCATTTCCATTGCATTGGTGATGCCATCCAACCATCTCAATCTCTTCTCCTTCTGCCCTCAGTGTTTCCCAGGATCAGGGACTTTTCCAATGAGTTGGCTGTTTGTATCAGATGACCATAGTACTGGAGATTCAGCTTCAGCATCAGTCCCTCCAATGAGTATTCAGGGTTGATTTCCCTTAAGATTAACTGCTTTGATCTCTTTGCTGCCCAAGGGACTCTCAGGAGTCTTCTCCAGCACCACAGTTCAAAGGCATCAATTCTTTGGTGCTCTGCCTTCTTTATGGTCCAGCTCTCACATCCATATGACCACTGGGAAGACCACAGCCTTGACTATACAGACCTTTGTCGGCAGAGTAATGTCTCTGCTTTTCAACACACTGTCTAGGTTTGTCACAGTTCTTCTGCCAAGGAGCAGTCATCTTCTGATTTCATGACTGCAGTCACCATCCACAGTGATTCTGGAGCCCAAGAAGAGGAACTCTGTCACTACTAATGGGTCCAGATGCCATGATCTTAGTTTTTTAATATTTAGCCTTAAGCCAGCTCTTTCACTCTCCTCTTCTACTTTCATCAAGAGGCTCTTTAGTTCCTCTTCTCTTTCTGCCGTTAGATTGGTATCATCCACATATCTGAGGTTGTTGATGTTTCTCCCACCTATCTTGATTCCAGCTTGTATTTCTCATGATGTGCTCAGCATACAGGTTAAACAAACATGGTGAGAGCAGGCAGCCCTGTCACACTCCTTTCTCAGTCTTGAACCAATCCGTTGTTCATACAGGGTTCTAACTTGTTTGTTGACCTGCATACAGGTTTCTCAGGAGATGGGTAAGATGGTCTGGTATCCCCATCTCTCTGAGAGCTTTCCACAATTTGTCATGATCCACACAGTCAAAGGCTTTAGAGTAGTTGATGAAACAAAGATAGATGTTTTTCTGAAATTCCCGTGCTTTCTCTATAATCCAGTAAATGTTGGCAATCTGAGCTCTGGTTCCTCTTCCTTTTCTAAACCCAGCTTGGACATCTGAAAGTTCCTGGTTCGCATAATGCTGATGCCTAGCATGCAAGATTTTAAGCATGACCTTACTAGCATGGAAGCTGAGTGCAACTGATTTGAAGTTTATCCATCTCTAATATTTATTTGCAGTTCATATCTCCTATTACAGTAAGTCCCCTACATGCAAACCTTCAAGTTGCAAACTTTGAAAGATGCAAATGTGTGTTTCATCAGTGCCAAGTGCGAATGAAGCCGCGGGTAACTCTCCAGCTCCTATTGCTGACGATCCTTCAGCTCCCCCATCTCCCACCTCCTCTACCCACTCCAGCCAGTAACCCCTCCTGCCTGTTCATTTGAAGACAGCCCCTGTGTGCCAGCTGTTGTCCTGTACTGCTGTACCTTTCAAAGGACTATACTGTAAGATTAAAAATGCTTTCTCTAGTTTTTGTGTTTGTTTTTATGTATTATCTGTGTGAAAAGTATTATAAATATATTACAGTTCAGTACTATGCAGCTGATTGTGGCACTTAGTTATCAAGGCTAACTCTGATGGACTTACAAACAAACTGGACTTACGAATGCACTCTAAGAACAGAACTCATCCACATGTGGGGGACTTCTTGTACTATATGAGCACCAGAGGGTGCTTTATGCATCACTTTATCCAGGCACTTACAGCATGTGTGTGTGTGTGTGTGTGTGTGTGTGTGTGTGAGTCATTCAGTCACTGAAAGCATAGTAAGGACTAAACAAAGGACTTGGAAAGAGCACAGGAGAGAGGAAAGAAAGGAAAAAACCAAGAAGGAAAAAAGATGGAAGGGAAGGAGCAAGAGACAGGAGTGAAATGTATCCAATGGATATGATTTAGGGAGCTTCCTTGGTGGCTCAGTGGTAGAGAATCCACCTGCCACACAGGAGCTGCAGGAGCTGCAGGATCAGTCCCTGGGTGGGGAAGATTCCCTGGAAGAGGGTATGGCAGCCCACTCCAGTGTTCTTGCCTGGGAAATCCCATGGACACAGAAGCCTGGCAGGTTACAGTCCATGGGGTCATGAAAGAGTCCGACATGACTGAAGGGAGCTAAGCACGCATGCGTGGACGTGACTTAAGCCATTTAATGCATTATTATTTAGACAACTTTTGATAGAAAACATAGGAATAAATGTATGTTTATCCAATACAAATTATACTACCGATGAACACAATATTGATTGTTCACTTATCTTATTCAAACCATTAACAATTAAAGTGAAGAGGAAATAGACTCAGGAAGCAGGAAGAATTTAATCTACTTGCAGATTCTGCCGCTTTCTCGATGGGTCACTTTCAGCAAATTAATTCTCAGAATAGAATTTAACCCACTGTCTGCCATCAAGCAAGTTCTTGGTGAAGGTGTGTGCCATTAATCTCCTATGTTTCATGAAGTTTATCTAGGAAAAAATGTTAACTTCAAAGATAATGTCAAAATCCTAACAATGTGGTATAAAAATTAACACAGAGAATGGGAGAAAATATTTGCAAATCATTTAACTGATAAGGGACTTATATTCAGAATACTGTTTCTGTCCTTTATTGTGTCCATCTTTGCACGAAATGTTCCCTTGGTAGCTCTAATTTTCTTGAAGAAATCTCTAGTCTTTCCCATTCTATTGTTTTCCTCTATTTCTTTGCATTTTACTTAAGAAGGCTTCCTTACTTCTCGTTGCTATTTGGAAAGGATTGAGGGCAAGAGGAGAAGAGAGCGACAGAGGATAAGGTGTTTGGACGGCATCACCAACTCAATGGACATGAATCTGAGAAAACTCCGGGAGATAGTGAAGGATGGAAGCCGAACATGCTGCAGTCCAGAGGGTCACAGAGAGTATGACATGACTGAGCAATGAACAACAACAACAATCCAGAATACATAAAGAACTCTTACAACTCAAAGGAAAAGATGACCCAATTTTTTTAACAATTGATAAAGGGGCTTCTGTGGCAGTCCAGTGGTTAGGAATCTGCTTTGCAATGCAGGAGGTGCCAATTTGAGCCCTGCTCCGGGAAAATCTCACAAACTTCAGGGCAACTAAGCCTGAGCACCACATCTACTGGGGCCCACTCAGCCTAGAGCCTGTGCTCACAACAAGAGAAGCCCCCACAATGAGAAGTCTGTGCCCCACAACTAGAAAGTAACCAGCCCGCAGCAATGAAGACCCAGCACAGCCAAAACTAAATAAACATATTTTTTAAAATGGGTGCAGGATTTGAATAGACATTTCTCCTAAGAAGGCAAACAAATGGCCAACAAGCACATGAAAAGCCGTTCAACGAAATTGTGATTAGGAAGCACAAATCAAAACCACAAGGAGATAGCAGTTCGCACCCACTAGACTGGCTAGAATCAAAGCAGAGAGTAACTAGCCTTGGCAAGGACGTGACTAACCAGAACCTCGTACGTGGCTGGTGTTATAAACTGGAACAGTCACATTAGAAAACAGTGTACAAATCCCTCAAAATCTTATATATACAGTTACCACATTAGCCAGAAATTCTAATACTAGGTATAGGCACAAGAAAAGTGAAAACATATATTCATACAAAAATTTGTAAACAAATGTTCATGATAGCATTATTCATAATAGTCAAAATGTGAAATCATAAAGGGGATGCGTCACAGAGGTATATTTCTCAGCAATAAAAAAGAATGAAGTCCTGCTACATGCAACAATGTGAATGAACCTTGAAAATATGGTTAAGTGAAAGAAACTGGTCACAAAAAGCCATATATTGTGATTCATTTATATGAAACACCCAGAATAGGCAAATCCATAGAAACAGGCCATAGCTGCCAAGGTTTGAGGGGAAAGGCAGACTGTGGAGTGACTGCTAATGAGTTGGGGTGGGGCTTTTGAATATGATGAAAATATTCTGATGTTAGATAATGATGATGACATATAAATTCTGAATGTGCTAAAAAGCACTGAACTGTATGCACACTTCAAAAGAATGAATTTTATGGTATGTACATTATGGTTCAATGAAGGTGTTATTTTAAAAAAAAAAAAAACAGAGGAAGATCTGTAATTCCTGTCTAAGATGGGAATTTATTATTTTTCCCCCAGGAATTTAATATGAGCAACAGGTCACACCAAACAGGAAATTAAAGTCTACCCTACATTAGACCAGCAAGAATTCCATTCAAACATGAAGCAAATGAGCCTTAGTAAATGATGTTTGCTTCAAGACATTGTCACCTCACTCTATTCCTCATCACCATATGACTTGTGTGGTTGGGGAAATACTGCTCAGATTTTGTGCCCATATGAAAAATCTGGGGTAAAGTAAAGTTTGCCACTATTAAAATGGCTTTTTAAAAATTAATTTATTTTTTATTGAAGGATAATTGCTTTACAGAATTTTGCTGTTTCCTGTCAAACCTCAGCATGAATCAGCCATAGGTATACATATATCCCCTCCCTTTTGAACCTCCCTCCCATCTCCCTGCCCATCCCACCCCTCTAGGTTGATCCAGAGCCCCTGTTTGAGTTTCCTGAGCCACAGCAAATTCCTGTTGGCTATCTATTTTACATACAGAGGGCTAACAAACAGATAAAATGGTTTTTTTATCTACTAGGTCCAAGAGTTAATACAGTTTTATTTTGCTTTTTTAATAGTGGTGATTTCCCCATGCCTGCCATTTAAAGAACCTTCATCTCCACGACAAAATCTCACAAGGTAGGTGGACACCCTCAAGGCACGAAAAACCAATGCTGTCTTCTTTCTAAAAGAATGACAGTCTGCAAGATAACAAAGATCTTCCTCAATGTATGCTCCAAGGATGAATGTTTTTTATTAAAATAGGATCCTCTTCTGAGACAAGGAACACCGTTTATATGGGTTCCTTATCATTCTACACAGCATCTCCAAGACTGGGGTCCTACATGCGCTCCACAGTCAAGTCAGAAGCCCATGTAACCCCGCCTGTTTAGTAGTGATGCAGGACACTGCACTCAGCACAGGCCTCCAGGTGCCACAGCCTGCCCCAAGAGCCCCCATCGCCCACCCAAAGGATGTGTTTCCTGCGGTATTCAGGCGCCAAATGCACATCTAGCTGGAGCCCCCTCCACTGCGAACTGAGATAACTTTGGACGTGCTGGTGTTGCTTTTGGTTCAAAATATATGCCTCTGTCTCTAGGAGACCCTGTCTGATGGTCCAGTGGGATGAGGGTGGCAGTGGGGGGTGACAGTGAAGAACCAAATGCAGAGAATGGTTCCCAGAATTCCCTGAGTTTATTTGTCTGTTTTGACCACTGTGAACTCTCAGGCAGCAGTTGGGAATTCTTATTCTACGAAATCTCTCTGACTCATCTTCTGGTCTGTTATCTGACAAACAGGCAAATACTCAAAGACTTTAACCTCTCATGGTCACCATGTTTAAGCCTCCTCATGGCTTCTGTGGGCCAGAGGTACATGCCCACAGCTTGTGAAAAGACCATGTCCTCAGAGCAAGCTCTTAATATTGAATCTGTCACTATGTAATAAACAAGTTTTGAAAGTTGAAGCTGCAGAGAGGACACAAAAGCAAACCCACAAACATCAGTAAATGACAGTTGCAATAATGACAGCTTAACAACTTGGTACCTTTGTAGTTATCCCTCTTCAATAAAGCATAAACCTTTTCTACTAGAATATTACTCTTTTACTTCTTCTGATACTATTTGTGTCCTTATTTTTGGTTCCGGGCCATATTTTTTTAAATGACTCTGGGCAAGACAGCTTAGTCAATGGGAGGAAAGAATATTTTCTATAAGAATATTTTCTTTATAGGAGCCTGGTGTGCTGCGATTCATGGGGTTGCAAAGAGTTGGACATGACTAAGCAACTGAACTGAACTGAACTGAACTTTATCTAAAATAAAATATTTTATGTATAAAATCACTTTTGATGGTAGAGCACTTTTTTGGAGCATTAGAAAATAGTTCAATTAAGTGAGAGCTGTGAGCACTTTGAAAAGTATTATCTTTTCAATGTGTGCATCTTTAAAATGGCAATTCTTCTATCAAAACTTGTTGAAAAATAAAATGTGAGGTTTTTAAAACAAACACAAATAACGATCAACGTGGAGAGAGAGCAATGATTCTGATATGAAACAAAATTCTTACCTCCTGTTACAGAATCTGTAACACACAAGCTGAATAAAGTCAGCCCAGGATCCAAGGCCAGCAAGTTCCGTTTTCTCAACTGTTCTATACGCAGCACCCACAAGATATATTATTTATACAGAGTATATAAACACTGTATTTACATATATACAAATATTTATATACACACAAATATATACACTATATGTATATAGCAGATACACTTCATAGGAGTCAATAAATCTGTCTTTCTCTCACACACATACACACACAAACACAACCACACACACACCACTGCTGTCTCAGGAGTGAAGACAATAGTCAGATTAAACTAACAAGACTTCAGGAAAAAAGGATTCAATGATCTTTACTTTCTGAATATTAGAATCCCATGTGTGTTTCTCACATCAGAAAGAAGTTCTGGATTTAAGTTTTCTTGTGTCTTTGTAGCTTAATCAAAGCAATGAGGTTTCACACCATCGCTCACTCCTCCCCCAACCCCAGCAGCTTAGCTGTTGTAGTTGTGTTGACATGACAAATCACTTTGCCCCCAAAGTCACAGTTCCATGCCCTTTAAGACAGCGAGCCTGGGAGATACTTTCAGCTTTATCGATAGAAAATGAAACACGTTCCAAGGCAGCCATGCCCTTATACAGAAAGAAAGCTTACCTTTCAACTAACTTGAAAGCAGCCAGCAGGACGATCATCCGCCAGGGAGGTCACCGGCCACATTCCCCGAGCAGCTGACCCTGTCAGTCTTTGGAAAATACTGTTTACTCTGTAACTAAAGTTGGATCCTGGGCACAAGTCACCAAAATGAAATTTTAAGAGTTAGGCGTAAACCTCATCCCCACTAAGACCTCTTCATGAAAACAGAAATTGTGAAGGTTCCCTAGATGATTTCTTTTCTTTTATTTAAATTATGTATTTATTTTACTTTACAACATTTTATTGGTTTTGCCATACATTGACTTGAATCCTCCATGGGTGTACATGTGTTCCCCATCCTGAACCCCCCTCCCAACTCCCACCCCATCCCATCCCTCTGGGTCATCCCAGGGCACCAGCCCCGAGCACCCTGTCTCATGCATCGAACCTGGACTGGCGATTCATTTCACATATGATAATTTACATGTTTCAATGCCTAGATGATTTCTTGATAAGAATTCTCAGCAACTATAGAGATCTGGAGTCCAGCATCGAAAAGTTTTACAATATAGCCAATTATCTGATTTTTAGTGTACTGATAAAAATTCTTTAAGCTTCCTTATGGACATAAGTGACAGATGAGGAAAAGGTTACTGAAAATGGAGTTTTTCTTCTGTTTGCTTCAACTGGATTTTTTAAAGTAAGGTTGAAAGTCCTCCTGAAATGAAATGCCAATTGATCCAGAGAAGGTAGGTCAGAATTATACAAGGGGTGGCTTGTGGTAGGCTGAACAAACCCCACAAGTGGGTGGGGCACTTGCCCTGAGATCCAGCCTCCAGGAAACACCCAAAAAACAGATTGTTGTTTCACAAACTAGCTTTAACATGGAGGGCAAGGAGAAAGAGGCAGACACTCCAGACTGGCAGAAGGCAGGTTTAATCAGTGAGGGACCTTACATCCAAGGCTTGTCTTTGGTGACCACAAGGTGAGTAGCTCTCCACACCTGTCTACCCACCAGAATCTCAAAAGTTTACATAGAGGTCAAGCTGGGTTCAATCACGTGCTCCATTCAGATGGTCTCAACAACTCAAAGCTCACTCTGGGCTGTGTCCTTCAAATCCTCTCCCCAGTGGGAGTTGTGGTCAGAATGTACATTTCAAGGAGAGGGCAAGAGGGAGTGCCCTCTGATGACCTGGGTCCAGCTCGTCAATCGACTTCAGATCACATCCTCTCGATGACCACCCCCAACACATTTCTTCGCCACACCTTCCTCATTTCCCACAGAAATTTCCCCTAATTACTCCTAACAGAAGCAAGTCCACATTACCTCAAAACCTGCTAGTTTTGCATCCAGCCTGCACACCAGGTTATTCAACCTTGGCCTCTGGTCCTTTTGGAGGGTGTTTTTAAACCACCTCCCAAGAGACTCAATTTGCCAAACAAATTATAACTCACTTATTTGATATTCTGTGAAAAATATGTCATTTCAGGTTGGCCTTGTCATCCCATCCAGTATATCATGCCACTCTGCATTCTACAACAAATAACACATTTTTAAAATAAAAAAAAAACACAATCATCTATTTGTCATTTGGAATTCTTCACATCAGTACTGGCTTCCATTATTTCCACTAATTAAATTGATTTATGTTGTCAATTTCTAAGTGAATACTCATGTAAACGGCAGTGTTAATAATATTTTAAGGCATCATTTCCTCCTTTTTCATCCAGTTCAATAATTTGACAATGATTGGAGGCACAGGAGATCACGTCACTGTGCTGATGCCGACAGCTTCCCGCATGGACCGCACCATCTACTGTCAGGAGCTTGGAAAGAACTGAACAGAATTCTGTACAGCAACACACCAGAGCAGGCTGAACCTGAGAAGTGCTGAATTTGGAGAGTAAATGATGTGTGTTGAGAGCTAAGGAAGGAGACCACTTTGGCAAGGACACTGGAGGTGATTCCATGAAGACTGGAGCTGGATCACCCTAGTCCTCGCTACTAAAAGTGGTGTTTGAACAGCAACACGGACCTCATGGGGGAGCTTGTGAAAAGTTCAGAATCTTGGATGCCAGGCCAGACCTACAGAGTCAGAATCGGTCATTTTGACAAGACCCCCAGATGATTCCTGTGGGCATTAAAGTTTGAGAACCACTGATTTAACTACTTTTGGAATTGATATACATGGGCATATTGCTCCTTATGTTGTTCACAGCACCAATTCTCTCACTGTTCACACTGTCTGCACGGTTCGCTGAGCCCAGGGTAGGCAAGGCGTTAGCTAAGAGGCCGCAAGAAGACGTGAGGAGCTGGAGGAGCTGCGGACGCGTTCATTCTCTTCCGGCGGACGCGTACATTCTCTTCCGGCGGACGCAGCAGCCATAACAGTATTCTCTCCTGACTGACGCAGCCGCCGTAGCATTCACGCTTTATTCTCGCCTCTCATGGCCGATCAGAGGGACAGAGCCGTGACGCAGCAGTAATTCCCGCTGCTTTTTGGGTGGCGCTCTTATCTCCCTACAGCACAAAGTAACTCACCACGGTGTGCAGTGTTATAAATGAGCTCAGCTGTTGGTCATTATTTACAAAATGTGGGGCAAGAGCGAGTGGCCAGGGGGCAGGAGAGCCTGACACGCCATCTTGGCTAATTTGCTCTTTCCCTACAGGGGGTAACGTAATGGAGGCCAGACTATGAAAGGGAGCTTGAGGAGAGGCAGGGAGGATTTACAGAGTACATACGAGGGTTTATGTCTGCTATCTAACAGTAGAAATAAAAACTCCACGACCACTTACTATGAGCCAGTGATTGTGCTGAGTGACTAGTACAATGCTGTTTCATTTCACGCTCAACAACCCGGTGAGGACGCTGCATCATTTTTCAGATGAGGAAGCTGAGACGTACAGAGGTTGAGTAACTTCTCAAGTCCATACAGAAAAGAGCAGAGCCAGGCTTCCCCCTGAGCTAGAGCTCTATGCCATTCCCTGCTGTAAGCCTTGGATTCTCTGGACCAGCGATGAATCCTGGTCCACGTCTTCCTGATAAACGTTCCCCTGAAGTGCAATCAAAGGGCCTGCATCTGACAGGTGATGCATCCAAGGAAGCCCAAGCTCTATCCCTCCATACTTACATATCCTTTCATCCTAATAAAATCAGGAGAGAAGACAACAAGATTGTTCTAGTGATTAAGGTAATTGTTTTTTCACTAAAAATTTAACTTTAAAACATTTTATTAACAAGCTCATACACACTGTAGGTAATCCGAAAAATACGAAGTAAAAAAAGGAAATTTTAAATTTTTTATAAAGCTATAAGTCAGTTACACCACAGTTAATGGTAAAGTATATTTCTTTCCAGGTTTTTCTTTGTAGTTAGAATTTTTAGTGTAATTAGAATGGGGACTGGTGTTTTTATTGAATAAATACATTATGAACAATGTGTCCTATCATTAATGCTTTTATCCTTGAGCATTTCTAACAGTTGGGTGGTGGCAAACATAATTTTTGTCTGTCTGGCCAAGATCCAGGGACAAAGGTAAGGCAATGACATTGGTGAGAACCGCCAGATATAACTCACCTTAATGGACATCTTCTTTATCATTTTAAAAATGAAATTGGTCACAGTAAGTTTGCTTAAAATAACAAAATAATCATAGGTTAGAAAGAAATGAAATTATCATACTTCCCCAAAATTAGAAAAATAGGACCATTAGAAACATTATACTACTATGGCCATGAATGATGTGGCCTCTCATTTATTGCAAACAGCAAATCAACAAGGGCTCTTGATAAAATATCTGTTGTTTTTAAAAATACATCAATTATAATATTTGCTGTAAAAGTATTTTAGGGATTTCCATGGTGGTCCAGTAGCTAAGACTCCATGCTCCCAGTGCAGAGGGGCCTGGGTTCAATCCCTGCTCAGGGAACCAATCCCACATGCCACAACTAAGAGTTCTCATACCACAACTAAAGATCACTTCCATGTGCTGGCAAGGATTGAAGATCCTGCATACCACAATTAATACTCGGCACAGCCAAACAAATAAATAAATATTTTTTAAAAAGAAAAAAAAAGTATTTTAGTAATAATGCAAAATCACTTTAGATAATTTTTAAATATCCCAAAGTAGAGCCATCTTACTTACGTAGACTTCATTCCAGCTAACATCTGAAAGTATATCATTTGAAAGTGTACTGTGCACAGGTATTTAGTACATTCAGAGTGTTGTGAATCACCTACAAAGGAAACCCCATGTCCATTAGCGGCCTCCCCCACAGCCCCTCACAGCCCTTAGTTTATTTACTGTCTGTATGGATTTGCTTATTCTGGAAGTTTTGATAAACAGTATTATACAATTTTAAAAATTATGGGAAAAATAATGATAATATGAATAATATAAAGACACAGGAATATCTTATGACATTCAGTCAGGCCTCTTGAGGGCTAGAGCCAGAAACTAAGAAGTCATCAGAAACAAGTATTTCTCTGGGGTTCCACAATCTTTTGTTTTTACTTTCTTCATATTTCTGCTTTCTTCTATTTTTCTGAAAATTTTCCTTCTTTCTACAAGCAGGGGGAAATGCCTGTATCCCCCAAGCATGTCCTTCAATCCAAGGTATGCATACCAACTGACTTGCTTTCTCTGAATTCCCAAGTATAAATACCCTGGAGAGAAAATCCATCTCCCCACCTTGAGTCAGATGAGCACCATGATCCAATCTGGTTTGGATAACAGAACATAGAGAAGGAACAAGCTGGGGCAAGGTTACCTGTTCTCAGAGAAGAGAGAAGAGAAGATACAATCAAAGGGATGCACTTAAATTTGAAAAAACAAAAACAATAATATATTTGGTGGATTTTTCTCTTTTTTCTATTCTTAGATTTAATAATATTTCCTCCCAGGCTTTTTCTCTATACAGGAAATTTTAATTGCAAGAATAATGTATTAATTTTAGACCTAAACAGAATAATTTTTTATCTTACTATAAAATCTTGAAAAGCATTTTTACATCAACAAGTAAAGCTGCAGTTAGTGAATATGCCACATGTCACTAACCATCCTCATGTTGTTGGAAGCTTAGCTTGTTTCTAGTTTGCCATGATTTTAAAAAAAAATGAGACATGCATCTTGGTGTGCCAAAAATTTTTTCTCTATTTCAAATTATTTCCTTAAAGTTTCCTTCCTGAGACTGAGTTTTGCCACATCAAAGAAAACAAGTAAATCATCCAAATTCTTGATAGAGATTACTAAATTTCTTTCCTAAAGGGTTACGTAGTGTGCTTTCCATAGCCTCACCAGCATAAAGTATCAGCATATTTCAAAATTTACCATAGTGGAAACTTCAAAAACACATAACATTCACTAGTGTTCTTAAGAATATGAATGCAATATGAGTAATATGAGTAATATTGTACAATATTAGTAATTGATAATATGAGTGCAAACATGGTTTCGTCTATATGATTGTGAGACACAACCACCATGCGTTGTTCAGTTAGTATCAAGCCTCCTTGGGTAGCTGGGATTGAACATGGCAGTCTTCCTCTATATCTGTCTTCATTCATCCACTTGTTAGCTTCTGGTGGTGCTTTAGTCACTAAGTTGTGTCTGACTCTTGCAGCCTCATGGGCTGTAGCCTGCCAGGCTTCTCTGTCCATGGGATTCTCCAGACAAGAATGCTGGAGTGGGTTGCCATTTCCTTCTCCTGTTAGCTTCTGAGCACTGTGCAAAACTTGGAGCTAAAATATTGATACACAGACCCTGTGCCTAAGGGGATTGCTATGTAAAGAACAAGAAAGATGATTATTACTCAGTTGCCCTACAGAGCTTTGGAAACCCTTGGTGATGTTTATCCAATAGGTCCTCTGACCAGTCCTGGTCCAGATCTACACTCCAGAAAGCCCAAGGAATGAGGGTAAGTAATGTTCTGAACGCATCCCAGCCCCAAGCCAAGGCCCACCAAGCACACGTCTTAACTGAAAGATGAATGCCTCTTTAAAAATATACCTTATTCAGATGATCAAAATGGTAAGCCCAACTACAACATCTGAGGCAGACAAAACCTACACTCAGTAGTAGACCATTATGATAACACTCCCTCCCTCCCTCTCTCTCTCTGACTGATGACAATTTATTAATGTAAATTTGCTCCCAATTTGAGAAGTTCATCGAGGCATAATTTAGAATTAATAAACTGAGGGCAAGAGCATACAGTGAATGCACTTCCCAAGTTAGACAGGGGTTTAATGTCACCACATAAAAACAAGTCTCTGATTTTTCGAGTACCAGCTGTGCACTGATCAGGAACATGAGAGGAATTCTGCTAATTATCATTACCCAGAGAAAAATAATTAGTTGCTTTGTGGTGAGAACAAAAAACAAATGTTGCCATTTCCATTTTAATTTCAACCACTGAGGTTGATAAAACTCAAAATTGGTCTATTTTGTGAAAATCATAAGCTCATTAGCACAGCGTTAGCAGATTGCACGTTAATCTTCATGTCCATGAATTAATTTGTACACCATTCATTGGATGATTGATGCATTTTTTTCAGGGGACATGAAATAACTGCCAACCAGGAAGTTAGGAGGGTGACTCAAACACCATTGAAGAGGATAAAGCAAGTCAGCTTTCTCAAGGTTTCAAAGCATCATAAACATTTCTTTTATCGCATTTTCCTTTTCTTCAGTCTTGACAAACTTTCATTCTCCTCCACACCCTGCAGGTAAATTTCAGAGCCATCAGATCAGCACAACATAGAGTATAGCCAACAGGCACATGAAGAGATGCTCAGCCTAAATAATCATCAGGGGAATGCAAACCAAAGCCACCCTATCACCTCACACCTGTCAGAATGGCTATCATCAAAAAGGAAACAATAACTGTTGGAGAGGATGTGGACGAAAGGGAACCCTCATACGCTGTTGGTGCGACTGTAAATTGGTGCCACCACTGTGGAAAATAGTATGAAGATTTCTCAAAAAACTAGAACTAGAACTACTGTAGGACCCAGCAATCCCACTTCTGAGTATATAGACACAAAAATAGAAGTAATAGTTCAAAAAGATGTATGCACCCTAATGTTGATAGCAGTACCATTTACAATAGCCAAGCTATGAAAGTAACCTAAATGTTCATCAACATATGGATGGATAAAGATGTGGTGGGTATATATATTATATACATGGGCTTCCCTGGTAGCTCAGATGGTAAAGAATCTACCTGCTGGGTCGGGAAGATACCCTGGAGAAGGGAATGACAATCCACTCCAATATTCTTGCCTGGGAAATCCCACGGACAGAAGAGCCTGGCAGGCTACAGTCCATGGTGTAGCAAAGAGTTGAACACAACTGATTGATACCCTGGAGAAGATACTCTGGAGAAGGGAATGACAACCCACTCCAATATTCTTGCCTGGGAAATCCCACAGACAAAGGAGCCTGGCAGGCTACAGTCCATGGGGTCGCAAAGAGTTGGACACAATTGATTGACTAGAATTTTCACTTTCATATGTATGTATGTGTGTGTGAAACACAAAACAGAAGTGAAACACAAAAACAGTGAAATGTTGCCATTTGCAACAATGTGCATGGACTTTGAGGGGATTACGCTAAGTGAAATTAATCAGACAGAGAAAGACAAATACTGTATGATATCACTTATATGTGGAATCTAAAAAATACAACAGACTAGTGAATATAACAACAAAAAAGAAATAGACTCACAGATGTAGAAAATAAATTAGTGGGTACCAGTGGGGAGGTACAAACTATTGTGTAAAAAATAAGCTACAAGATTATAGTGTACAACACAGGGAATATAGTTAATATTCTAGAATTACTATAAATGAAATATAAACTTTAAAAATTGTGAATCACTATCTTATACATCTATAATTAATATAATATCATACATCAACTACACTTCAATTAAAAACAAATCAGATCAACCGTAGCATCCTCTTCTCAAGAATCATCAGGCATAAGAACCCACGTGGTCTACCTGACAGAGAATTACAGCCACTAGGGACCAGTATAATTTGTTGGAAACAGACTATGGCATCTGAAATATTAAAGACAGTTCTAGGCTGTTCAAGTAGCTCACAGATGCTAGAACATGCTGGGGAGACCAAAGAATTATTTTTTAAAAGTTTGGAGCTCTTAGGAAGCCAACAGAATTCAAAGTGCAGGCAAAAACACACAAAAAAAAAATCTAAGAAAATTGGACCCCAAGGAGAAATAATCCATCACACCCTTGCCCCTGTATCTAGAACTCTAAATCCCAGTTGAGGCCAAGCCATCTCTCTCTACATTTTCATGCCATTAATTAAGGAATTTATGTGTATCATTAAATAACTTCCAACAGATCAGATTTGCTACACAGATTCAAACAAGAGCTTGGAACAGAATATTATTTGAGTCCAATTTATACCTTTATGGATTTAGGCGTTTATTTAAATTCCCTGAGCCTTTGTTTTTTATCAGAAAAAATGGGAATAACAACTCTCTTGTAGTACCGTTTGAGGGATAAAATATAAAAAGATCCCTGAATATTAGTACTATCTTTGTGGGAATTGTTCTTCCTTTCATCACCCTGAGTTGTCGGCAGAAGAACACGTTATCTGAACAAAAAACTTACACAGCCAAGCGTCCATAGAAAGAGCGACAGTTACAGTGGAATGAGATGAGTTATCGGTGTAGCGAACTTAGGGATCCGCCTCCTTGTCACTGTGCTGCATGCTGATTGTTAGACACACACAATAAGCCATGGATATAAGCACCCATAGTTAGTATTGCTTTTAGAGCAAAGTTCCTTTTAAAAAATTCTCCCCATTCTTCAAACCTGTAACCAATATCGATGTAAGCAATTTTTTAACGTGGCTTCCTCATGATTATTACTCACAGGAATAATCAGTCACATTAAAAGACAAAGTGCTGAGGCTTCCCTGGTGGTCCCGTGGTAAGGAATTCACCTTGCAATGTAGCGACTCTGGTTCGATCCCTGGTCCAGGAAGACCCCACATGCCACAGCAAAACCACTGAGCCTGTGCACCTCGAGCATGTTCTCTGCAACGAGAGACACCACTGCAATGCGAAGCCCAAGCACCACAACAAAGACGAGTCCCTGCGCACCGCAACCAGAGAAAAGCCCCCACGCAGCAGCAGTGACCCATCGCAGCAAAAAATAAATAAATCTTAAGGGGAAAAAACAAAAGACAGCGTTCCCTTGGCCCTGAATCCATATGCCCCTGCCCCACTGCTCAGGGATTCTGCCCACGGTTCCCACTCTGGTCTCATCCACTGGGGTCATGGGGTCAGAGGTGGTGGACTGCGTCGACCCTCAGGGCCCCCCCTCCTCCTCCGTGGAGGGTGGCGAAGCATTGGTGGAGAATAAGGAAGAGGCAGCCAGTTGGTATATGTGGACAGCTTTATGTTGATACCTCACATGGATTCCATAAGGTAGCTGGGATCCTTCTTTGCCTTTTACAAGTGAGGAAGCTGCATCTAGTAAATGTTGAACAACTTTCCCAAGGCCCCAGCTAGAAAGGCACAGGATGAGCCGCAGATTCGAGAGGGAATCTACACCTTGGTCTTCAAAGGATGCAGGTGTGGGGGCGTGTGGGGGCCAGGCGGGGCCAGAGGAGGGAGTTCAGAATCCTCTACACTGGGGGCTTGAAAAGAGAGATTCTGAGAGTCAAGGATTAATGTGAGAGGGAGGCTCGGATCTGAGCATTTCCACTATAACAATTTGGCTCTGCAAAAAGCCATGGATGAGCCCCTGGATGGATCGGTCTGGCTTTAGTTGGAGACTCAAAGGCACCAGGAGTGTCATGGCAAAGAGATTTACTATAAGAATTAGATGGAGTAGAAAATGGCAACCCACTTTAGTATTCTTGCCTAGGAAATCCATGGACAGAGGACCTGGTGGGCTACAGTCCATGGGGTTGCAGAATCAGACACGACTGAGCACCCACACAACAACAGCATAGGAGCTAGAGCTTTCACAGCCGTGGGAGGAGCAGGGCGGTCTAGAAGAGTTATGGCATAGAAGTCATTAGCTTGCTTCCAGGGTACACTCCCTCTGCATGAGACAGAGCTCGAAGGAAGATCTGAGGAGGCAAGCGCGGTTAGTCTGTGAAGCGGGGCTGTGAGGGGAGCTCGGGGGGAGTCTGAGGGGGCTGTGGCCTCTGGCAGCCATCGCCTCTGTGGGTCTGAGGCCAAGCATCTGATGGCGGACCTGGGGCCAGAGCTGGGCAGCAGGTCCAGTGGTCAGGAAAATGAGAGGGCCATCAAGTGAAGGACAGCGGGGACAAAATGCGACCTGCCAGGAACGTCTGCACCTTTTCATCTCTGAATCTGGTGGGCTTCCATTCCTGTATTTTTACCCAAGCTCCTCACTTGACCAAAACTAAGGGAAACTCACCAGAAAAGGGATTCAGGATATATGGCCCCAAATTCAACAAAGTTATCAACAGGCACAATTCAACACAGTAAGTGAACTCAGGAAAACCAGTTAGGGGGCTGGTGGAGAAGGAGAAAAAAAAAAAAAAAAGATCAGAAAGAGAAAAAAAAAAAAAAATAGAACTTAGTAATCTACTTAGGTTGCATTAGTGGTAAAGAAGCCACCGGCCAATGCAGGAGACTTAAGAGATGCAAGTTCGATCCCTGGGTTGGGAGGATCCCCGGAGGAGGACACAACTTGCCTGAAGAATCCCAAGGACAGAGGAGCCTGGTAGGCTACAGACAGTGTCGGATATGACTGAAGCAACTTAGCATGCACGTAGCACACAGCAGATATAAAGAATTTACCTTTAGAGTTAAGCTTAGCTAATATTAAAAATATGCTTATTTATGAATATGTTATAATTTACAACAGTAATTTACAAAAATATAAGTCCAATTCTAGCATTATCAAAGGATTTTAAGCCTACGTACTGAGGACTCCCTTTGCCTCTGACAGCAAAGCTTATTGTTTCTAACAAAACTATATTACACTGACAATATTATTTTGAATAATCATTTTTAAAACTTCAAATATGAAATATTCTTCATTAAAAAAAGCTACCAAAACTTTTTTAGAAGGAGAGTATTTCATAGAGGTGATACACAGTTGTACCCACCTCTAACAAGTTTTCTTGTCAGTGTGAAAAATCATGCCAGATTTTCAGTTGTGAAACTTCTTATATTCAGAGGACTGAAGACTTCAGATATATGACTTTAATAGCAAAAGAGTAAGACATACTTGGGATTTTTGCTTTCCAAATATTTGATGCCATAGATTAATCCTCCTGTTTCCTTCCCCCCTGAGAAACCAAATCTCATTCCTTGTCATTCCTAGTCCAATTCAGTTGCTCAGTTATGTCCGACATTTTGCAACCCCATGGACTACAGACACCAGGCTTCTGTGTCCATCACCAACTCCCAGAGCTTGCTCAAACTCATGTCCATTGAATGACTGATGCCATCCAACCACCTCATCCTCTGTTGTCCCCTTTTCCTCCTGCCCTCAATCTTTCCCAGCATCAGGGTCTTTTCCAATGAGTCAGTTTTTCGCATTAGGTGGCCAAACTATTGGAGTTTCAGCTTCAGCATCAGTCCTTCCAATGAATATTCAGGACTGATTTCCTTTAGGATGGACTGGTTGGCTCTCCTTGCAGTCCAAGTGACTTTTGAGAGTCTTCTCCAACAACACAGTTCAAAAGCATCAATTCTTTGGCACTCAGCTTTCTTTATGGTTCAACTCTCACATTCATACATGACCACTGGAAAAACCATAGCTTTGACTAGACAGACCTTTGCTGGCAAAGTAACGTCTCTACTTTTTAATATGCTGTCTAGGTTGGTCATAGCTTCTCTTCCAAGGTGCAAGAATCTTTTAATTTCAAGGCTACAGTCACTATCTGCAGTGACTTGCAGCCCAAAAAATAGTCTCTCACTGTTTCCATTGTTTCCCCATCTATTTGCCATGAGGTGATGGGACCAGATGCCATGATCTTTGTTTTCTGAATGTTGAGTTTTAAGCCAGCTTTTTCACTTTCCTCTTTCACTTTCATCAAGAGGCTCTTTAGTTCTTCTTTGCTTTCTCCCATAAGGGTGGTGTCATCTGCATATCTGACATTATTGATATTTCTCCAGGCAATTTTGATTCCAGCTTGTGCTTCATCCAGTCCAGCATTTTGCATGATATACTCTGAATGTAAGTTAAATAAGCAGAGTGACCATATACAACCTTGACATACTCCTTTCCCTATTTGGAACCAGTCTGTTGTTCCACATCCAGTTCTAACTGTTGCTTCTTGACCTGCATACACATTTCTCAGGAGGCAGGTAAGGTGGCCCAGTATTCCCATCTCTTTAAGAATTTTCCAGTTTGTTGTGATCCACACAGTCAAAGGCTTTGGCATAGTCAATAAAGCAGAAGTAGATGTTTTTCTGGAACTCTCTTCCTTTCTTCGATGATCCACCAGATGCTGGCAATTTGATCTCTGGTTCCTCTGCCTTTTCTAAATCCAGCTTGAACATCTTAGAAGTTCATGGTTCATGTACTGTTGAAGCCTGGCTTGCAGAATTTTGAGCATTACTTTGCTAGTCTGTGAGATGAGTGCAATTGTGTGGTAGTTTGAGCATTCTTTGGCATTCCCTTTCTTTGGGACTGGAGTGAAAACTGACCTTTTCCAGTCCTGGGGCCACTGCTGAGTTTTTCAAACTTGCTGGCATATTGAGTGCAGGGCTTTCACAGCATCATCTTTTAGGACTTGAAATAGCTCAACTGGAATTCCATCACCTCCACTAGCTTTGTTTGTAGTGATGCTTCCTAAGGCCTACTTGACTTCACATTCCAGGATGTCTGGCTCTAGGTGAATGATCACACCATCATGGTTATCTGGGTCATGAAGATCTTTTTTGTATAGTTCTTCTGTGTATGCTTGCCACCTCTTCTTAATATCTTCTGCTTCTGTTAGGGCCATACCATTTCTGGCCTTTATTGTGCCCATCTTTGCATAAAGTCCCTTGGTATCACTAATTTTCCTGAAGAGATCTCTAGTTTTTCCCATTCTACTCTTTTCCTCTATTTCTTTGCACTGATCACTGAGGAAGGCTTTCTTATCTTTCCTTGCTATTCTTTGGAACTCTGCATTCAGATGAGAATATCTTTCCTTTTGCTTTTGCCTTCCACTTCTCATCTTCAAAGCTCACTCCTGGTCATTCCTAAGGACACCATAACCTGTCCAAGATGATAAGTTATTGAGGTTCCCCTATTTGACTCACATGATAAATAAGCCTCAAAAACACAGAAGAAACAGGTCTCTAACTTCCTTTTAAAATAGCAACATTAAGAGATTTCAGGTAAACCCACCTGGGCATTGCACACCACCCTGGAAGTGAAACCACAGGCACCAGGGGGCCAGCGTCCCTGCCTTGTGTCTGCCACATGGCCCCTCTGAGAACCTGCTTGTGCGTCATTAAAATGAGTGAACTAGACAAGATCATCTCTGTCTTTCCTTTTTGTTCTGGAGGTCTAATACTGCCATAGTCATCGGTTCAATAAATTTCACCCACCCTCTGAGCAAAGCATAATGCAGACCTTGGTCAATGACCAGTCTGTCACTGGGCACAGTCCCCTAAGCCTCCATACATAGGGCCTTCCACTGTTTGGCTTCCTTTCTTATAAGAAGTCATACAGTTTTAAATTGTGCATTTTTTTAGACCAGTAGCCCTTTCTGGTAACACTTTTTATGACTCCTAAGGATGACAAGTGATAGCCCCTTTTATCTAAAGGTCCTTGGTATCTACTTACAGTCCTGGTGACATATACCATCCCACTCGAATATCAGTGACAACCTCATCATGTAGACAGAGCTGAGGACATTACAGCTATTTTCCAAGGAGACTAAATGGGTTAAGAGAAACCAAGGAGACATCATGCCTGAAGATTCGCAGTCTTATTTTGTTCTTTTTGTCATAACCTGCTGAGGGATTTTTTTTAGATGGTAAAGTCTATCAGTTCGTAAACATTTTGCAGGGTGCAAAAATTGTGTTAGATAATTAGAAACAAGATTCATAATAGAGAGGTGCTTCATGGTGCTTCACTCAAGCAGACTGGTAGCCAATGTAAACTCAATGAAATGTGGTAAGTTTGTGTCAATAGAAACAGAATTATGTTGATGTAGCCTGACAAGAATTGCTAGTGTGCAAGTTAACCCAGAAATGTCTCCTTAAGAAGATGTACGTATGTGTGTATACATATGCATATGTATACACACATACATATGTATACACACATGCATATGCACACATTGATATACACACATACATATATAGGCACACACATATATATACACACATAATATATATATTCATACATTATATATACATATATACACATCTACATATAAACACACATACATATATTTTATACACAAGCATACATATGATCTATCCACACATATATACTCACACATATATAATATATACATATATATTTACACACGTACATTTATATATACATACATATACACACATGCATATATATATATATATATATACACATACATTATATATATGCATGTGGGTATACACATACATATATATATACACACATATACCTGTGGAGGACACAAACCCTCTCTCTGTAAACACTTCATGTACTGAACTAGCGCTTGCAAATATAAATGCCTTCAGGAGCCAACCAACCTTCAATTAGCCTAGTGGGCACTTAGGAAACAACGGATGTGAGGACGATGGTTAACTGGACATGGCCGGTCCTCGTGCAGCTCCAGGCTATTGTTGCTCCAGGAGAATGCAGTCCTGGTCTTTCCAGATCTTCTCATTTTCCAGAGAAACTGGATTCTTCTATGAAATCTCCTGATTTTAAATGTGGGAAAATATTTCAATTTTTTATGCTATACAAGAAAAGAAAGAAAGCATACAAACACAGCACTAATCACACCTATAGAGAAGATAAGGCCACCATGATATACATAGATTGATATATATATATCATGACATGATATATAGCTTCTATTGAATTCCAATGTTAATACAAGAAAGTATTTGGCTTGTTAGCCCAGAGGTCCCAGGATAGTAGAACCAAAACCAAGTTCTAAGGAATAAGAAACAGGTGAAACTAAAAGCTCATAGTATAATTAACAGTGATAGGACCAAGACCAAGGTCCTGAAAAAGTGAAGTGTTTGCCTAAATTTCCATGCCTTGTGCCTGTGGTCTGGACATGGGTCTTGAGTACTGTGCACCCAATCACCTCTGGGCCTTTTCATATGCTATCCTGATGCCTGGACACCCTCCATTTCCTCCCTTCACTTTTCAGTTCAGTTCCATTCAGTCACTCAGTCATGTCTGACTCTTTGTGACCCCTTGGACTGCAGCACGCCAGGCTTCCCTGCCCATCACCAACTCCTAGAGCTTGCTCAAAGTCATGTCCATCAAGTCAGTGATGCCATCCAACCATCTCATCCTCTGCCGTCCTCTTCTCCTCCTGCCTTCAATCTTTCTCAGCATCAGGGTCTTTTCCAATGAATCAGTTATTTGCATCAGGTGGCCAAAGTATTGGAGGTTCACTTTTACTACTCACCTTATCTTCATGATCCAGATTCTGGGCCACGTCTCTCCTGCCCCAGATATCAGTTAGCAACCCCACAGTCTAATCCTGCCCTTGGCAGTGCTATGCTCTGGGGTTTATCCATCACACAGGACTATATCTATCTGTTTTCTTGCACTTTTTCTTGGATGAATCCAGAGGGTCCTTAGAGGCAAAAAATCTCTTTATTAAAGTTTACAGTCTCAACTTTTAAAATACTGTCTGGCACATAGTTTGTATTTCTTAAATGAATATTCACTAAATAGTAATGTAATAAAAATATTTGATAGCCTTTCAGATAAGTAATTTTTAAAGTAAGATATTTTAAGTAGAAGAGTTACAATATTTACATTTTTAGGTTACAGATCCTCCTGTATCTATTTCTTAAATTATAAACTAAAAGCAGGCACTTTCCCTTTTGTCCTGCCTTGATAGTAGATATGATGGGTGGATTGATGGCACCCTTTTTGTGACTATAAGGAAAAGACAAAGAAAACACAGATATCAGACTTGATAGCATTTATCACTGAACCAACTCTGCCATCCAATAATGTCTGAACCTTTGAGGAAAATGCACAGTTTAAAAAAAATTTAGTTAGAACACTATAAAGAATAACAGCATTTACTCAGGGATAGAGCACTATTCTAGGAGGTACTTCTGTTGATGGTAAATAAAAGATATTATGAACTAAGTCTAGAGGAAATTAACTTTAAGGAAAACAGTTAAGAGAAAAAGAAACAATGAATTAGGTCATTATTACTTGTTCTCTCCTCCAAACTAATGCATGCTCTTCCAAAGTTAATCATTAAATTGAAAAGCTATTTTATTCCAGCAGAAAATGAACAACAAGTAGGTCATTTGTACCTAAAGAAAAGAATTAGTTACACCAGACACACAAGAACAAAGTAAAAATCTATACAATGATTTTAATCACCTTTTTCCAGTAAAATATAAGAAATGAAAATACATCTATGGTTACTTTAGAGTCATTGACTATGGAGTTTTTATAAAATGTGCTTAAAATAAAAAGTATGAAATTTTAATATGCTAATGACTTCATGTTATATAGACTGTTTCAAGTTATATGGTTTTTATTAGCATTTAAACATATTTATTTATTTTTCAACTTTTTATTTTGTATTGGAATATAGCTGACTAATAATGTTATGGTAGTTTCAGATAAACAGCGAAGGGCCTCAGCCACACATAAACATGTATCCATTCTCCCCCAAACTCCCCTCCCATCCAGGCTGCCACATAACACCTAGAAGAGTTCCATGTGCTAAACAGTAAGTCCTTGCTGCTTATCCATTTTAAATACTGCAGTGTGTGCAAACAACCATAAGTTCATTCTCCAAGTCTGTGAGTCTCTTTCTGTTTTGTAAATTCGTTGTATCATTTTCTTTTAGATTCCACATGTAAGAGATATCATACGATATTTCTCCTTTACTACCTCAAGTTATATGGTTTTTAACTCAAATTTCTAGTGTTTGCAAACGAAAAACAATCTAGATGAAAGATGGATTTTTTTTTTAACCTCTTTAAAACAATTTCTAACAACTTAAACTATGACTAAGACAGTGTGACTCAGGAACAATATTAGAAAAATATAAGTGGCAAAAATATTCAATTGTTTTTCTTGGAGAATAAGATGATTTAAAAGCATTACCCAAAGAGTGTGAATAGGGGAGGAAGCCTCCATTGGCTCATCCTCCATCTTGATGCCCCCTGGGTCTTGAGATCCCAGGTCAGGGGCCTCATCTGAAGTAGAAGGACTCGTCAGAAAAACCCCAGGTACCTTTGAGATCATCAGAGGTTGTTGACAAATGAAATGTAGGGATTTCAAAAGGAAGGAAGCTGAACAAAAAAAGATGAACCAAAGGCCAGGAATCACCATGGAAATGAGTAATCAAGTAAAGGTAACAAAGAGGTGACTAAAGCATGAATGAACAGCTGCTGCTGCTAAGTCACTTCAGTCGTGTCCGACTCTGCGACCCCATAGACGGCAGCCCACCAGGCTCCCCCGTCCCGGGGATTCTCCAGGCAAGAACACTGGAGTGGGTTGTCATTTCCTTCTCCAATGCATTAAAGTGAAAAATGAAAGTGAAGTTGCTCAGTCATGTCTGACTCTTAGCGACCCCATAGACTGCAGCCCACCAGACTCCTCCATCCATGGGATTTTCCAGGCAAGAGTACTGGAGTGGGGTGCCATTGCCTTCTCTGAAAGCATGAATAAAACAATGGGACAAATGTTTTAGGCAGTAGATTATAAAAGAAGGAGACAATGGATCCAGTTAGGGATAGAAAAGCAAGTAAAAGTGCTAGGCACTTCAGGAATGTCAGTCTGATTTTGCTGTTTTATTGGCCGTTTTGATGTGTGGGTTATTTTGTGTATCATCGATAGTAAGTACTGAGATCACAAGGGTTCACCCATACGTTATAAGGCCACATTGCAGTATGCACAGATTTTGATAAACTGAAGAACCTTGAAGTACTCAATGCCAGAACATATTTTTCCTTTTAAAATATACTTTAACAGCCACTAAAGCAAATTTATTTGCATAATGGTTTAATCAAAACCCCAAATGCTAATGATGAATGTGTTCTGTGTAAGCATCGATTTAGTAGACAGATTCACCAAAGTGAAATCCTTGTTCGTTTTTTGTTATGAAATACAGATGAGAAAAAGCCAGAGGGCAGATCCTCAACTCCTTGAAAACAAGTCTCTCCAAGTTTAGCTCTCCTATGGCTGTTACGTTGCTATGACTCACAGAAAAGTAGAAAAGTCCCCATCCAGAATGCCAGGTTAACATAAAAGTTTAAAACTGCAAAGTGGGAGCCATCAAGTCACAGTGGGAATGAGGTCCCTGCACACTGAGATTTAAGTATCTTGTAGTAAAACATGTACATTTCTAGGCTCTGTGTCCCTCGAACTTTATTCATATAGAACATGCATAACTGATTAGAACCACAGTAGAATCTACTCTGAAACAAAGGCATGGACAGATGGGAATAAATCTGGATGAGAAGATTCAGTGAATAAGTTCCAGAAAATGGAAGCAAGTGTTTCTTATAGTCTGAAACACACGTTATAGACAAATACTCAAAGGTGAAGTTTTGTAGACAGATCCACCAATTATTAGGTAACAAAATTTTGTTACCTAATGGAAGAGAAATGAAACAAAAAAAATTAAGTTGGTTACCTAATAATATATTATTATTTAGAATCAATAATATTAATAACTATAACCACAGTAGGGGAGAACTTAATTTGAATAATTTTTAACAGTTTTGACCTATGAGCTATTTGTCCTCTGTCTCATGCTGGGCGGGAAGATGGGAGAACTAGAAAGATCCTGAACTCTTTTTAGCAGGTTTGCTTCTGAAGTGGTTGTGGGTGAAGGTATTCTGATACTGTTTCAGATGTAATACAGGACTGAGCAAATGATTCATGGCCTGATGTTCCTGGAAGCTAAGATTCTCACTGGGAAAGAAGAGACACATAGATGTGGGAGGGGGAAGGTGAGAAAGGCAAACTGGAAGGACTTCCCTGCAATGCAGGGGCCTGGTTGCCAATCCTGGTTGGGGGATCTGAGATCCCACATGCAGCACCAGGGAGGCCAAGAGATTAAAAAAATAAAAGAATTAAAAAAAGAAAGAAAGGGGTCCCCATCCTTACATTCAAAACAGACATAAACAAAGAAACAGTAAACTGGAATCGGAGATACTAGCATGAACTCATGATACTTAAACTACGTGTTTATGCATATACATGCGCCCATGTGTAGACCATGTGTGTGGGCACGTGCGTACTAATGTGTGTGGGTGCACATGTATATTTCCTGGCTCTTTCCACTAAAAAGGCTCAGAAGACAGACACTCCAACAACAGTGAGCACAGGCCAGGGCAGATCTGGACCTCTAACACCATGCCCCACAACAGGAAACCTGGGTCCCGGCGAAGCGGCTGAAAGCCAGGCTGGAGAAGAGTGAGGCAGGAGCTGCCAGGTGAGCCTGGAACTGTTTTTTTTTTTAACTTGAATAAACCTTTTCCGTTTACTGAGCAGTCTGGACAGATGATGAAGCACACGGTTTTAGAGCCGAACCTTCTCTTGCCAGGTTCTGCCCTGACCTCACTCACCTAACTCACAGGGGCAGGGTGGAGGTTTCAGCCAGCCTCCCAGAGCCAGGATGTGTCAGACCAGTGCAGGTGAGGAAGGAGTCAGCCACCACCTCCCACCCCACGTGGCCTTGTGAGCACAAGGCGAAGAGCCCTTCAAGCCTGGAACACTCGGTTGCACTGGAAGTTAAGGATATGCTGCCAAGAAACATGGCAATCGTGGCAATATGACCCAGGCACAAGGAACCATCTTGAATGGACTTTACTGTCCAAATTTGGAATAATCTGAGCTCAAAACTAAGTGAGAATGAGAATTAGAAGCCACCTGGGGTGGGTGGAGTAGGGACACATGAGGCCATGTGTCCACCCAGATAGCACACATGTGGCAGGGACGCGAGCATCCTTGTTACCAGGACAGTGTCGTGTGCTGACTCAGACTTGTGGAGGCGGTGATGAAGTGGGTCAGGATGACCTTTTCAGGTGTTACATTCAGACGTTACGTGTAGTTCTTGCAATTCAAATAGTGGACAGTTTCAGTTCAGTTCCGCTCAGTCACTCAGTCATGTCCAACTCTTTGCAACCCCATGGACTGCAGCACGCCAGGCCTCCCTGTCCATCACCAACTCCCGAAGTTTACTCAAACCCAGGGTAATGTTTCTTCTTTGGGCCCTGGGGTGATGTTCTTTTTCTTAAAGTCAATATTTAACTGCTAGGAAGAGAATCACCAATGTGTGATAAACGCTATGGAGGAGACAGCAAAGACAGGACTGAGACCCATTCACAGTTTCTTCACGGCTCTTCTGAACATGAAGGTGATAGATCTGTAAAATAAGAGGTTTAGTAGAATTTGTATGACAAAATGAGAACATTTCTTGATGGGAATTTAAAAGTTCTGAGCATTGCTACTCAAAGCATACAAAAATGAAAAACAATTAGAAGAAAAACTCTACATTGGCCTAGATATCCCCAGGTGATCCAGCAAGAACATTTTCCTGTGATTTGATAATTGTGCAAAGCTTTGTCCTTTTTCTCCCTGCCCTACTATTTTTTAGAGAGCATAAAGCTGAACAATAACATTTATTTTAAGCCTAAAATACTGGCAACTGAAATGTGGCTTTAGTCCAATCAAGACCAAGTCCAACACCACCAGAGCTTTTAAGTGAGCATGATAAGAAGGGTTTCCAGTAGATTAAAAGAAACAGAACATCCATACAGAAAGGCAAGTAAAATCCAGAAATGATGGGATGGAAGAGTGCAAAGAGAAGCAGAGAGGACCAGTGAGGGCAGAGTAAAGGAAGAAGCCACACAATTGCACCTGAAATGCTTTAAAAGGTCAGAGAGTAAGATGAGAAAGGGGGCGGGGGGTGGGATATTTGTTCTAGGCAGGCCAGCTGGAGCAAACGTGCTCTGATCTCTGTAGTATGGGTCCAGCAAAGAAGCCAGTCCACACATGGTAGGAGCCACTCGTTTTGAAGCCAGTATATCTTATTGAGGAGACAGACACTTTGATAAGGTAACGTCCAACAAGAAAACACTGGCACTGTCGTGCTGAATAAACCTGAAACATCACCGCGTGGCCTGCACACTCCACCTTGTTTGAGATTAAACACACTGGAACCATATCAGCATTTAAAACATATATTTCTGAGACTATTCTGTCAGGGTCATTGTAAGAAAATATTTTTTGAATGTTTTAAATCATCACTGAGGAAAAGGATATTTCTATTTTGCAAGACATTTGTCACTTTTTCTTCTTTTGATTTTGTTGAAATGTTTATAAGAGAAGCCTATTAAAACAAACAAAATAGCTTTAACAACTTACTGAGAGAAACCTAAATCACATTTTCAAGACAAAAATATCCATATATTATTTAGGAAAGTGCTTATTTCCAGGAATAAAAACGAATTCTTTCTGGTCATCTGTTTTCTTTTCTAACAATCTACTCTCACTGAATTTTCCAGGGTACGTGTATGTGGTTTTTCATTATGCTGCAATACTGAAAACTGACTCATGTTTCAATCTTTTTTAATATAACTTGCTTTCTTCTAGGAGATGGTTCTAATAAGAATACTTCCTGAGACAGAGATAAGAACATGATGGTATCCTGGTGTGACACTCACAATCCAGCCCTTGTGTGAACCAGGATATCACCCCGCAGTATCATATTAAAACCAGTTCTCAATCTGACTTGGACGCTATAAGCTCTGTACTTTTTTTTATTGGAATATAGTTACTTTGCAATGTTGGGTTAGTTCCTACTGTGAACAAAGTGAGCGGGCTCTAGGCACACATATAACCCCTCTTCTGGGTGTCCCCCCCATTTGGGGCACCATAGAGCCATGAGTAGCATTCCCTAGGTATACAGTCGGCTCTCATTAGTCATCTATTTTATACACAGTATCAATAGTGTATGGGCTTCCCTGGTGCCTCCGTGGACCTGCCTCCGCGGCAGGAGACCCAGATGTGATTCCTGGGTCGGGACTATCCCCTGCAGAAGGATATGGCAAGCCACTCCAGTATTCTTGCCTGGAGAATTCCATGGAGCCTGGCAGGCTACAGTCCATGGGATTGCAATCGAGTCAGACATGACTTTTAGCAACTAAACAGCAACTATATTCTTTTTCTAGATTCCACATACATGCATGAATATATATTTGTTTTTCTCTTTCTGACTTCACTCTGTATGACAGCCTGTAGTTCCTTTTAAATTAGAAAACTTTCAAATTTTATGTAACAAAATTTGTGGCATATGCATATTACTTTTTAGATTATATCTAGCATGTGATCAACTCAAAAATAAATTTCCTGACACCATGAATTATGGCTCATGACCTCTGCTTATGACCGGTGCAGCTCCTAAAAGGTGAGGGCACTCCTTCCTTCAGGTTTTCTTTTCCTGATGCAATCCATTTGATTCCACAGTACCCAGGTAGGTAATTAAAGGGTCAAGCACAGATTCAGCAAACACTGGAAACAAAGTCGCTAGGGCTGCAGGAGTGGAGCCTGCTGCCTTAGGGTCCTCTCCCCACCTGGCCACCCCTCCCCTCCTACCTCCTCCCCCCACCCACCCGGCCACCCCTCCCCTCCTGCCTCCTCCCCCAACCCACCCGGCCACCCCTCCCCTCCTGCCTCCTCCCCCCACTCACCCACCCACCCCTCCCCTCCCACCTCCTCCCCCATCTGCAGGACTGCTCCCCCAACAAGGTCAGGACAGTGCTTTGGTATTTTGAGACTAGCTCCAAAGGTTGATGGAGCCACAAAGCCCCATGTAGAAATATGTGAAGACATTTAGGGAAACTCATTAGTAAAAGAAGAAAGACAAAAAACTGGGGTGAAAAACTTCAGAGTATATGGCATCTTATAAATCAAGAATTCAGGAACCTTCTCCTCCATGGTAAACAGTGGTGAAGTGGGCTATGCTGAGACTCAATTTATAATAACTATTTTTATGGTATTAGTACCAGATAACTTTTTTTTTCCTTTCTGAGATTTTGTACAAATAATCCTTTCCTGTCTTGTGTAAATATTATTGAAAATTAAATCACAAAAGACTTTTAGGTGTTTGCTTTATGGGGACATAAAGTTTTCAAAGACAGAGAGATAGGTTAATTGCTGCAGGCTGGGTTTCCCCAACGCAGACAGTGAGCTGATAGAAGATCAACAGCCCTGAAATGTAGAGGGCCAAGCTGGATTGGACAAAGGGAAAAAAGAAACTTCAGCTCCCAGCTGGGAGCTCCCACCAATAGGGCCCATGAGAGCAAGTTCAAGTTGGGTGGCGATGGCTGGCTAGGTTTTTATCCCTTCTGCCACTCCAGTCCCTAGAGGTGGACTGCTTGCTCAGGGGGAGACAGGACAGAGCACCTCTGTCATTGAAGCGGGCATGGAAGGACACGTGACAAGTGTGAGCTGTCTGCCCACTGCACTCCCCGAAGATGGCCGGCAAGCTCTTTCTTGAAGAAAGACCAGGGCTACACACCAAGCTGGTACTTGTCACTGGATAGACTAAAGTCTTAGGTAGAAGCCTCTTTCAAAGTTATCTGTATCTGGGAATTCCCTGGTGGACCAGTGGTTAGGACTCTGCCTTTCCACTGCAGGGGGTCCAGATCGATCCCTGGTTGGGGAACAAAGATCCTACAAGCTCTGCAGTGCATTAAATGGTGCATCCCATTTAACAACAACAAAAATTTAACATTCAGACATTACTTTGGAAAACACATGGAGAGCCACTCTGAGGGAGGTGGCCTTGAGCTTGTCTCCATGTCTGTTGAGTCGGTTACATCAGCAAGGCGGGCAAGCATGCTCCTCTGTAAAAGCCACCATCAGCGACTCTCCGAAGCTGGGCTCCGCAGTCTGCCCGGGTATGAGGAACCCCTAGCAAATAGCAGACTGTCCTTCACCTTTAGGAGCTAGAAAAGGTGAACCATAGCAATCTTTGGCTTGCTGGTCAGGTCCCAACCACAGACCAGCGAGGAGGAGTGGTTTCCAGTTAATGCAAACAGCAAGCTCCCCAGGCCCCTGTCTAACAGCAGGCTCCTGAGAAGCATTACTGGGAGCTGACTGCCTGACTGCTGCCCTCAGCCAGGCGGTCCCTAGACCTGCTTTCCTCCTCCAGCACAACCGTCTTCACCCTCATTGCTTTGGGGATTATCCCCTTAAGGAGAACCATTTGTGAACAAGCGCAGGTTTGGGCAGCTGTCTCCAGTCCGATCCATTCTCAGATCCTCTCCTGGGTGAGCCTGACACCTGCTGGCCTCCAGCTCCCCTGCACCCACACGTCAGAAAGAGCATATTTTTGAAAGATTCTAGCTAATACTGTCTATGCACATGTCTCTGATCTAGAATTTTCAGATTCTAGAAAATCACATCTGGAAAGATGTGATGTTTACATCACATCAGGATGTTTATGTGAGAGAGGGATTTTGAGCAAGACTCCAGTGTATCTGAGTGAGACATTTAAGAATTAAGGAAGTAAGTTTCAATAAATAAACTAATTTCAGTCACACACAAACACACATACACGCAGAATGATCTGAAAATTATTAAAAAAAAAAAAAAAAACTCTTCTAAATTCCCACTCATCATTTATAGGAATCTGTAATCTGTTAGTGATACTTATGGGTTAATAGAAAATCAAAGTGACAGTAAGAGAGAAAATGAGAAATAAAGGAAAATAGGAGAGGGAAAGGAAGATGGAGGGGTGGGAGTACTGAGTCAGTTGTGTCCCACTCTGCGACTCCATGGAGTTCCTCTGTCCATGAAATTTCCCAAGCAAGAACACTGGAGTGGGTTGTGTTTCCTACTCCAGGGGATCTCCCCAATGCAGCGATCAAACACAGGTCTCCTGCATTGCCGGAGGAGTCTTTACCACTGAGCCACCAGGTGGGAGTAGTAGAGAAAAATAGGCAGGTCCAGGCATAAAGAAACGAAACCAAAGCAGCCAGAGTCAAAGGATATTGACTTAGGAAGCAAGAGGGCAGATTGTCCGCTTTCTCCAAACAAAACCTGCCCAATACATTAGAGCAACGCGGCCCAAGGGCACTTAAGCTGCCTGGGGACTGGCACACCACACTGGGCTGCCTGCTCTCTTAAGCTGCCAACTTTATCTCTGAGCCAGCCCGTGGCGAGAGTGTAAGTTCTTGTCCCTCTACATGGCAGTGAAGAGCAGACTTCTGGGGTAACACTAAATTCAAGAGTTTCATCTGAAAGGGGACTTCTTATGTAAATCAAAACTACAATGGGGTATCACCTCACACCAGTCAGAATGGCCATCATCAAAAAGTCTACTAAAAATATTCAGTATCTTGTAATACTATAAAACAAAAGAATCTGAAAAAGATACATATATATATATATATGTATATATAACTGAATCACTTTATTTACCAGAAACTAACACAACATTGTAAATCCACTATATCTCAATAAAAAAAAAAAACCATAAAATGCAGATAAGTTATTATTTTTTAAGTCTACAAATAATAAATGCTGGAGAGGGTGTGGAAAAAAAGGGAACCCTTACACTGTTGTTGGGTATGTAAATTGGTACAGCCGCCATGGAAAACAGTACAGTTTCCTTAAAAAACCAAAAATAGAGTTACTATAGACCCTGCTTTCTTCCCATTCCTGAACATATATCCAGAGATAACTCTTAACTAAAAAAGATACACGAAAAAGATGCTGGTATAGAAATGAACTTATTTACAAAACAGACTCACAGACATAGAAAGCAAACATACTGTTACCAAAGGGAAAATGGGGAAGGGATAAAAAGTAGGAGTTTGGGATTAACAGGTACATTACTTTAGGTAAAATAAACAAGGCCCTACTGTATAGCACAGGGAACTATATTCAATATATTGTTAGAGCCTATGGTGGAAAACAATCAAAAAAAGAATATATATATATATATATATATACACACACACACATATATATACACAAACATATACATATATAATTGAATCACTTTGCTGTACATCTGAAACTAACACAACACTGTAAATCAACTACAATCAATCCATCAATCAATGGGGACTTCTTAAGATGTCACTGAACACTTCATTTCCTTATAATCAATTTCCTAGTGCTAATATAATTGGTTCTGCTGGGAGGAGGGGATATAAATGCAACCAAGACAGTTATATTGGGATATAATAAAATAGACACTAAAATTCATCTCAACATGCTTAATGTTATAACAAAATACACTTCCTATGCTGTAATTTTTCTTATCCTTTGTTTAGGGTAGAAGTCAGAAGAAGAGCATTCTCCTCTTAGGTCAACCACTTATTAAAGGTCATTTAACCTCCCTGAGACTCTGTTTCTTTATCCATAAAACGGGGACACCAACAACCTAGTTCAGCCACCTTGGAGGATTATGAGAATCAAATGAAGTGATGTCTGTGAAATTTTCTGAGCTAGACTTTAAAAATGTGGAATCAGGGTCTTCCCTGGTGGTCTGGTGGTTAAGACTGTGTACTTCGATGCAGAGAGTGCAGGTTCGATCCCTAGCTGGGAAACTAAGATCCCACGGGGTGTGAACAACAACAACAACAACAAAATGTGGAATAAAAAAAAAAAATCTCTCTGGACAAATGAGGCATAAACAGCCTTGAAGAAGAGAAAGATGCTGAAGTAGTGACCATCCCAACAGAGACAGTATTCCCAGGGGAACCCAATGCAGCCTGAGTCTGGGCAAGAGCTCTCAGAAGCCATGGCAATGAGGCTGAGACACAGCACCTAGCAAATGGAACTATTCTGTGCAAACGAGTTTTTCTCTGGCTCTCAATGCTGACTTAAATAAATGTCCTATCCCTCCTTCTTATCCTTATTCATCAGAGGGCAGACAGAATGAAAACCAAAGTCACAGAAAACTAACCAAACTGATTACATGGACCACAGCCTTGTCTAACTCAATGAAACTATGAGCCATGCCGTGGAGGGCCACCCAAGATGGACGGGTCATGGTGCAGAGGTCTGACAAAACGTGGTCCACTGGAGAAGAGAATGGTAAACCACTTCAGTATTCTTGCCTTGAGAACCCCACAAACAGTATGAAAAGGCAAAAAGGTAGGACACTGCAAGATGAACTCCCCAAGTCAGTAGGTGCCCAATATGCTACTGGAGAAAAGTGGAGAAATAACTCCAGAGACCATAAAAAGATGGAGCCAAAGTAAAAACGACTTCCAGTTGTGGATGTGACTGGTGAGGGACGTAAAATCTGATGCTGTAGAGAACAATATTGCATAGGAACCTGGAGTGTTAGGTCCATGAATCAAGGTAAATTGGAAGAGGAGATGGCAAGAGTTAGCACTGACATTTTAGGAATCAGTGAACTAAAATGGACTGGAATAGATGAATTCAATTCAGATAGTCATTATATCTACTACTGTGGACAAGAATCCCTTAGAAGAAATGGAGTAGCCCTCATAGTCAAAAATAGAGTCCAAAATACAGTACTTGGGTGCAATCTCAAAAATGACAGAATGATCTCTATTCGTTTCCAAGGCAAACCGTTCAATACCATAGTAATCCAAGTCTATGCCCAAACCACTAATGCCAAAGAAGCTGAAGTTGAACAGTTCTATGAAGACCTATAAGACCTTCTAGAATTAACACCAAAAAAAGATGTCCTTTACATTATAGGGGACTGGAATGCAAAAGTAGTAAGTCAAGAAACACCTGGAGTAACAGGCAATTTGGTCTTAGAGTACAAAATGTAGCAGGACAAAGGCTAATAGAGTTTTGCCAAGAGAACACACTGGTCATAGCAAACACCCTCTTCCAACAACACAAGAGAAGACTCTACACATGGACATCACCAGATGGCCAACACCAAAATCAGATTGATCATATTCTTTGCAGCCAAAGGTGGAGAAGCTCTATACAGTCAACAAAAAAGACTGGGAGATGACTGTGGCTCAGATCATGAAATCCTTATTGCCAAATTCAGACTTAAATTGAAGAAAGTAGGGAAAACCACTAGACCATTCAGGTATGACCTAAATCAAACCCCTTATGATTATTCAGTGGAAGTGATTAATAGATTCAAGGGATTAGATCTGAAAGACAGAGTACATGATGAACTATGGACAGAGGTTCATGATGTTGTACAGGAGGCAGTGATCAAAACCATCCCCAAGAAAAAGAAATACAAAAAGTCAAAATGGTTGTCTAAAGAGGCCTAACAGATAGCAAAGAAAAGAAGAGAAGAAAGACAAAGGAGAAAGGAAAGATATACCCATTTGAATGCAGAGTTCCAAAGGATAGCTAGGAGAGATAAGAACGCCTTTCTGTGATCAGTGCAAAGAAACAGAGGAAAACAATAGAATGGGAAAGACTAGAGATCTCTTCAAGAAAATTAGTGATACCAAGGGAACATTTCATGTAAAGATGGCTACAAAAAAGGACAGAAATGGTATGGACCTAACAGAAGCAGAGAATATTAAGAAGAGGTGGCAAGAATACACAGAAGAACTGTACAAAAAAGATCTTTGTGACCCAGATAGCCATGATGGTGTGATCACTCACCTAGAGCCAGACATCCTGGAATGTGAAGTCAAGTGGGCCTTAGGAAGCATCACTATGAACAAAGCTAGTGGAGGTGATGGAATTCCAGTTGAGCTATTTCAAATCCTGAAAGATGATGTTGTGAAAGTGCTATACTCATGCCAGCAAATTTGGAAAATCCAGCAGTGGCCACCGGACTGGAAAAGGTCAGTTTTCATTCCAATCCCTAAGAAAGGCAATTCAAAAGAGTGCTCAAACCACCACACAATTGCACTCATCTCACACGCTAGTAAAGTAATGCTCAAAATTCTCCAAGCCAGGCTTCAACAGTACTGAACTGAACTGAGAATTTCCAGATGTTCAAGCTGGATTTAGAAAAGGTAGAGGAACCAGAGATCAAATTGCCAACATGCTGGATCATCGAAAAAGCAAGAGAGTTCCAGAAAAACATCTACTTCTGCTTTATTGACTATGCCAAAGCCTTTGACTGTGTGGATCACAGCAAAGAGGAAAATTCTTAAAGAGATAGGAATACCAGACCACGTGAC